>NC_139711.1:44663049-44683049 GCF_964188405.1 Protomyctophum parallelum | reverse complement strand
TGCACTCCTTCCAGACCACGTCCACTGAACCCCTCTGCGTTGGGTTCTGGTTGTGGTCGTTTGGCTCCTCAGTGTTTCTGTGTGAGCAGAGATAGAGTCTCCATGTGAGCGAGGGTCACATCAGGTCGCCATGGTTACTCCACATGTCTGAGTGAGTCCAGGTTGTCATGGTTACCACCGCCGCCAGTACACCTGACATCATGGACTCCATATTTGGTCATGAGTGACTCATCATGACATCATGGTGACATCACACTGATGATGTATATACAGTAAGAAGCACAGTGACAATCTGTCAATCAAACCTTGATGTGCTAAAGACCCCAAGATAGGGTTTGACCTCTGACCTCCAGGTTGATAGGGTTTGACCTCCGACCTCCAGGTTGATAGGGTTTGACCTCCGACCTCCAGATTGATAGGGTTTGACCTCCGACCTCCAGATTGATAGGGTTTGACCCCTGACCTCACATTGATAGGGTTTGACCCCTGACCTCCAGCTGAACATATTGTGTTCCAGTAGAATTGTTTCCAAGGAAACAAATATATATCCTATAATAAATGCACCACGTCTCTGTGTGTGTGCACGTGTGTACGCACGCCTACGTCTCTGTGTGTGTGCACGTGTGTACGCACGTCTACGTCTGTGTGTGTGTGCACGTGTGTACGCATGCCTACGTCTGTGTGTGTGTGCACGTGTGTACACACACCTACGTCTCTGTGTGTGTGCACGTGTCGTGTGTACGCACGCCTACGTCTCTGTGTGTGTGCACGTGTGTACGCACGCCTACGTCTCTGTGTGTGTGTGTGTGCACGTGTGTACGCACATCCACGTAACTCGAGAACTCTTCGCCCCACTGACTTCTAGTGGTGACACAGGGAGTGCAGTGTCCAGCCTTAGAGTCGGTTCGGACACACGGTTGTCCAGAACCGCCACAAAAGGCCTCTGGTCTAATGGACCTAATGAGCCTAAAGTCCACTCAGCCTCACCGGTACCGTTCTCTGCCTCAGCCAATTGGTTGCCACGGCAACCCCACACCTGCCATTTGATTACTTCCACTTTTCACAGTCAGTTTGCACTCTCCAGACAGATACAGAGATCTCCATATATGGACACAGGCAGACGGTTAAAACGGGTATACTATGACAGCGGGTATTGCATGCTAGGTTCCCAACTTGCATCGTTCCCAAGTCGGCCGGTGGCCGACGGGACATTTAGAATGGAAGCTTTACCCACGTCTCATTGGACAGCGTTACAATGCCTCAGGCTTTACCCACGTCTCATTGGACAGCGCTACAATGCCTCAGGCTTTACCCACGTCTCATTGGACGCCGTTACAATGCCTCAGGCTTTACCCACGTCTCATTGGACGCCGTTACAATGCCTCAGGCTTTACCCACGTCTCATTGGACAGTGTTACAATGCCTCAGGCTTTACCCACGTCTCATTGGACAGCGTTACAATGCCTCAGGCTTTACCCACGTCTCATTGGACAGCGTTACAATGTCTCAGGCTTTACCCACGTCTCATTGGACAGCGTTACAATGCCTCAGGCTTTACCCACGTCTCATTGGACAGCGTTACAATGTCTCAGGCTTTACCCACGTCTCATTGGACAGCGTTACAATGTCTCAGGCTTTACCCACGTCTCATTGGACGCTGTTACAATGCCTCAGGCTTTACCCACGTCTCATTGGACAGTGTTACAATGCCTCAGGTTTTACCCACGTCTCATTGGACAGTGTTACAATGTCTCAGGCTTTACCCACGTCTCATTGGACACAGTTACAATGCCTCAGGCTTTACCCACGTCTCATTGGACAGCGTTACAATGCCTCAGGCTTTACCCACGTCTCATTGGACAGCGTTACAATGCCTCAGGCTTTACCCACGTCTCATTGGACAGCGTTACAATGTCTCAGGCTTTCATCACGGGAGGATCCATTAGCCGTTTGCTGACTTCCTGGTGACGACCCGGGGTAATTTTCACCTTTAACCTGTTCTGACCTGAGATCAGATTCATACAAGGTTTCCACTGGATACACACTGGTCTGATTAACCCATTCTGACCTGAGATCAGATTCTAAAAATGTCAGTCGTTCTTCGATTTTTCAAAAATAGCAGACCTACAAGCTCGTAGCGCGCCACTCGGTGGCGCGCTATGAGCTTGTAGATCTGCTATTTTTCAATAGCTAAAGCATAACATGATGCTGACACCAAAATGGGTTCCCGATCAGAATGGGTTAAAACAAAGACCGTGGCAAGGAGAGAGCAGGTGGCAGTGAAAGAGTTTTAACTGATATAATGCACAGCGTACACCTGCTGCTACTTCATGTCTGACCTCAGGTTCATGAATATGGAGATTTATACCTCATTAATGTACGGATATGTAGATGTATACCTCATTAATGTACGAATATGGAGATTTCTACCTCATCTCAGGTTAATGTATGAATATGTAGATTCATACCTCATTGACGTACGAATATGTAGATTTATACCTCATCTCAGGTTTATTTGTGAATTTTAAGATTTTTTGGGTCTTTGTTCTTCTTCATCTCCTTCAAATGTGTTTCAAAATAGCAGATCAACAAACTCACAACCGTCTCAACCAATCTAGTAGCATGCAGCCTGCCTGGTTACTGCTCCTAGTTATCACTAGTTATCACTAGTTAACACTAGTTAACTAGACCCTCTGTGTTTGAACCAGTCATCACCACAGGGAGCTTTACAGATTACATTAGGTTAGGTTAGAGTAGATCAGATCTCCACACATTTACGTTTCATGAATGACTTTCCTTCAAGACTGATGATGGTGTTTTTTGTTTTGTTTTACTGATATTTGATTCTTTTATTCGATTTCTTTCATGTTCTCTTTTTGATGACATGTGTAACAGATGTTCCGGTTACAGGCTGGCCCAATGGTGGATTTTATTGTATGGTGTATTTTATTTCATGGTGTATTTTATTGTATGGTGTATTTTATTTTAAAGTCACCGTACCAACTTTGTGGTGTTCTGAAAACATGTTACTGTAAATGGCTCAGTGCCTAAATGATAAAACATGTTACTGTAAATGGCTCAGTGCCTAAATGATAAAACATGTTACTGTAAATGGCTCAGTGCCTAAATGATAAAACATGTTACTGTAAATGGCTCAGTGCCTAAATGATAAAACATGTTACTGTAAAAGGCTCTGTGGATACATTGCTAAGTGCCTAAATGATAAACTGTAATTGTTTTCATTTAATAAACGTATTGTTGAAAAGTCTGTCGTGGTTCTGTTGTCGTGTATTAATTATTCATAGTGTTGTCACATGACAGTTTGGCCACAGCTCATTGGTCAGGGTTTGACATTAGGATGTAAAACTATGAAATGACGAAACAAGCTGTGAGACTTAAAGGTTCGTGAGAAATTCCATCACATAAACAAGGGAGAAAGAGCCTTCTCTGTCTGAACACCCTTCATAAACAAGGGAGAAAGAGCCTTCTCTGTCTGAACACCCTTCATAAACAAGGGAGAAAGAGCCTTCTCTGTCTGAACACCCTTCATAAACAAGGGAGAAAGAGCCTTCTCTGTCTGAACACCCTTCATAAACAAGGGAGAAGGAGCCTTCTCTGTCTGAACACCCTTCATAAACAAGGGAGAAAGAGCCTTCTCTGTCTGAACACCCTTCATAAACAAGGGAGAAAGAGCCTTCTCTGTCCGAACACCCTTCATAAACAAGGGAGAAAGAGCCTTCTCTGTCCGAACACCCTTCATAAACAAGGGAGAAAGAGCCTTCTCTGTCTGAACACCCTTCATAAACAAGGGAGAAAGAGCCTTCTCTGTCTGAACACCCTTCATAAACAGGGGAGAAAGAGCCTTCTCTGTCCGAACACCCTTCATAAACAAGGGAGAAAGAGCCTTCTCTGTCTGAACACCCTTCATAAACAAGGGAGAAAGAGCCTTCTCTGTCTGAACACCCTTCATAAACAAGGGAGAAAGAGCCTTCTCTGTCCCAAAACCATCCGACAAGCAGATACCGTTGCATCCTTTAAATCTCTTCTCAAAACCTACTTGTTCAGAGAAGCATCCCCCCCCCCCCCCCCCCCCCCAGCCCCGTTGAATGTTTGTTCACTGAACTCTGTCGGTATTTTTTATCTATTACATTGTTGTTATTTTTATATTGCATCCTTAAATATGCTTTCTACTGTTGGCCAGCTGGCTGTAAGTTGTTGATTTGCTATGCCGCATCTATTTAAGCACTTTGTGACTTTGTCCAGAAAAGTGCTATATAAATAAAGTTATTATTATTATTAAATATCGCAGCCCAGATTTGGCTCAAACAACAAGGGGTTGAGTTCGTTCTCCCATGCCACGGAACAAATCCTTGTTGGTGGGGCGCTACCAACAGTTGTTAAAGAAATGTGAATCCCTAGACTCCTTCAAAGCCGCTCTCAAAGAGCCCTTACAGGTGGCTGCAGTTCAAAACTGGCCCGGTAAAAAAGTCAATTTAGCTGGGGACCCCCTGGAACTGCCTCAAGGACCCCTGGGGGTCCCCGGACCCCACTTTGTGAACCACTGTTTTTAGAAGGCTGATTCTGTGTTTCAGACACTATTTGGGTTCATTTACAGGCTAAACACGGTGTTTCTCTGCATGGTAAACACAGACATTATATTTGAACACATAATAGAAGAAACCTTGACATGAACACAGAGAGATAATATGTATTTATAGACCAAGTGTAACCATTAGAGCTGGGACTCGATTAAAAAAATCTAATTAATCAGAGGGCTTTGTAGTTAATTAATCTTGATTAATCGCATTTTAATCACATATCAATATTTAACCCGAGAACAGTGAGAAACCTTTTTTTCAAATGTTTTTGGTATCCCAGTGAATAGTGACTACGGGATTCCACTCATTTTCAACATTTTACTGTCAGTAAAATCAGTAACATTATGAAGTACATCTCAGTGACATCACAAAAATGTACTTCATAATGTTACTGTTTTTTTCAGACCTCCAGTTCTATAGGCAACACAGAATGGGGGGACTTTTTATTATTTCCAGTGCACACAACTCCATAGAAAAATGCGTTTTATCCCAACAGTGATATATAGGCAGCTGATATATATAGGCAGCAAGTGCCTTATATATAAAGTGTCTTCAGTGTGTATATGAATACTCAAATGTGCTTTACATGGCTGGGCATGAGAAAACAAATAAAAACTACTTTATGATGGGGGAAACAAAAAGGTGCGATTAATTTATCTGTAGTTCATCACGATTAATTTTTCTGTAGTTAATTAATCTAAATTAATCGCAATTAGTCCCGGCCCTAGTAACCAATATGGAACAGAGAAATAGCAGTAATTTAATCAGATTGATGGAATACTTTATTAACACTTTGTAGAGAAAAGAAAAGCACAGTAAAGTCCAGTTCAATACAAGGTCTGTTATTTATAAATAAAGCACTATGGCTTGTTGTTCCCATTGTGGTCCATCATCATAATATTCAATTCAACAGAACATTTTAATGCCATACAAATGTACAGTGCTACTATTTGGATGCACTTCTCGTTGTGTCCAGCAGATGGTGTCAGTGAGTTGGGAACATAGTTATAATATTGTCCCGTGGTTCAGGAGGCTTCATTAGACCAAACATCTGAACTACAACAATATCAATTAAACGTTATTTTTGTTGACTACAAGATATAAAGGTTTTTGACGATTTAGTCGTCTCAGACTAGACTAAGACTAAACATTTTCAGAAGACGACGACATATAGGACTATAGGCCTGCCTAAGAAGACTCAATGGTTTGTTATTAAAAAAAGACTAAAACTAAATCTGAACAAAAATCTGCTGAAAGAAATCACACCCATGTGAAGTGAGGGGCGCTCTTATGATCTTACAACATGGAGGAGGGAATTCGGTATATCTTGGTATGATTAGGTGATCTAATGATGATGTAATACAAACCAATGGAGTTTTTAAAACAAACATTAAACCTTTATGTATTAAAAATGTAACACTGCAGGGTCTGATAAGTGATTTGAGTTTTGATTGATTGATTGATTGAAGTAGGCTATTTATTAACAGTTTGCAGAATTACAGTACATTTCAAGCACAAACTCAATACAAAGACTGTTAACTGTGAGTGGACGACACCATAAAGCATTACACTTGTTTACAACAGGGTCCACCATGTTCAATTCATCAAAACATTTAGAGACGTACATACACTTCTATATAGCAAAACGGGACAGAAACCTAATACAGTGAGGGGGAAAAGGGGTGGGTGGTGTGGGGGGGGGGGGATTCAGATTTTACGGGGGCCAGTTTAGTATTGCAGCCGTCCGTAGGGGCCCTTTGAGAGTCAAGGGATTCACATGTCTTAATGACTGTTGGTAGGGCGTTCCACATTAGATACCCATAAAAACACAATGACTTGTCTACATTTACATTTGATCCCCCCCCCCCCCCTTACCCCCCCCCCCTCACTGTATATGCTTCTTTTCCCTTTTTACCTCCTTTATGATGAATTCCTGTTCTGTTCTTTGACTATAATAATAATAATTTGACTTCCTTTATATAGATCAAGTGTCAATTTTACGTCTCTAAATGTTTTGTTGAATTGAACATGGTGGACCCTGTTGTAAACAAGTGTAATGCTTTATGGTGTCGTCCACTCACAGTTAACAGTCTTTGTATTGAGTTGTGCTTGAAATGTACTGTAGTTATTCTGTAAACTGTCAATCAATGAATCAATGAAAAAACGCTCTATAGCTGTTCCACAGCACTGTATCACACTGTACCATGGCTCCCCCTAGCGGCCGTTCATGGTACTGTCCACCGTGCATGAAACTGGTGTAACTGATTTCAGAATGTTTAAAATGTCATTTGCGTCGTGTTGTGTTGTGAGCTTGTAGGTCTGCTATTTTCACTACTTCTTAAACGTTTCCATTGATTTATTCATGGCAATGGAGTTATATGGCAAGATAAAGCGTTGAAGAGAAGAGTAGACACTTGAGAATGAGATTATAGTTACACACGTTTATTGCAGTGGAATTTGTTCTCCACATTTGACCCATTATAATTTTACAATTTACAATGTAGGCATTTATCAGACGCTCTTAATCCAGAGCGACTTACATTAAGCAAGAACAAAAAGCATGGGAATACATCACATGAAAGCATTTATCATGAAACATGCGTAAGCTAAGAAAGTAACAGTGGAATGTCTATATTATGAGACTATACATATAAACTATATATCTATACTACTATGCTATACATTATATGAGCCGCAGCGGTGCCCTGCTCGGGAATCATTTGATTCGTTGATTTAAGGTTTTCTTTGTGCCAACGGCTTTCATTAGCCAGGCTAAAGCAGGGATAGCCTGGCTAATAAGGTTTTCTTTGTGCCAACAGCTTTCATTAGCCAGGCTAAAGCAGGGAGGCATTGGATTTGGGTCCCATTTTTACAGTACAGCAGAATAGGTACATTTCAAGGAATACCAAATGACTCGCCCCCTTTATTTGATTGTATATTAGTACTCGATCTTTATACTCTGTAAAATTAAGAAAGAACAACATGAGACGGTGACTGGGACCGTCTAGCAGTTAATTGGGTTTTTATTAAACACATCTCTGCATGTGTAGAACATCCCACTCCACTGACACATGCCTCCTCTATTTGAGCGATCACATCAAACACGAGGTGGATGCTGGAAAATACTGCGGCATGGTCATGCTGGACCTCCAAAAGGCTTTTGACACCGTGAACCACTCCATACTGGTTAACAAGCTTAAAGCTATTGGTTTTGATAGCACATCAGTGAGCTGGATGCAATCCTACCTGGAGGGGAGAGAACAGATGGTGGAGGTGAACGGAACACTGTCCCCTCCCCTCCCAGTGAGCTGTGGTGTCCCACAAGGAAGCATACTAGGGCCTTTACTGTTCCTAATTTATGTTAACGACATGACTTCAGCTTGTGACTGCAACTTGTTCCTGTTCGCAGATGACTCAGCACTGCTGGTCTCGGACAGGAACAAACTGCAGGTTGAAAAGACCCTCAGCTCTGAACTCGGTAGAATCTGCACCTGGCTCGCTGATAACAAACTATCCTTACACCTGGGAAAAACTGAATCCATCCTCTTCGGATCAAATAGTAAACTCAGCAAGGCAGATGGCTTCTTGGTTAGAGTGGGTGACAATATTATCACACGAAAAGATCAAATTACCTACCTAGGTTCCATCCTGGAGGCTAATCTTTCCGGTGATAAAATGGCCACCAACGTAATCAAAAAAGTCAATCAAAGAACAAGATTCCTTTACAGGATCTCCTCACTGGTCAGCAAAAACACCTTGAAGACCTTAACAGGAGCCCTCGTACAAGGTTTCTTTGACTATGCATCCACCTCTTGGTACCACAGCACCTCAAAGGCCCTTAAAACAAGGCTCCAGACCTCCCAAAACAAACTGGTCAGGCTCCTACTTGGCCTCACCCCCCAAACCCACCTCACCCCTGCCCACTTTGACAGGCTGGGATGGCTTAGGGTCGTCGACAGAGTACAGCATCTTGCAATGGGTCTGGTCCACAAGATTCGATACACCACCAAGATACCCATGTACCTGTCTAAATACTTCCTTAATGTAAACAAAGTCCACACCCACAACACCAGAGGGAGTGCAACAAACCATGTACAACCCAGATTCGGCACAAACAAGGGACTAAATTATTTTCGCTCCTATGCCACCAAAATGTGGAACGCCCTACCAACAGTCATTAAGACATGTGAATCCCTTGACTCCTTCAAAACCGCTCTCAAAGGGCACCTACGGATGGCTGCAATTCAAAACTGGCCTCTGTAAAATCTGAATCCCCCCCACCCCATTTCCCTCACTGTATATTGTATATTTTCCCAGTGCTTGTATATTTTCCCTTTTTTGCTTCCCATATGATGAATTCCTGTTCTGTTCTTTAGCTACATAGAAATGTCTATTTGTATGTCTCTAAATGGTTGTATGTCTTTAAATGTTTTGATGAATTGAACAATGTGGACCCTGTTGTAAACAAGTGTAATGCTTAATTGGGTCGTCCACTCACAGTTGACAGTCTTTGTATTGAGTTTGTGCTTAAAATGTACTGTAAATTCTACAAACTGTTAATAAATATTTCAATCAATCAATCAATAGTAGCATGCCAAAGTTTGTGCTATTGCCATAGAGAATGCATTGGATTGGGCGTTTAAACATATTATTTTGTCACACCATCACCAAACACGGGTATATTTTACCCAATATAAAATATTCCATAACAAAATCTAAATATATTGCAGTACAGCAATACGTGGCAACTGGAGCTTTACTCTTCTTTAATATTTCATCATGCCTGTTTACTATAGGCCTGCTATAGTAAACATTTTAAACATTTTAAAACAATGTAATATAAACCATGAAAAGTTGAATCATACACTTTATCAATGCAGCCAATTCAGTTTCACTGTCATGACATTAATGAATGAATACACAAATAAATTGTGCGTGTGTGTGTGTTTGTGTGTGTGTGTGTGTGTGTGTGTGTGTGTGTGTGTGTGTGTGTGTGTGTGTGTGTGTGTGTGTGTGTGTGTGTGTGTGTGTGTGTGTGTGTGTGTGTGTGTGTGTGTGTGTGTGTGTGTGTGTGTGTGTGTGTGTGTGTGTTTATGTTTGTGTGCGCGCGCGTGGGTGCGTGCTTTTGTGCGTGCGTGCGTGCGTGCGTGGGGGGGTTCCTTGAGCTGCGGTGCACGGGATGCGCATGCTCATGTATTGAATTCCTCCGGTCGCTCACGCCACCTTGTGGTAAAACCAATAACCACACCCCCAACACGCTAATAAGCCGTTTGTTTTCATGAATAACTCGTAAACATAACATTTCATTGACATGGACATCGATCAGGCCGTCGGTGTTTTTACCAGGCTGGAGGAAAACAACAACAAAAGCTTCTACAAGAAGCTGTGGAAACTAACAGTCCTCAGTCTGCGGTCTGTCAAACTATCAGGTGAGTGTTTGCAGGTGTTGGCTTGGGCTACCTGTCGGCTTATTTAGCTCAGTGGTTTTCAAGGTCCATTATAGCCTGTTTATTCTGCTTTTGAGCCACGTACCACCGTTTGATGACATTTAGCCCTATATCAGACCCATTTCTACAACATTGCTTTTAATTGATCTTTTATTTATTTTATTTTTTGTTATTCATGTCCTCACTGTATTGCATTACTGCTTGTTTTTTAAAGTCGTTGCCTTGCTTTTCTTTTATTCTCCATTGTTCTGTAAAGCACTTTGAGCTGCATTTCATGTCATGAAAGGTGCTATACAAATATAGTTTTATTATTATTATTTGAGCCACGTACGGAACCACCATTTGATGACATTTAGCCTCTCAGACCCATCTGAGCCACGGACCACCATCTGGTGACATTTAGCCTCTCAGACCCATCTGAGCCACGGACCACCATCTGGTGACATTTAGCCTCTCAGACCCATCTGAGCCACGGACCACCATCTGGTGACATTTAGCCTCTCAGACCCATCTGAGCCACGGAACCACCATTTGATGACATTTAGCCTCTCAGACCCATCTGAGCCACGGACCACCATCTGGTGACATTTAGCCTCTCAGACCCATCTGAGCCACGGACCACCATCTGGTGACATTTAGCCTCTCAGACCCATCTGAGCCACGGAACCACCATTTGATGACATTTAGCCTCTCAGACCCATCTGAGCCACGGACCACCATCTGGTGACATTTAGCCTCTCAGACCCATCTGAGCCACGGAACCACCATTTGATGACATTTAGCCTCTCAGACCCATCTGAGCCACGGACCACCATCTGATTACATTTAGCCTCTCAGACCCATCTGAGCCACGGAACCACCATTTGATGACATTTAGCCTCTCAGACCCATTTGAGCCACGGAACCACCATTTGATGAGATCATGAGAATTACTCAGACCCAAAACTATATAGGCTTTTAGAATGTTTTGGTGTCGTTGGATAAGATTGATTGAAGAAACAGTTTTGCAGCATGGCTACATTTCACATGAAAGCACAACTCAATACAGAGACTGTTGCTGTGGACAGCATTACACTTGTTTACAATAGGGTCCACCATTTTCAATTCATCAGAACATTTAGACTAGAGACAGTTCAGAAACCAGTCTGTGTCTCATAGGAGGGCTGTGGGCAGTTTAGAAACCAGTCTGTGTCTCATAGGAGGGCTGTGGGCAGTTCAGAAACCAGTCTGTGTCTCATAGGAGGGCTGTGGGCAGTTTAGAAACCAGTATGTGTCTCATAGGAGGGCTGTGGGCAGTTTAGAAACCGTCTTCCAGTGACATCATCATTAGGCAGATTTTTTTTAACAAGATTTTTTTTACAAAAATGTTTAGATTTTCATTATCGTGAGAACGATGGCTTCCATTTTCGCATTGCAACTTTTCAGGACTAGAAAGCCTGCAGTTTCTATTAGCTTGTCTTCCCCGTCACTGGAAGACGGTTTCTGAACTGCCCAACAACCCTCCATAATGAGGCACAGACCGAGTAGAAAAATAATTGCGCCATTTCTTCATGATTATAAGTGAGGACCTATTATTATATGAAGATAGGTTGAAAAGTGGTGAAGTGGTCCTTTTAATACTGGCTAATATGAATCTTGCTTTTATTTTGCAAAGCCTTAAATGATCCTTTCTATAGAGCGTCGCAGTCCCTCCCCCTTTCAGAACAACGAACGGCCCAGGAAATGAATTGCAATGCATTTTGCCCATATAGGCTTTTCTTTAAGTATTCATTTAAAGACGGTTACGCCGCGGACAAAGCCAACTCGGATCGTGACAAATCATGACGATGAACACAATGTTTTGGGCCGATCAAATAATTTATAAGAAGAAAAACAAAACAAATAGTGTTGTCTCCTGCCTTTCTTTTCTTCTTTCTAATGATTTGATCGGCCCAAAATATTGTGTTTCATTGTCATGATTTGTCACGATCCGAGTTGGCTTTGTCTGCGGCGTGAACGTCTTTAAATAAATACTTTAAGAAATGTCTATGAGGAAAATGAACGGCGATTTCTTTTCCGGGTCTCTCGAGGGGGCGGGACTGAAGTCTTATACTGTACATACTGTACATGTGTGAGGCGCGTGCTCGAGCCCCTGTTGTCATGGTGAAACCTTTGATGCCAAATAAAGGATGTCTGGGTTCTTATTGGCTCATGTACTGTACATGCCAGTGTTGTTTTCGTCGACTAAAACGAAGACGAAAAATGTCCGTCGACTACCTTTTTTCGCTGACGAAAACTAAATGGAAACTAAATGAAAACTAAGCTATGATGACTAAAGCTAAGACTAAATATATATTGACAATTCCGTCAACAAATAATAAAAACTAGACTAAAATGTTAGGAAGGGACTAGTGGACAAGAGATCCAGTATAAGTCATTTTACACTTGTTTGCATGCTGAAAATAGCAGATCTACAAGCACAGTTGTGTGCTTGTAGATCTGCTATTTTCAGCAAGTGTAAAATCAGTGATTCAGTGAAGGCCCGTCAAAATACAGTTTAGTCGACTAAATCACCCATAGATTTAGTCGACTAAAATCTTATGCCAAAAACAACACTGGTACATGCTATATTGTATCTATCTTCCTCAGTCCTAAATGGGTCAATGTCCCTTCATCATTTTTACTTGGTTAATTCTCAGAAGAGGCCTAGTCAATAGTCATCTGCTTATTATAATTTGCACGTGACCAATTCTTTTAAAATTCTGAACTGGGGTGTCTATGCTCTTATTTGAGAGAGCGCATGTGCCTATATGCCTCTTATCTTGAAAATCTTTTGTATGCAAACATTCTGCTTTGGGTTAGTTATTAGTTTACGTGTGCATCAAACCTTTTTAGTTGTTTTTATTTTATTTTACTTTTAACTTTTTTAAATACCTGTGCTAATAACTGAGGTTGGAAGGTTAGTTTGTATACTGCTGACACAGTTGAGGTTGGTCGGTTGGTACAGTATGAAATAAAACACAACGGAAGCTCTAAACTACAAAAAAACAGAGTAATGTAGCACTAAACATGAGATGCTATGAGAATTGTTTACTTAAAGGAGAATTCCATACTAAAAGGCTTTCTTACCTTTCTTTGTAGTCGTTACGTCCCCACCGAAGAGGTCCAGGTGTTATTTTGTGCAAAAGCTCCTTATTGGCTATTTCCCCTACCATAAGCCCCAATGAATTGCATTGAATTGAATGGGGCTATGGGGTGTTGTGCTAATTTGCTTATTTCCATCGCTCAAAATTATAATTTATTTCTATATATCCTCTCTTCATAATGTAAATAATATGTGGCACACTTTACTACTTCTTTCGATGGAAATAAGCGAACTAGCATAACACCCCATAGCCCCATTCAATTCCCATTCAATGCAATGCAATTCATTGAGGGCTTATGGTAGGGAAAATAGCCAATAAGGAGTTTCTGCACAAAAAAACACCTGGACGTAACAACTACAAAGAAAGGTAAGAAAGCTAAGAAAGCATTCTAGCATGGAATTCTCCTTTAATGAATGGTCTGAAGCTCTGGAGTTAGAAGGCGCCGGTAATCCTCTTTCACTGGTCATCCTATCCTGACATGCTTTGGATATCAACGGATGTTCCGGTCATCCTATCCTGACGTGCTTTGGATATCAACGGATGTTCCGGTCATCCTATCCTTCGTTTCTTTGAATGGCTTTGGCTTCAGGTTTACTTTATCATGATAAAGGATATGGCGAGTATTGACAATTGATTGAACAGCTTATTGAACATAAATGTAACAATGTTTATCCTGAGAATGAAACGTAAGGACGTAACGGTGATATGAGTTTGTTTGTACCATTTCTTTCTTTTCTCTTTTTTAACACACATTGAGAGATTCTCAGAATTCACAATCATGACATTTTAGTTGATTAGTTGTACAAAGAATTGCAATTAACAATTTAATTGTGTTTTTGACATTTTCACACTGGAACATTATTAGTCTCTTTTCTCACTTTTAGGCTTTGTAAACGAATTGCACCGGGCAGATACTTCAGATACGACAAATAGCCTAAATATACAGTACGGACATAACTGACAATGATGGTACCAATAATCAAAATAATGTACTATGCCCAAAACGGACCGTATATCCTTGACCTTGATCATTTTATACTTTCAAAAATAGAAGAATAGCAGATCTAAATCGACTTGTATATTTGCTATTTTAGCTATTTTCCCCAACAGAATTATGTGTACAGATGAATATATAAATTATTCTGGCAATTATCCAAAAAGAATATTGATTATCTCACAATTTCGATTAGGCGATAATGTTGTAATTATGACCGGCCTATGCTCAGATCCCATGGCTGAAAAGACTGCTTAATAAATAACTCTGTCCAGGCTAAACTCAAGTTTACCCGTCTGTGCTGCATTTCCTTGTCCCATCCACATATACTTTCTGTCACTTTGAAATGTTATTCCTGTGTGTTAAGTTAACCCATTCTGACCTGAGATCAGATTCTAAAAAGGTCTTCTACATCCTGACGGTTTTCTGAAAAAGCTTATGTTTCTATGTCAGTCGTTCTTCGATTTTTCAAAAAATAGCAGACCTGCAAGCTCGTAGCACGCCACTCGGTGGCGCGCTACGAGCTTGTGGATCTGCTATTTTTCAATAGCTAAAGCATAACATGATGCTAACACCAAAATGGGTTCCCATCTCTGGAAAAGTACACAAGGAATATTTCAAGGAATGCATAATGTACAAGTTGTAAACGAGTACGATGTAAATACATTTATGTTTGAATGCAATGCGTTACACTTAGTTGTAACACTTGTTTGTAAGTAATCTGCTAGAATAAGGCCATTTAAAATTGATCGTTTTACTAACGACAAAATAAAATGTATACACTTTGCTGTGTTATCAAATTATGGGAATATGGCCACTACCAGAATGCCACTGTACACCATAAATGCATTTAGATCCTTTGTAACTCGGGAATGTTGACCGACTATGACGTTTGTTTTACTGTATAGTTAAAGTCAAAGCTTGGATCTCTGGAACTAAATGCATCTGTTTTTTGGCCATTTGGCCAAAATTTGAAAGTAATTCGTGTTTTGCATCTCATCAGTAGTAGTTGCAAAAGAGACTGTCCGTCCTTCCCCATAACCAATAGCCTACTGAATTTATTCAATTGGTATACGTAGTTTCCAGACTGTGTGCATATTCCTTGTGGTAATAAAAGATGAAGCTGTGATATTTTCATTTTGCTACTGTGAGCAGTAAAGGGGTTGTCTTCATCACTTATGCAGTACAGAGTCTCTAAATGTCTGTTGTAGGCTACAGTGGGAACCCCTTTTGGTGTTTTAAACATGTTATGCTTTAGCTATTGAAAAATAGCAGATCTACAAGCTCATAGCACGCCACCGAGTGGCGCGCTACGAGCTTGTAGGTCTGCTATTTTTGAAAGAAAGTCGTGTAAATGTGGCACAAATCCTGACACAAAACTGTCAGGATTTAGAAGACGTTTTAGAAATGTCGACGTCGGGCCTAAATGGGTTAAGGTTATCGCTTGAGTTTATAGTTTTCTCACCCAGGACCTCATTTTGATTTCACTGTGACTGGGACCCCTTTTCCACCGGTTGGTTCCCAATGGGAACCGGCAACCGGTTCTGTTCTTTTTGGTTCTTATAGTCCATGAGCCAGGCAGCGGTGGCCGAACGGTTTGCGGAGCGGTCTTGATATCGGAAGGTCGCTATAGTTCGTATCCCCGGACCGGCACGTTAAAATTACCACCGCTGAAGTGCCCTTTGAGCAAGGCATTGAACCTCTACCATGAAATGTTCTATGAGCAGGGCCTGGCTGTAAACAAGTTCTTGAGCTTAGTCCAGTTACCCTGGGTAAACATAGTACCTTTCCTTTCCTTAGTCCAGTTACCCTGGGTAAACATAGTACCTTTCCTTTCCTTAGTCCAGTTACCCTGGGTAAACATAGTACCTTTCCTTTCCTTAGTCCGGTTACCCTGGGTAAACATAGTACCTTTCCTTTCCTTAGTCCAGTTACCCTGGGTAAACATAGTACCTTTCCTTTCCTTAGTCCAGTTACCCTGCAGGGTAAACATAGTACCTTTCCTTTCCTTAGTCCAGTTACCCTGCAGGGTAAACATAGTACCTTTCCTTTCTTTCTTTCTTTCCAGAGCTCCAACCGTTCTCACTGTCCATTCATTATTCTATTCTGTCCACTAGATGGCATCATTGAACATCTAAAGTCTGCTATATGGAGAGTCTAATGAACAGTCTGCCACATGGAGAGTCTAATGCTGGATGCATTACAGTATAATAGTACATAATGTATGTATTGTGTTTGACATTTCTGGGCAAACATGGCCTCTTCATCAGTCCATGCTTTCTCGGAGTGATTTTCTTATTTTTTTTCTTTCAAAACCTCAAAATTCAAATGATGAAAAACGGCATGCTATAGTTATGCCTTCCGAGACCATGGGCTATATAGCCCATGATGGCCCAGATACTATGTTTAGTTTAATATTAATTAAAGGAGTTTGGTGCAAAGTAAAAAGTGATAATATGTTTAGTTACAGGTTCATAGTGTCCGTCCAGTGGTATTGTAGCAGTGCTTGTGATGCTATAGATCGTGGAGACATTTACCTGGAAGTGTGGATTAATTAATGAAGGTAATATAATTAGACATTTACATGGAAGTGTGGATTAATTAATGAAGGTAATATCATTAGACATTTACCTGGAAGTGTGGAGTAATTAATGAAGATAATATAATTAGACATTTACCTGGAAGTGTGGAGTAATTAATGAAGATAATATCATTCAACGATGAAACAGAACTTTGATACATTATTGCAAAGTGATGCTAATGCATCACTAACGGGTCCATTTGGTTCCATTTGCACTCAGAGTTAAACTAACATAGATTTTACAATATAAAGTGTAAAATCAGAGGTAGAAATGCCATTAAAAGGGGGTCCGTAGACCAGGGGTTTGATTGATTGATTGAAATATTTATTAACAGTTTGTAGAATTTACAGTACATTTTAAGCACAAACTCAATACAAAGACTGTTAACTGTGAGTGGACGACCCAATTAAGCATTACACTTGTTTACAACAGGGTCCACATTGTTCAATTCATCAAAACAATTAGAGACATACAAACATTTAGAGACATACAAATAGACATTTCTATGTAGCTAAAGAACAGAACAGGAATTCATCATATAGGAAGCAAAAAAGGGAAAAGATACATTATACAATGGGGGGGGGGGGGGAGGGATTCAGATTTTACAGAGGCCAGTTTCGAATTGCAGCCATCCGTAGGTGCCCTTTGAGAGCGGTTTTGAAGGAGTCAATGGATTCACATGTCTTAATGACTGTTGGTAGGGCGTTCCACATTTTGGTGGCATAGGAGCGAAAATAATTTAGTCCCTTGTTTGTGCCGAATCTGGGTTGTACATGGTTTGTTGCACTCCCTCTGGTGTTGTGGGTGTGGACTTCGTTTACATTAAGGAAGTATTTAGACAGGTACATGGGTATCTTGGTGAAGTATTTAGACAGGTACATGGGTATCTTAGTGAAGTATTTAGACAGGTACATGGGTATCTTAGTGAAGTATTTAGACAGGTACATGGGTATCTTAGTGAAGTATTTAGACAGGTACATGGATGGGTATCTTAGTGAAGTACCTAGACAGGTACATGGGTATCTTAGTGAAGTATTTAGACAGGTACATGGGTATCTTGGTGGTGTATCGAATCTTGTGGACCAGACCCATTGCAAGATGCTGTACTATGTCGTCGACCCTAAGCCATCCCAGCCTGTCAAAGTGGGCAGGGGTGAGGTGGGTTCGGGGGGTGAGGCCAAGTAGGAGCCTGACCAGTTTGTTTTGGGAGGTCTGGAGCCTTGTTTTAAGGGCCTTTGAGGTGCTGTGGTACCAAGAGGTGGATGCATAGTCAAAGAAACCTTGTACGAGGGCTCCTGTTAAGGTCTTCAAGGTGTTTTTGCTGACCAGTGAGGAGATCCTGTAAAGGAATCTTGTTTGTGGGCAACTGGCGGCCCGGGGGCCACATGCGGCCCCCACCTTCACTTAATGTGGCCCTCAGGTTAATGTCAGAATACTGATTATAATATTGTTTCCAGCTGTTTACAATTCCACAACATGCAAACATGACCCGCTTTAATTACTTCAGTCTAAATTAGTAGCTCAATGCTCAACACACGTATAATTAAAGGCATTTGAAATTACATAAAAATGTACATTTTCAGGATTCCAATTCGAATAGAATATAGCAATTCGAATATAGCAAGATCTACAAGCTCAAAACGCGTCGCGCTGCGACGCGTTTTGAGCTTGTAGATCGGCTATTTTTTGCTACGACAGTAAAATATGGCCCTAGGGAGTGAGTGTGGAAATATAGTGGCCCTCTCCATCGTCAAAGTTGCACCACCCCTGCCGTAGACTGATGCATGTCAAACTGGGGGTCCTTGAAATTAAACGGGTTGAGAATCACTGCTGGAGCCGTAAAAGTTTTCTCTCATGGGGGGGGGGGGGGGGGGGGGGGGGGTGGTCCCTGGCATAGCTTTTCAATATGGGGGTCCACAAGTACCCACATGGTTTCTCTTTTAGCGCCACCTGGTGGTCACCAGTTTAGGCTCTGAGTGCCAATTCTCCCATTATAAAGAGAGAAATAATTTGTAATTCTATTATGCATGTAATGTGCATGTCATCACCTGTATACACCAGATTAGAGGGACTTTCAAAATATGGATGAAAAATATATATATATAAAAGAAAAGAAAATAAATCGGTACTTAATTGCCAATTAGACGTCTTGATGTTTATGGCACTTAAACTGTTTTAAAGGGGATGCTGTATGTGATACTATGAGTTTGTTATGTTATATTAAACTTAAAGATGATAAATAGATTGTTGCATTCTGTATTCATAAATGTTAGAGCTGTTTTACTGAATGTTAAAGGAGAATTCCATACTAGAAGGCTTTCTTACCTTTCTTTGTAGTCGTTACGTCCCCACCAAAGAGGTCCAGGTGATATTTTGTGCAAAAGCTCCTTATTGGCTGTTTCCCCTGCCATAAGCCCTAAATGAATTGCATTGAATTGAATGGGAATTGAATGGGGCTATGGGGTGTTGTGCTAATTCGCTTATTTCCATCGCTCAAAATTATAATTTCTTTGTATATATCCTCTCTTCATAATGTAAATAATATCCCAAGCGGCACACTTTACTACTTCTTTCGATGGAAATAAGCGAACTAGCATAACACCCCATAGCCCCATTCAATTCCCATTCAATGCAATGCAATTCATTGAGGGCTTATGGTAGGGAAAATAGCCAATAAGGAGTTTTTGCACAAAAAACACGTTGGACCTCTTTGGTGGGGACGTAACAACTACAAAGAAAGGTAAGAAAGCCTTCTAGTATGGAATTCTCCTTTAACATTCAGTAAAACAGCTCTAACATTTATGAATACAGAATGCAACAATTTATCATCATCTTTAAGTTTAATATAACATAACAAACTCATAGTATCACACAGCATCCCCTTTAAAACAGTTTAAGTGCCATAAACGTAAAAAAAAGCATTCTAGCATGGAATTCTCCTTTAAACTTAAAGATGATAATAGATTGTTGCATTCTGTATTCATAAATGTTAGAGCTGTTTTACTGAATGTTAAACAGTAAAGGTTCTGACATTGGCCTATAGTACAGTTTTACCAAACCTTTTTATGTTTGTCAAACCTTAGCCTAAAACAGTTCCACGGTCCTTTATTGTACCATTTCAGGTCCTTTCTGTACCATTTCATAGATGGAAGCAGGAAGCTTTGAAATGCAAATCATAATCTTTATTATAATCTTAACACTTACAAAAGGTGATGAATATATGATGAACGGAAATGACAGGAAAAGTTAAACAA
>NC_139711.1:44598049-44660549 GCF_964188405.1 Protomyctophum parallelum | reverse complement strand
CTGTCCTTCTGCGTAGAACTAGAACTACATAGAGAAGTGTTTCCTCGGCTCTGTCCTTCTGGATAGAACTAGAACTACATAGAGAAGTGTGTTCCTCTGGCTCTGTCCTTCTGCGTAGAACTAGAACTACATAGAGAAGTGTTTCCTCTGGCTCTGTCCTTCAGGATAGAACTAGAACTACATAGAGAAGTGTTTCCTCTGGCTCTGTCCTTCTGGATAGAACTAGAACTACATAGAGAAGTGTTTCCTCTGGCTCTGTCCTTCTGCGTAGAACTAGAACTACATAGAGAAGTGTTTCCTCTGGCTCTGTCCTTCAGGATAGAACTAGAACTACATAGAGAAGTGTGTTCCTCTGGCTCTGTCCTTCTGGATAGAACTAGAACTACATAGAGAAGTGTTTTCCTCTGGCTCTGTCCTTCAGGATAGAACTAGAACTACATAGAGAAGTGTTTCCTCTGGCTCTGTCCTTCAGGATAGAACTAGAACTACATAGAGAAGTGTGTTCCTCTGGCTCTGTCCTTCAGGATAGAACTAGAACTACATAGAGAAGTGTTTTCCTCTGGCTCTGTCCTTCTGGATAGAACTAGAACTACATAGAGAAGTGTTTTCCTCTGGCTCTGTCCTTCAGGATAGAACTAGAACTACATAGAGAAGTGTTTCCTCTGGCTCTGTCCTTCTGGATAGAACTAGAACTACATAGAGAAGTGTTTCCTCTGGCTCTGTCCTTCAGGATAGAACTAGAACTACATAGAGAAGTGTTTCCTCTGGCTCTGTCCTTCAGGATAGAACTAGAACTACATAGAGAAGTGTTTCCTCTGGCTCTGTCCTTCAGGATAGAACTAGAACTACATAGATAAGTGTTTCCTCTGGCTCTGTCCTTCAGGATAGAACTAGAACTACATAGAGAAGTGTTTTCCTCTGGCTCTGTCCTTCTGGATAGAACTAGAACTACATAGAGAAGTGTTTCCTCTGGCTCTGTCCTTCTGGATAGAACTAGAACTACATAGAGAAGTGTTTTCCTCTGGCTCTGTCCTTCAGGATAGAACTAGAACTACATAGAGAAGTGTGTCCTCACCTCTGGCTCTGTCCTTCTGGATAGAACTAGAACTACATAGAGAAGTGTTTCCTCTGGCTCTGTCCTTCAGGATAGAACTAGAACTACATAGAGAAGTGTTTCCTCTGGCTCTGTCCTTTAGGTAGAACTAGAACTACATAGAGAAGTGTGTTCTCTGGCTCTGTCCTTTAGGTAGAACTAGAACTACATAGAGAAGTGTGTTCCTCTGGCTCTGTCCTTCTGGATAGAACTAGAACTACATAGAGAAGTGTTTTCCTCTGGCTCTGTCCTTCAGGATAGAACTAGAACTACATAGAGAAGTGTTTCCTCTGGCTCTGTCCTTTAGGTAGAACTAGAACTACATAGAGAAGTGTTTCCTCTGGCTCTGTCCTTCTGCGTAGATCTAGAACTACATAGAGAAGTGTTTCCTCTGGCTCTGTCCTTCAGGATAGAACTAGAACTACATAGAGAAGTGTTTTCCTCTGGCTCTGTCCTTCTGGATAGAACTAGAACTACATAGAGAAGTGTTTCCTCTGGCTCTGTCCTTCAGGATAGAACTAGAACTACATAGAGAAGTGTTTCCTCTGGCTCTGTCCTTCTGCATAGAACTAGAACTACATAGAGAAGTGTTTCCTCTGGCTCTGTCCTTCAGGATAGAACTAGAACTACATAGATAAGTGTTTCCTCTGGCTCTGTCCTTCTGCATAGAACTAGAACTACATAGAGAAGTGTGTTCCTCTGGCTCTGTCCTTCTGGATAGAACTAGAACTACATAGAGAAGTGTTTCCTCTGGCTCTGTCCTTCTGGATAGAACTAGAACTACATAGAGAAGTGTTTCCTCTGGCTCTGTCCTTCTGGATAGAACTAGAACTACATAGAGAAGTGTTTCCTCTGGCTCTGTCCTTCTGGATAGAACTAGAACTACATAGAGAAGTGTTTCCTCTGGCTCTGTCCTTCAGGATAGAACTAGAACTACATAGAGAAGTGTTTCCTCTGGCTCTGTCCTTCTGCATAGAACTAGAACTACATAGAGAAGTGTTTCCTCTGGCTCTGTCCTTCAGGATAGAACTAGAACTACATAGAGAAGTGTTTCCTCTGGCTCTGTCCTTCAGGATAGAACTAGAACTACATAGATAAGTGTTTCCTCTGGCTCTGTCCTTCAGGATAGAACTAGAACTACATAGAGAAGTGTTTTCCTCTGGCTCTGTCCTTCTGCGTAGAACTAGAACTACATAGAGAAGTGTTTCCTCTGGCTCTGTCCTTCAGGATAGAACTAGAACTACATAGATAAGTGTTTCCTCTGGCTCTGTCCTTCAGGATAGAACTAGAACTACATAGAGAAGTGTTTTCCTCTGGCTCTGTCCTTCTGCATAGAACTAGAACTACATAGATAAGTGTTTCCTCTGGCTCTGTCCTTCTGGATAGAACTAGAACTACATAGAGAAGTGTTTCCTCTGGCTCTGTCCTTCTGGATAGAACTAGAACTACATAGAGAAGTGTGTTCCTCTGGCTCTGTCCTTCTGGATAGAACTAGAACTACATAGAGAAGTGTTTCCTCTGGCTCTGTCCTTCTGCATAGAACTAGAACTACATAGAGAAGTGTTTCCTCTGGCTCTGTCCTTCTGCATAGAACTAGAACTACATAGAGAAGTGTTTCCTCTGGCTCTGTCCTTCTGGATAGAACTAGAACTACATAGAGAAGTGTTTCCTCTGGCTCTGTCCTTCTGGATAGAACTAGAACTACATAGAGAAGTGTTTCCTCTGGCTCTGTCCTTCTGCATAGAACTAGAACTACATAGAGAAGTGTTTCCTCTGGCTCTGTCCTTCTGCATAGAACTAGAACTACATAGAGAAGTGTTTCCTCTGGCTCTGTCCTTCAGGGTAGAACTAGAACTACATAGAGAAGTGTTTCCTCTGGCTCTGTCCTTTAGGATAGAACTAGAACTACATAGAGAAGTGTGTTCCTCTGGCTCTGTCCTTCTGCATAGAACTAGAACTACATAGAGAAGTGTTTCCTCTGGCTCTGTCCTTCAGGATAGAACTAGAACTACATAGAGAAGTGTTTCCTCTGGCTCTGTCCTTCTGGATAGAACTAGAACTACATAGAGAAGTGTTTCCTCTGGCTCTGTCCTTCTGCATAGAACTAGAACTACATAGAGAAGTGTTTCCTCTGGCTCTGTCCTTCTGCATAGAACTAGAACTACATAGAGAAGTGTTTCCTCTGGCTCTGTCCTTCTGGATAGAACTAGAACTACATAGAGAAGTGTTTCCTCTGGCTCTGTCCTTCAGGGTAGAACTAGAACTACATAGAGAAGTGTTTCCTCTGGCTCTGTCCTTCTGGATAGAACTAGAACTACATAGAGAAGTGTTTCCTCTGGCTCTGTCCTTCTGCATAGAACTAGAACTACATAGAGAAGTGTTTCCTCTGGCTCTGTCCTTTAGGATAGAACTAGAACTACATAGAGAAGTGTGTTCCTCTGGCTCTGTCATTCAGGGTAGAACTAGAACTACATAGAGAAGTGTTTCCTCTGGCTCTGTCCTTCTGCATAGAACTAGAACTACATAGAGAAGTGTTTCCTCTGGCTCTGTCCTTCTGCGTAGAACTAGAACTACATAGAGAAGTGTTTCCTCTGGCTCTGTCCTTCAGGGTAGAACTAGAACTACATAGAGAAGTGTTTCCTCTGGCTCTGTCCTTCTGCGTAGAACTAGAACTACATAGAGAAGTGTTTCCTCTGGCTCTGTCCTTCAGGATAGAACTAGAACTACATAGAGAAGTGTTTCCTCTGGCTCTGTCCTTCTGGATAGAACTAGAACTACATAGAGAAGTGTTTTCCTCTAGCTCTGTCCTTCAGGATAGAACTAGAAATACATAGAGAAGTGTTTCCTCTGGCTCTGTCCTTCTGCATAGAACTAGAACTACATAGAGAAGTGTTTCCTCTGGCTCTGTCCTTCTGGATAGAACTAGAACTACATAGAGAAGTGTTTCCTCTGGCTCTGTCCTTCAGGGTAGAACTAGAACTACATAGAGAAGTGTTTCCTCTGGCTCTGTCCTTCAGGGTAGAACTAGAACTACATAGAGAAGTGTTTCCTCTGGCTCTGTCCTTCAGGATAGAACTAGAACTACATAGAGAAGTGTGTTCCTCTGGCTCTGTCCTTCTGCATAGAACTAGAACTACATAGAGAAGTGTTTCCTCTGGCTCTGTCCTTCAGGGTAGAACTAGAACTACATAGAGAAGTGTTTCCTCTGGCTCTGTCCTTCTGCGTAGAACTAGAACTACATAGAGAAGTGTTTTCCTCTGGCTCTGTCCTTCTGCGTAGATCTAGAACTACATAGAGAAGTGTTTCCTCTGGCTCTGTCCTTCAGGATAGAACTAGAACTACATAGAGAAGTGTGTTCCTCTGGCTCTGTCCTTCTGCGTAGATCTATAACTACATAGAGAAGTGTTTTCCTCTGGCTCTGTCCTTCTGGATAGAACTAGAACTACATAGAGAAGTGTTTTCCTCTGGCTCTGTCCTTCAGGATAGAACTAGAACTACATAGAGAAGTGTGTTCCTCTGGCTCTGTCCTTCAGGATAGAACTAGAACTACATAGAGAAGTGTTTCCTCTGGCTCTGTCCTTCTGGATAGAATTATAACTACATAGAGAAGTGTTTCCTCTGGCTCTGTCCTTCTGGATAGAATTATAACTACATAGAGAAGTGTTTCCTCTGGCTCTGTCCTTCAGGATAGAACTAGAACTACATAGAGAAGTGTTTCCTCTGGCTCTGTCCTTCTGCATAGAACTAGAACTACATAGAGAAGTGTTTCCTCTGGCACTGTCCTTCAGGATAGAACTAGAACTACATAGAGAAGTGTGTTCCTCTGGCTCTGTCCTTCTGGATAGAACTAGAACTACATAGAGAAGTGTTTCCTCTGGCTCTGTCCTTCTGGATAGAACTAGAACTACATAGAGAAGTGTTTTCCTCTAGCTCTGTCCTTCAGGATAGAACTAGAACTACATAGAGAAGTGTTTCCTCTGGCTCTGTCCTTCAGGATAGAACTAGAACTACATAGAGAAGTGTTTCCTCTGGCTCTGTCCTTCTGCGTAGATCTATAACTACATAGAGAAGTGTTTCCTCTGGCTCTGTCCTTCAGGATAGAACTAGAACTACATAGAGAAGTGTTTCCTCTGGCTCTGTCCTTCTGCATAGAACTAGAACTACATAGAGAAGTGTTTCCTCTGGCTCTGTCCTTCTGCGTAGATCTATAACTACATAGAGAAGTGTTTCCTCTGGCTCTGTCCTTCAGGATAGAACTAGAACTACATAGAGAAGTGTTTCCTCTGGCTCTGTCCTTCTGCGTAGATCTATAACTACATAGAGAAGTGTTTCCTCTGGCTCTGTCCTTCAGGATAGAACTAGAACTACATAGAGAAGTGTTTCCTCTGGCTCTGTCCTTCAGGATAGAACTAGAACTACATAGAGAAGTGTTTCCTCTGGCTCTGTCCTTCTGCGTAGAACTAGAACTACATAGAGAAGTGTTTCCTCTGGCTCTGTCCTTCAGGATAGAACTAGAACTACATAGAGAAGTGTTTCCTCTGGCTCTGTCCTTCTGGATAGAACTAGAACTACATAGAGAAGTGTTTCCTCTGGCTCTGTCCTTCAGGATAGAACTAGAACTACATAGAGAAGTGTTTCCTCTGGCTCTGTCCTACTGGATAGAACTAGAACTACATAGAGAAGTGTTTCCTCTGGCTCTGTCCTTCTGCATAGAACTAGAACTACATAGAGAAGTGTTTCCTCTGGCTCTGTCCTTCTGGATAGAACTAGAACTACATAGAGAAGTGTTTCCTCTGGCTCTGTCCTTCTGCGTAGAACTAGAACTACATAGAGAAGTGTGTTCCTCTGGCTCTGTCCTTCTGCATAGAACTAGAACTACATAGAGAAGTGTGTTCCTCTGGCTCTGTCCTTCTGGATAGAACTAGAACTACATAGAGAAGTGTTTCCTCTGGCTCTGTCCTTCTGGATAGAACTAGAACTACATAGAGAAGTGTTTCCTCTGGCTCTGTCCTTCTGGATAGAACTAGAACTACATAGAGAAGTGTTTCCTCTGGCTCTGTCCTTCAGGATAGAACTAGAACTACATAGAGAAGTGTTTCCTCTGGCTCTGTCCTTCTGCGTAGAACTAGAACTACATAGAGAAGTGTTTTCCTCTGGCTCTGTCCTTCTGCATAGAACTAGAACTACACAGAGAAGTGTTTCCTCTGGCTCTGTCCTTCTGGATAGAACTAGAACTACATAGAGAAGTGTTTCCTCTGGCTCTGTCCTTCTGGATAGAACTAGAACTACATAGAGAAGTGTTTCCTCTGGCTCTGTCCTTCAGGATAGAACTAGAACTACATAGAGAAGTGTTTTCCTCTGGCTCTGTCCTTCTGGATAGAACTAGAACTACATAGAGAAGTGTTTTCCTCTGGCTCTGTCCTTCAGGATAGAACTAGAACTACATAGAGAAGTGTTTCCTCTGGCTCTGTCCTTCTGCATAGAACTAGAACTACATAGAGAAGTGTTTCCTCTGGCTCTGTCCTTCTGCGTAGAACTAGAACTACATAGAGAAGTGTTTTCCTCTGGCTCTGTCCTTCTGCATAGAACTAGAACTACACAGAGAAGTGTTTCCTCTGGCTCTGTCCTTCTGGATAGAACTAGAACTACATAGAGAAGTGTTTCCTCTGGCTCTGTCCTACTGGATAGAACTAGAACTACATAGAGAAGTGTGTTCCTCTGGCTCTGTCCTTCTGCGTAGAACTAGAACTACATAGAGAAGTGTTTCCTCTGGCTCTGTCCTTCTGCGTAGAACTAGAACTACATAGAGAAGTGTTTCCTCTGGCTCTGTCCTTCTGCATAGAACTAGAACTACATAGAGAAGTGTTTCCTCTGGCTCTGTCCTTCTGGATAGAACTAGAACTACATAGAGAAGTGTTTCCTCTGGCTCTGTCCTTCTGGATAGAACTAGAACTACATAGAGAAGTGTTTCCTCTGGCTCTGTCCTTCTGGATAGAACTAGAACTACATAGAGAAGTGTGTTCCTCTGGTTCTGTCCTTCTGCATAGAACTAGAACTACATAGAGAAGTGTTTCCTCTGGCTCTGGCCTTCTGCGTAGAACTAGAACTACATAGAGAAGTGTTTCCTCTGGCTCTGGCCTTCTGCGTAGAACTAGAACTACATAGAGAAGTGTTTCCTCTGGTTCTGTCCTTCTGGATAGAACTAGAACTACATAGAGAAGTGTTTCCTCTGGCTCTGTCCTTCTGGATAGAACTAGAACTACATAGAGAAGTGTGTTCCTCTGGCTCTGTCCTTCAGGATAGAACTAGAACTACATAGAGAAGTGTTTCCTCTGGCTCTGTCCTTCAGGATAGAACTAGAACTACATAGAGAAGTGTTTTCCTCTGGCTCTGTCCTTCAGGATAGAACTAGAACTACATAGAGAAGTGTTTCCTCTGGCTCTGTCCTTCTGGATAGAACTAGAACTACATAGAGAAGTGTTTCCTCTGGCTCTGTCCTTCTGGATAGAACTAGAACTACATAGAGAAGTGTTTCCTCTGGCTCTGTCCTTCTGCGTAGAACTAGAACTACATAGAGAAGTGTTTCCTCTGGCTCTGTCCTTCTGCATAGAACTAGAACTACATAGAGAAGTGTTTCCTCTGGCTCTGGCCTTCTGCGTAGATCTAGAACTACATAGAGAAAGTGTGTTCTCACCCCTGGCTCTGTCCTTCTGGATAGAACTAGAACTACATAGAGAAGTGTGTTCCTCTGGCTCTGTCCTTCAGGATAGAACTAGAACTACATAGAGAAGTGTTTCCTCTGGCTCTGTCCTTCTGGATAGAACTAGAACTACATAGAGAAGTGTGTTCCTCTGGCTCTGTCCTTCAGGATAGAACTAGAACTACATAGAGAAGTGTTTCCTCTGGCTCTGTCCTTCAGGATAGAACTAGAACTACATAGAGAAGTGTTTCCTCTGGTTCTGTCCTTCAGGATAGAACTAGAACTACATAGAGAAGTGTTTCCTCTGGCTCTGTCCTTCAGGATAGAACTAGAACTACATAGAGAAGTGTGTTCCTCTGGCTCTGTCCTACTGGATAGAACTAGAACTACATAGAGAAGTGTTTTCCTCTGGCTCTGTCCTTCTGCATAGAACTAGAACTACATAGAGAAGTGTGTTCTCTGGCTCTGTCCTTCAGGATAGAACTAGAACTACATAGAGAAGTGTTTCCTCTGGCTCTGTCCTTCTGGATAGAACTATAACTACATAGAGAAGTGTTTCCTCTGGCTCTGTCCTTCAGGATAGAACTAGAACTACATAGAGAAGTGTTTCCTCTGGCTCTGTCCTTTAGGTAGAACTAGAACTACATAGAGAAGTGTTTCCTCTGGCTCTGTCCTTCTGGATAGAACTAGAACTACATAGAGAAGTGTTTCCTCTAGCTCTGTCCTTCTGGATAGAACTAGAACTACATAGAGAAGTGTTTCCTCTGGCTCTGTCCTTCTGCGTAGAACTAGAACTACATAGAGAAGTGTTTCCTCTGGCTCTGTCCTTCTGCGTAGAACTAGAACTACATAGAGAAGTGTGTTTCCTCTGGCTCTGTCCTTCTGCATAGAACTAGAACTACATAGAGAAGTGTTTCCTCTGGCTCTGTCCTTCTGGATAGAACTAGAACTACATAGAGAAGTGTGTTCCTCTGGCTCTGTCCTTTAGGATAGAACTAGAACTACATAGAGAAGTGTGTTCCTCTGGCTCTGTCCTTCAGGATAGAACTAGAACTACATAGAGAAGTGTGTTCCTCTGGCTCTGTCCTTCTGGATAGAACTAGATCTACATAGAGAAAGTGTGTTCTCACCCCTGGCTCTGGCCTTCCTGGCGCGTTCCTTCTGGATGGAGAAGTAGAGGAAGGTGGAGACGACGTAGGGAGTGAACACCAGAATCTTGACGATCAGCTGGGTCAGAGTCATGAGAGGTTCTGCTGGCTCGGCGCCCGGGTTGGAGGAGGAGGAGGAGGAGGAGGAGTCTGTGAAAGACAAACCCAAGCTTTATAGTATCCATCCAAACACTGGAGGATGACTAAAACTAAATAAAAACGAAATAGAAATGAATCTATGATGACTAAAACTGAGACTAAATACACTGACAATTTCGTCAACTAATACAAACTAGACTAAAATGTTAGGAAGGGACTAGTGGACAAGAGATCCAGTTTTATGCTGGGTTGCATGCTGAAAATAGCAGATCTACAATCTCGCTATTTTCAGCATGCAACCAAAGTGTAAAATATGTCATTACAACGACATCAAGGCCTGTCAAAACACATTTTAGTCGACTAAATCAACTGTAGATTTAGTCGACTGAAATCGTATGACATTTAGTCGACTAAAACTAGACTAAACACTAGAACATTCCAGGTGACTAAAATGTGACTAAAACTAAGTGAAAACTAACGACTAAAACTAAAATAGAAATTTGCTGCCAAAAACAACACTGACTGGATGGTCTTCTTACGGTGAGGACGGTCGAGAATCATCTGACAACAGTGTCGTTTTTGGCAGCAAATGTTCTATTTTATTTTAGTCACAGTCTATTTTATTTTAGTCACAGTCTATTTTATTTTAGTCACAGTCTTTGGACTGAAAATTCCTTTAATTTTAGTCATATTTTACTCACCTGGAATGTTTTAGTACGTTAGTCTAGTTTTTAGTCGACTAAATCTACGGTTGATTTAGTCGACTAAAACATATTTTGGCGGGCATCGATGCCGTCGCAATGACTGAATTCACACATGCTGAAAATAGCAGATCTACAAGCTCACAACGCGTCACATATTGTGAGCTTGCAGATCTGCTATTTTCAGCATGAAACCGCAAAGTGTAAAATGTCTTAAACTCTTCTCCCCGATCCCTTCCTGACATTTTAGTCTAGTTTTTATTTGTCGACCAAATTGTCACTACATTTAGTCTCGGTTTTAGTCGTCATAGCTTATAGCTTTCATTTAGTTTACATTTAGTCTAGGTTTTAGTCCTCATAGCTTTCATTTAGTTTCCATTTAGTCTAGGTTTTAGTCCTCATAGCTTTCATTTAGTTTCCATTTAGTCTAGGTTTCAGTCCTCATAGCTTTCATTTAGTTTCCATTTAGTCTCGGTTTTAGTCGTCATAGCTTATAGCTTTCATTTAGTTTCCATTTAGTCTAGGTTTTAGTCGTCATAGCTTTCATTTAGTTTCCATTTAGTCTAGGTTTTAGTCGTCATAGCTTATAGCTTTCATTTAGTTTCCATTTAGTCTAGGTTTTAGTCCTCATAGCTTTCATTTAGTTTCCATTTAGTCTAGGTTTTAGTCGTCATAGCTTATAGCTTTCATTTAGTTTCCATTTAGTCTAGGTTTTAGTCGTCATAGCTTATAGCTTTCATTTAGTTTCCATTTAGTCTAGGTTTTAGTCGTCATAGCTTATAGCTTTCATTTAGTTTCCATTTAGTCTAGGTTTTAGTCCTCATAGCTTTCATTTAGTTTCCATTTAGTCTAGGTTTTAGTCCTCATAGCTTTCATTTAGTTTCCATTTAGTCTAGGTTTTAGTCGTCATAGCTTATAGCTTTCATTTAGTTTCCATTTAGTCTCGGTTTTAGTCATCATAGCTTATAGCTTTCATTTAGTTTCCATTTAGTCTAGGTTTTAGTCGCCATAGCTTATAGCTTTCATTTAGTTTCCATTTAGTCTAGGTTTTAGTCCTCATAGCTTTCATTTAGTTTCCATTTAGTCTAGGTTTTAGTCGTCATAGCTTATAGCTTTCATTTAGTTTTCATTTAGTCTAGGTTTTAGTCGTCATAGCTTATAGCTTTCATTTAGTTTCCATTTAGTCTAGGTTTTAGTCGTCATAGCTTATAGCTTTCATTTAGTTTCCATTTAGTTCTCGCCATGCAGTGAAAAAAGGCATAGTCGACGAACATGTTTCTCTCGTCTCGGTTTCAGTCGGCGGAACGTGCACAGAGACATTTAGAGGGGCAGACGGTGCTCAAGTGAAAAAAAGGGCACCTTGTGCAGTGCATTTTCGTGCGGGACACCCATTTTGGTGCTTTATAGCTATTGAAAAATAGCAGATCTACAAGCTCATAGCGCGCCACTGAGTGGCGCGCTACGAGCTTGTAGGTCTGCTATTTTTTTTCTTATCGAAGAACCACTGACATAGAAACATAGCTTTAGATTGTGGGGGCCTAAATAATATAGTAGAAGCGTTTTTTATCAAGATTTGATCAATGTCACCGCATGGTCCACACACAAAAATTGCCACATTGCCAAAAGGGCAAGACCTAGTGTCTATCTGTTAGGGCTGTGAATCTTTGGGTGTCCCACGATTCGATTCGATTCCGATTCTTGGGGTCACGATTCGATTCAAAATCGATTTTTTCGATTCTACGATTCTCGATTCTCCAAAAACGATTTATTTTAATTCAAAAGATTTTTTTTTTCCAGATTCGAAACTATTCTCTATTCAAAATGATTCTTGATTCAATACATAGGATTTCATCACAATCTACTCCAGCCAACTGAAGTGATTAACTTGAAAATGACTGAAGACATGATGTTTTCTGTAAGGGTTAAGGTGAGCTTACATTTCATATAAACACCATGTAGTGAAAACTCCTGTAAGTAACCAGAAATAAAATCTAAAAAAATAAATAATAATAATAATAATATCGATTTTTGGAAATTATGAATCGATTTTGAATCGTTCATAACGGGAATCGCGATTTTTTTTTACACCCCTACTATCTGTGCACGCCACCGGGGAAACAACAACTGTGTGACTGACTGACGACGACGACGACTCACTTGTCACCTCCATCAAGCTCTCTGGGGACTCTCCGAGGCCAGAGATGGAACACTTGTAGAGCCCTCGGTCCAGCCTGCTGACGCGGCGGATGGTCGTCCCTCGGCTGAGGAAGGTTCCGTCGTGATAGACGTCGAACGGCTGGCCGCTCGACTTGTCCCTGGTCAGGCAAAGGGGCGTGACGTCACTTCCCTCCGGCACAGGAAGCACAGGGCACTGTAGGATGACCTTCCCATCTATTGAAGAGACACGTGGAGTTATAAACATCTATTGAAGAGACACGTGGAGTTATAAACATCTATTGAAGAGACACGTGGAATTATAAACATCTATTGAAGAGACACGTGGAGTTATAAACATCTATTGAAGAGACACGTGTTATAAACATCTATTGAAGAGACACGTGGAGTTATAAACATCTATTGAAGAGACACGTGGAGTTATAAACATCTATTGAAGAGACACGTGGAGTTATAAACATCTATTGAAGAGACACGTGTTATAAACATCTATTGAAGAGACACGTGGAGTTATAAACATCTATTGAAGAGACACGTGGAGTTATAAACATCTATTGAAGGGACACGTGGAGTTATAAACATCTATTGAAGAGACACGTGGAATTATAAACATCTATTGAAGAGACACGTGGAGTTATAAACATCTGTTGAAGAGACATGTGGAGTTATAAACATCTATTGAAGAGACACGTGGAGTTATAAACATCTGTTGAAGAGACATGTGGAGTTATAAACATCTGTTGAAGAGACATGTGGAGTTATAAACATCTATTAAACATCTATTGAAGAGACATGTGGAGTTATAAACATCTATTGAAGAGACACGTGGAGTTATAAACATCTATTGAAGAGACATGTGGAGTTATAAACATCTGTTGAAGAGACACGTGGAGTTATAAACATCTATTGAAGAGACACGTGGAGTTATAAACATCTATTGAAGAGACATGTGGAGTTATAGACATCTGTTGAAGAGACACGTGGAGTTATAAACATCTATTGAAGAGACATGTGGAGTTATAAACATCTATTGAAGAGACATGTGGAGTTATAAACATCTATTGAAGAGACATGTGGAGTTATAGACATCTATTGAAGAGACATGTGGAGTTATAGACATCTATTGAAGAGACACGTGGAGTTAAACATCCGGACCGTAAAGGTCTAGAATGACTAGACCTGTACGTGCCCGTCGGCCACCGGCCTACTTGAGAACGATGCAAATTGGGAACCTAATAATACCCGTCAACTTGTCACAGCACCCGTTTTAACTCTCTGTCTGTCCACATGTAGATCTCTGTATCTGTCGGTCTGTCTGTGTGTGAAGAGGGCAAACTGACTGACTGTGGTTAAGTAGGCTAATCAATTTGTCAGGTGTGGTGGTTGCCATGGCAATCAATTGGCTGAGGGCAGAGGCTGGAAATGGCCCTGCAGGCGAGGGGACTGGGCAGAGCCTTTTGTGGTGGCTCTGGAGAACCGTGGGTCCCGCCGACTCGAGTTCCGGGCAATGCACTCCCTGCGGCGGTGTTGTGGAACGCGGAACGTGTCGGTGGGGGCGAAAGGTTCTCGGAGTTACGTGCATTAACAACCGTACACACACACATGCACGCACGCAGACACGCACGCACGCATGCAGAGATGATAATTTCTAATGGTTGTGTACCAGAGATGGTCAGGTTGACGGAGCGGCTGCGTTCTCCTGATGTGCACTGACACCAGTAATGTCCGCTGTCCCAGGTAACCGGGGTTGGTATGGTACAGGTGTCTCCTACACACCGTCACAACGACAAGGAAGGAAGAGGGATGTCAGTTGAACGCTACGCACACATACACACACACACACACACACACACATTTTAATAATTTATTTATGTCCACATAAGAGATACAATACACAAATATTTACACGGTGCTTTACAGAGTGCAATCATAGAATGTAAAAAATATGGACAAAGCGTTCTCCGGGTCTAACATGAACGTAAAATGAAGCCTGTCAGTCCTTGTATTGTAAGTCGCCATCTTTCTAGATCCGTTTGGGCCCAGCTGAGTCATTGGCTGCCCAGACAACGAGGCGGGACTTCCCCCCCCCCCTTCTTCTCCGTTGGTTTTTATTTTGACTCGAGTGGGAGGGGAATCCCGATCATAGACTGTAACGGTAGCCACGCCCCTCAGAACATACGCGACTTTATGGTCATTTTTTTAATTAATGGGACCATAAGTTTCCAAAAAGAATATTATGACATTAGAAATGAGACTTTAAACTAGTGACTGGAAGAAAGTATTCATGACCATGTTTATTAAGGTAATACAGTCTAGGAAATTAATCTCAATGCATTTTGCCCATAGGCATTTCTTAAAGTATTTATTTAAAGACGGTTACGCCGCGGACAAAGCCAACTCGGATCGTGACAAATCATGACAATGAACACAATGTTTTGGGGCCGATCAAATCCTTAGAAAGAAGAAAAGAAAGTCAGGAGACATAACACTATTTGTTTTGTTTTTCGTCTTAAAAATTATTTGATCGGCCCAAAACATTGTGTTCATTGTCATGATTTGTCACGATCCGCGTTGGCTTTGTCCGCGGCGTAACCGTCTTTAAATAAATACTTTAAGAAATGCCTATGGGCAAAATGCGTTGAGATTCATTTCCTGGGCCACTCGTTGTTCTGCAAGGGGGAGGGACTGCGACGCTCTATGATGGTCTGGACTCGGAGCGACTGGTACTTCATGACTTTGGTCATGAAGGCTTCCTCTCAGCTATAGAATCAACGGTCCAGTCAGGCCATTTCTACAATGAAAACTGATCTGTTCTCTGCATTTATTGACCACAACAACACCTGGTGTGTTGGCACAGAGAAGATGTGCACACATTTCAATGTTTTCAGTGCAGAGTTGAAACATGGAAGGTTTGTACATTCTCACAGACAGATAATGTCCTTTTGTTATGAGATCCTGTCGTGGCGTCATAGGCGGAGCTTGAACTTGACGCCTGGGGGTGCGACTGCTTGGCCAACGACACCCGCGCGCATGATTTTTTTGACCTTTTATTTTATTATTTTAGCGTTTTTACAATGCCCCTAACCCCTAAAAATGAGTTATTTAGGTAGTACAGCAGCTCACACACATACACACATGCACTACAGCCATACAGCGAGTCATCATATCATGATAAGAGAGATGATTACAAACTACAGTCAGAAGTTAAGTTTAAAAAATAAAAATTAAATAAAACTTTTTTTTTGCCAGGACCCCTCAAGCTCCGCCCATGCGTGGCGTGTCTCGGTAAAGACCTTTATAGGCGTAATAACAGCCTTTCAGAATGTGTGTGACATGGTTTCTGTAATGAGCCCTTAAAGCACACGCACACACACGCTCACACACACACCTTCAAGAATCCCCCAGTCTCCACAGGCTCCATTCTTCTTTCGTTCTCGTCCCCCTCCTCCTCGCGTCACAGTCCAGCCGTCTGCAGAGTCACTCTGGGCCTCACAGCTCAGGGAGATGGGTTCATACGAGAACAACTGACATCTGTCAGGACTCACTCTGATGAACACTGGGAGAGAAGGGGGGGGGGTGTTACAGGAATGAGGGACTCACTCTGATGAACACTGGGAGAGAAGGGGGGGGGGGGGTGTTACAGGAATGAGGGACTCACTCTGATGAACACTGGGAGAGAGAAGGGGGGGGGTGTTACAGGAATGAGGGACTCACTCTGATGAACACTGGGAGAGAGAAGGGGGGGGTGTTACAGGAATGAGGGACTCACTCTGATGAACACTGGGAGAGAAGGGGGGGTGTTACAGGAATGAGGGACTCACTCTGATGAACACTGGGAGAGAAGGGGGGGGTGTTACAGGAATGAGGGACTCACTCTGATGAACACTGGGAGAGAAGGGGGGGTGTTACAGGAATGAGGACTCACTCTGATGAACACTGGGAGAGAGAAGGGGGGGGTGTTACAGGAATGAGGACTCACTCTGATGAACACTGGGAGAGAGAAGGGGGGGTGTTACAGGAATGAGGGACTCACTCTGATGAACACTGGGAGAGAAGGGGGGCGGGTGTTACAGGAATGAGGGACTCACTCTGATGAACACTGGGAGAGAAGGGGGGGGTGTTACAGGAATGAGGGACTCACTCTGATGAACACTGGGAGAGAAGGGGGGGGTGTTACAGGAATGAGGGACTCACTCTGATGAACACTGGGAGAGAAGGGGGGGTGTTACAGGAATGAGGGAGAGATGAACACTGGGAGAGAAGGGGGGGGTGTTACAGGAATGAGGGAGAGATACAGGAAACATCTCTTCATTGTGACACTCATTAAGATAATGTGAATCCCTTCTTGACTCCTTTCTAGGGCCGGGACTAATTGCGATTAATTTAGATTAATTAACTACAGAAAAATTAATCGCGATTAACTACAGATAAATTAATCGCACCTTTTTTTTTCACCGCGGAACGTTTCTCACTGGGCGCTTTTCTATAGTACTGAAAACTGGAAATAATAAAAAGTCACCCCATTTTGTGTTGCCTAGAACTGGATGTCTGACAAAAAACAGTAACAATATGAAGTACAGCTTTGTGATGTCACTGAGATGTACTTGTTACTGTTACTATTTTTTTTTCAGACCTCCAGTTCTAGGTAACACAGAATGGGGTGACTTTTTATTATTATTTCAACAACAGGTATATTAATGACAGTAAAATGTTGAAAATGAGTGGTATCCTGTAGTCACTATTCGTTGATTCACTGGGATACCAAAAAACATTAAAAAAAAAGGTTTCTCGCTGTTCTCGGGTTGAATATTGATATGCGATTAAAATGCGATTAATCTAGATTAATTAATCGCAAAGCCTCTGATTAATTAGATTAACTTTTTTAATCGAGTCCCAGCTCTACTCCTTTCAAAACCGCTCTCAAAGGGCACCTATACGGACGGCTGCAATTCCAAACCCTTTCCCCTCACTGTATATGTTTCCTTTCCCCTTTTTACCTCCTTTATGATGAATTCCTGTTCTGTTCTTTGACTATATAGAAGTGTCCATTTGTACGTCTGTGAATGTTTTGATGAATTGATCAAGGTGGACCCTCTTGTAAACCAGTGTAATGCTATAATTGGGTCGTCCACTCACAGTTAACATGCAGTCTTTTGTATTGAGTTTGTGCTTGAAATGTACTGTAATTCTGCAAACTGTCAATGAATATTTCAATCAAGAACCGTTTTCCACTTATTGTAAGAACTAGGCCTACTAGAGAGTGATGCAACTTGGGAACCTAATAATACCCGTTGTCAACTTGGGAACCTAATAATACCCGTTGTCAACTTGGGAACCTAATAATACCCGTTGTCAACTTGGGAACCTATTATAATAATACCCGTTGTCAACTTGGGAACCTAATAATACCCGTTGTCAACTTGGGAACCTAATAATACCCGTTGTCAACTTGGGAACCTAATAATACCCGTTGTCAACTTGGGAACCTAATAATACCCGTTGTCAACTTGGGAACCTAATAATACCCGTTGTCAACTGGACTGGTTAAAGATGGAGTGCAGCCGTGTTTTCTTTCCCACCCTAAAAACATGATCATCAGGTCTTATTGTTATATATTTAAGGAGGTATCATTTTTTTGATAGTGTACAGTATTTGTTAAAATGTAGTATTTATGTGGGCACGCCCACCGGTTCATTAAAACTGTTTGGTATAGCCATAAACGTCTAGACGTCTAATTGCCAATTAAGTAACGGATGCCACGGACGACAAGACGTCTTCCCTTGGGGATTAAAAAAGAAAAAGATTGAACACAGGTGAGGAGATTCCCACTGAGGGGATTGCTGGAAATTGCCGATGTACAAGCTCACAGTGCGTTGCGCTGTGACGCGTTGTGAGCTTGTAGATCGGCTATTTTCCAGCACACACACACCCAAGTGTAAAATGACTTATACTATCTCTTGTCCACCAGTCCCTTAATTCCTGACATTTTAGTCTAGTTTTTATTTGTTGACGAAATTGTCAGTATATTTAGTCTTATTTTAGTCAACATATACTGTATATATGCACACAATCTGAAATCACTGCAATCTCGCTTACTGTAAATCGCTCTGGACGAAGAGCGTCTGATAAATGCCTACATTGTACATTTTAAAACTGTAAGATAAAGACATTACATGAAATTTCAATTGAATGCTATGATATTCCACAGATAGGATACGTATCACGCATAGAGCACAACGCGTCGCGCTGTGAGCTTGCAGACATACACATGTCTTCAGACAGCAGACATGCACATGTCTTCAGACAGCAGACATGCACATGTCTTCAGACAGCAGACATGCACATGTCTTCAGACAGCAGACATGCACATGTCTTCAGACAGCAGACATGCACATGTCTTCAGACAGCAGACATGCACATGTCTTCAGACAGCAGACATGCACATGTCTTCAGACAGCAGACATGCACATGTCTTCAGACAGCAGACATGCACATGTCTTCAGACAGCAGACATGCACATGTCTTCAGACAGCAGACATGCACATGTCTTCAGACAGCAGACATGCACATGTCTTCTCCAGGTTTTCTGAAAAACCTCATGTTTACAATTTACAATTTACAATTTAGGCATTTAGCAGACGCTCTTAATCCAGAGCGACTTACATTTAAGCAAGAACAAAAGCATGGGAATACATCACATAAAAGCATTTATCATGAAACATGCGTAAGCTAAGAAAGTAACAGTGGAATTTCTATATAATGAAACTATACATACACTATACATATAAACTATACATATTTACTACTATGCTATACATATGTACTATGGCGTGCTATGACTATATACAATACAATTATATTGCTGTCTACATAACATGCTATAAGTCTGTATCAAATGCTATCTAAGTCAACAGAAATGCTATCTAAGGGGGTAGGGTAAGTGCTATGGGCCATGATGGAGTCTGAAAAGGTGGGTTTTCAGTCGTTCTCAAACATTTCATTGTCAAAGACCCCCAGACATATCTGTAATTGGCCGCCGACCCCCATCTGAAAATATACAGTTCCTTCAGGGACCCCCCATCTGAACATATACAGTTCCAGGGACCCCCCATCTGAACATATACAGTTTCAGGGACCCCCCCATCTGAAAATATACAGTTTCAGGGACCCCCCCCCCCCCCCACCAGAAGCAAAGATTTGGGTTAAAATCGTTCGCTCTGAAAGAATATATGTTCAAAGATTTTGCGCCACTTTCTCACGATTTTTCAAAAACAGCAGATCTACAAGCTCGTAGCGCGGGGGCACCAACTGGGGTTCATGTCCTGAACGGGGTTAGGTTCCATGTACTGTACACTTTGTTTTAAAGGAGATGTGCCCCCCCCCCCTCCCCCACCACCACCACAACAGTTTCTCTGCAATCAGAGAGAGACTGCCTGCCATCTGGTCTGGTCTTGTATCACACTACACTACCCATGATGCAATGAAGTCATCTCACCTTCTGGTTGAACAGGACCACAACAGATGAGGAAATACACCACTGAGAGAGAGAGAGAGAGAGAGAGGGGGGGGGGGTGGGGGGGGGGAGGGCCAGGCAGGATGACAGACAGACAGACAGTTAATGAGATATCTATAGTGGTGACAGATCTGATCTTTAATCAATAATCAATGATATCCTAATGGTTAATGCTGATGTTTTTGTCCTGACAGGCTGCTATGTGTCCCCATATAGAGGTCCTGACAGGCTGCTATCCAGAGGTCCTGACAGAATGCTATCCAGAGGTCCCTGACAGGATGCTATCTGTCCCTATAGAGGTCCTGACAGGCTGCTATCCAGAGGTCCTGACAGGCTGCTATCCAGAGGTCCTGACAGGCTGCTATCCAGAGTTCCTGACAGGCTGCTATCCAGAGGTCCTGACAGGCTGCTATCTGTCCCTATAGAGGTCCTGACAGGCTGCTATCTGTCCCTATAGAGGTCCTGACAGGCTGCTATCCAGAGGTCCTGACAGGCTGCTATCCAGAGGTCCTGACAGGCTGCTATCCAGAGGTCCTGACAGGCTGCTATCCAGAGGTCCTGACAGGATGCTATCCAGAGGTCCTGACAGGCTGCTATCCAGAGGTCCTGACAGGCTGCTATCCAGAGGTCCTGACAGGATGCTATCTGTCCCATGTCACAGCGAGCTGTGAGGTTTATGTCAAAGAGCTCATCGTTGACCAGGCCTTCTGAAAACACCCCGTGACATCGGTACAGTATTTGGCGACGCCATCTTGAAAAGCGTGTGTGATCACGTGAGAGAATCGTGTCTGTTGTTAAAATGTTTCACAATAATTATATACACATGCTTAAAGGACATCTTTAGTTGTTTTTTTTCAACTACGGTTCATTTTTTAGGTTCTTATTAGAGAAACTAAAAGGTGAGTGTTAATTTTCTTTCATTTGCTGCTTTCTTTTGTTTTTGGGATTTTAGCCGTTTTGACAGGGGGGGGGGGGGGGGGGGGGGGGGGGGCGGGGGCATTCGAGCATGGGGCTAAATATGTATTTTTTTTTTACAAAATATTATGGCGATTTATTTTTGTATTATTTACTATAGTCCTAATAAACCCCAAGAAATTACATCTGGCCACAAAAGATCACAGGGTCTATTGAATATGACAAACTGACATATTGAGCCTATACGCAGTATAAGCCTTCCCCCAGTAGGCTACCTTCACATTCAGTAGATCCTGTGATCTTCCGTGGCCAGATGTAATTTCCTGGGGTTTATTAGGACTATAGTAAATAATACAAAAATAAATCACCATAAAACCCCATGCTCGAATGCCCCCGCCCCCCTGTCAAAAAGAGCTAAAATCCCTAAAACGAAAGAAAGCGGCAAATGAAAGAAAATAACACTCACCTTTTAGTTTCTCTAATAACAACCTAAAACATGAACCTTGGTTGAAAAAAACTAAAGTTGTCCTTTAAAAATATATATATTCTAAACTAGCCGACGAATAAAACAGGGTTAAACTTATTTTGATGCTGTATTAGCTCTATTTATATATAGGTCTAACGCCAGATATAGCAACGTAACACTTTGGTCATTTTTGAACAAATATTCAAAGTTTTTCAGAAAACTTTAAGGCCAGGATTTAACCAATTTTGGGCGGGAACCCCTTTTGGTGTTTTTAAGAATTATGTTATACTTTAGCTATTGAAAAATAGCAGATCTACAAGCTCATAGGTCATACAACAAGCTCCTAGGCTACGAGCTTGTAGATCTGCTATTTTTTAAGTCTTTAAAATGTGGTGCAAATCTGAATATATATATTCTTTCAGAGCAACTGGGGGGGAGGAGGGGGGGTCCCTGGAACAACATATTTTCAGATGGGGGGGGGGGGGGGGGGTCCCTGGAACAACATATTTTCAGATGGGGGGGGGGGGGGGGTTGGCAGCCACATACATAAATTTTTGGGGGGTCCTTGACATGAAAATTACAGAAACATGTTTTTTCTTTTTTTTTTAGAAAACTGTTTTAAAGGTGTTTTTGAAGTATTCACATGCTGTGATGTATAGTTTCATGTTATATAGTATATATTTATATATAGTATAAATTAAGTACTCACATGCTGTGATGTATAGTTTCATGTTATATAGTATATATTTATATATAGTATAAATTAAGTACTCACATGCTGTGATGTATAGTTTCATGTTGTATAGTATATATTTATATATTGTATAAATTAAGTACTCACATGCTGTGATGTATAGTTTCATGTTGTATAGTATATATTTATATATTGTATAAATTAAGTACTCACATGCTGTGATGTATAGTTTCATGTTATATAGTATATATTTATATATAGTATAAATTAAGTACTCACATGCTGTGATGTATAGTTTCATGTTGTATAGTATATTTATATATTGTATAAATTAAGTACTCACATGCTGTGATGTAGGTTGGTGCAGGTTTCATGTTGTCAAACTGACAGGACGACACTTACTGAGAACAGAGCTGTGTGTGTGGTTTATCTCTCTCTCACTATCACACACACACACACACACACACACACACACACACACACACACACACACACACACACACACACACACACACACGCATAGACCCTCTGCTGCTGCTGGGTGGGTGAAGAGCCCATTTCCTTGTTGGTAAGATGCTCTGACACACACACACACACACACACACACCCTCACACACACACACACACACACACACACACACAACACACACACACACACACACACACACACACACACACACACACACACAATGACTGAGAACAGAGCTATATCTGTGGTTTCACCTATAGACACTGTGCTGGGTGCTCCTTGTTGGTATGGCCTAAGATACTCTGACACGCACGCACGCACACACATGCACAAACACACACACACACACACACACACACACACACACACACACACACACACACACACACACACACACACACACACACACACACACACACACACACACACACACACACACACACACACACACACACACACACACACACACACACCACACACACCACACCACACCACACACACTCTGTGTCAGCATAGTGTTTGCAACTTTGCATACTTAACTATTTTCTTTGTCAGAGTGCAACTCACCTCCCTCTCATGTAGTTAAAGCATTATGACAGAGGGGGAAAAGGTGCTTAAAGGACAACTTTAGTTTTTTTCAACCAAGGTTCATGTTTTAGGTTATTAGAGAAACTAAAAGGTGAGTGTTCATTTTCTTTCATTTGCTGCTTTCTTTAGTTTTGGGGATTTTTGCAGTTTTTTGACAGGGGGGGCGGGGGCATTCGAGCATGGGGCTAAATATGTATTTTTTTACCAAATGTGATGGTGATTTATTTATTTATTATTTACTATAGTCCTAATAAACCCCAGGAAATTACATCTGGCCACAGCAGATCACATGATCTACTGAATGTGAAGGTAGCCTACTGGGGGAAGGCTTATAGGCTACTGTGTGTATAGGCTCAATATGTCAGTTTGTCACATTCAATAGACCCTGTGATCTTTTGTGGCCAGATGTAATTTCTTGGCGTTTATTAGGACTATAGTAAATAATAAAAAAATAAATCGCCATAATATTTTGTAAAAAAATACATATTTAGCCCCATGCTCGAATGCCCCCGCCCCCCTGTCAAAAACTGCTAAAATCCACAAAAAGAAAGAAAGCAGCAAATGAAAGAAAATGAACACTCACCTTTTAGTTTCTCTAATAACAACCTAAAACATGAACCTTGGTTGAAAAAAACTAAAGTTGTCCTTTAACTCATGCCTTCCTCTTTGGCCCTGGGCTAAGGAGTGGTCACTGTGTTTTTTTGATTGATTGAAATATTTGTTAACAGTTTGTAGAATTTACAGTACATTTTAAGCACAAACTCAATACAAAGACTGTTAACTGTGAGTGGACGACCCAATTAAGCATTACACTTGTTTACAACAGGGTCCACATTGTTCAATTCATCAAAACATTTAAAGACATACAAACATTTAGAGACATACAAATAGACATTTCTATGTAGCTAAAGTACAGAACAGGAATTCATCATATAGGAAGCAAAAAAGGGAAAAGATACAATATACAGTGAAGGAAAATGGGGGGGGGGGGGGGTGGGGGGATTCAGATTTTACAGAGGCCAGTTTCGAATTGCAGCCATCCGTAGGTGCCCTTTGAGAGCGGTTTTGAAGGAGTCAAGGGATTCACATGTCTTAATGACTGTTGGTAGGGCGTAGGGCGAGCGAAAATAATTTAGTCCCTTGTTTGTGCCGAATCTGGGTTGTACATGGTTTGTTGCACTCCCTCTGGTGTTGTGGGTGTGGACTTTGTTTACATTAAGGAAGTATTTAGACAGGTACATGGGTATCTTGGTGGTGTATCGAATCTTGTGGACCAGACCCATTGCAAGATGCTGTACTCTGTCGTCGACCCTAAGCCATCCCAGCCTGTCAAAGTGGGCAGGGGTGAGGTGGGTTCGGGGGGTGAGGCCAAGTAGGAGCCTGACCAGTTTGTTTTGGGAGGTCTGGAGCCTTGTTTTAAGGGCCTTTGAGGTGCTGTGGTACCTGTGGTGCTGTGTGTGTGTGTGTGTGTGTGTGTGTGCGTGTGTGTGTGTGTGTGTGTGTGTGTGTGATACATGATACTTCGGTAGACTCAATGCGTATATGGGCGGAGAATTTGGGATTCTTGCATATTTAATTAGCTGTGGTTCGCCTTCACACGACAACGCCTGCATGTCATAACCATGTTTATTGAAATTATTAGCTGTCATACATTTACACCGATCGCTCCATCGCCTCTCTTATGCTGTGTGTAATGTGTTGGCATGCTCTGAATGAAGAAATAACACTAATGCCACATGTCATATTATTTTAACCATGTTTATTAAAACGGTTTTAGAATAACACAGATTTCTCCATGTATACCTTCCTCTGTAATGATGGCGTCTCTCTCTCTCTCTCTCTCTCTCTCTCTCTCTCTCTCTCTCTCTCGGTCACACAAAGTGAACGGAGTTTAGCCTACTTCGACTCGCCCCTTTACCAACTTTACGATTTTTGGGTTACTATTTCCCTCCCTCTCTGAAATCTTGTATACAGATTTATTTGATTGTATAGTAGTCGATCTCTATACCCTGTAAAAATTAAGAAAGAATAACATGACACAGAGACGGTGACTGCTTATAATTAAGTTAATTTAGGACATTCTATATAGAAGTTTCGTTTTATTAAACACATTTATTCCATGTGTAGCCCATGTTTTGTAATGGCATCATCATGCTATTATAATTATGCCCGTGGATATACAGGGTTAATTTAACAATGATACATTAATATGATAATACCTTTTATTTTATATAATCACCAACATGAATTATGTTTGTTATTTTCAGCCAGGTAGAAGAGTATAGTGGGGCGAGGTGAAACAGAACAGGGGCCTGTTACCACTTGTCTTACATTCTTCTTTGGTTTAGTGGGGGTCGGGAGTGAGACAGTGGACATTCCTCCTTGGTTCTCACTTCTCTGGGGCGTCGGGAGTGTAACGATGGCGTCTGTCTCTCTCTCGGTCCCACTAGAGACGGGTTGTTGCTGTTGGACGATGAGGATGTATTTTTACATGTTTGTGATGATGCTGGGGATCAGACCCAGCGGTTACTACACATCACCTGTGAGAGGTATTAAACGATATACTGTATACAACTGTATTTACACTCGACTCACTGCGTTGTTGTAGTCCTGACCTGGGCGTGTGCTACTATCGCTAACGGTAGCCTAAGATTTAGATTGTGTTTTTGTTTTTTATCGTAGATGATGTTGATGGATTTTGACATGTTTTGCTTGTACAATGTATAAATATTAGCCCGTAGTTTTCTATAAAGGAGTGTTTTAATCCAGGCTGTGGCTGATTTCTGTCGGAACTTCCCCAACGGCAGTATAGTGGGGGAGGGAGCGAAACTGTGAAAGACGCTCAATGTAAACGGGAAGTAAACGAGGGGAGGGAAATGGCGTTTGGCCACAAACTGGATTAAACCACTTCTGTATTGAAAACTACGGACTAAATCATTGCACAAGCACCCCGTATGGCTCTCTGACATTATCAACCACTTCTGTATTGAAAACTACGGACTAAAACATTGCACAAGCACCCCGTATGCCTCTCTGACATTATAAACCACTTCTGTATTGAAAACTACGGACTAAAACATTGCACAAGCACCCCGTATGCCTCTCTGACATTATAAACCACTTCTTTATTGAAAACTACGGACTAACACATTGCACAATCGGACCATCAGTCTAAAGCATTTTTATAGTTATTATTCGTATATGTTGGAAGTGGGCTTTATTAAGTTAGTTTGCAGAATTACAGTACATTTCATGTACAACTCAATACAAAAACTGTCAACTGTGAGTGGACGACACCATAAAGCATTAGGCCTACACTTGTGTCGTATCTGATGGAACCACATTCCATTAATATAGTCTAGATAATTGTTTTAAACTAAAAGTGTTACCCTGGTCTCAATTGCCTCATGCATGGGTGAGAGAGCCAACAGGACAGACGCACAGTCACCATATTCACAGCGTGAACTCTATGGTAAATAGCTATAGGCCACTTTGATGTAGAAGCATCTAGACCAGAGAGGTCTCCTGTTGTTCTGACCTGACCACACCCAATATGGGAGGAAGAGAACTTTGACCATTTGGTCTGGGTGTCGAATGACTGTCTATTTGAAATGTGTATAGAGCGTCGCAGTCCCTCCCCCTTTCAGAACGACGAGAGGCCCAGGAAATGAAATGCAATGCATTTCTCCCATAGGCTTTTCTTGAAGTATTTATTTAAAAGACGGTTACACCGCGGACAAAGCCAACTCGGATCGTGGCAAATCACGACAATGAACACAATGTTTTGGGCCGATCAAATCATTTATAAGAAGAAAAACAAAACAAATAGTGTTGTGTCTCCTGCCTGTATTTTCTTCTTTCTATTGATTTGATCGGCCCAAAATAGTGTGTTCATTGTCATGATTTGTCACGATCCGAGTTGGCTTTGTCCGCGGCGTAACCGTCTTTAAATAAATACTTTAAATAAAATCATATGGGAGAAATGCATTGCATTTCATGCGACAGGATCAACGGCATTACGATTTTGAAACCATGGTTACAGGAAGAAAAAAAACGCAACTTGCAACTTGTTGTATCTTAAATAAATAAACCTGAATGAACCCTTGCTCCTCACCCCCCCCCCCCCCCCCCCCCCCCCGCATGCATGCATGCATGCACGTGACAAATGCTGTTTTGCAACTCTGCATCTCCTCCTCCGCTCCTGTTCTGTCTGTCACTGTCACTGCCGTGACCTGCATGCACGTTTATGACATTACTGTATATTAGACTGCATGCCTCGCAGCCTAAACCTTATGTGGTAGGCCTACTGGTGGTAGGCTGTAGTCAGGGACGGATTAACCCCCACAAGGGCCCCTGGGCCGGTAATGTTTTGGGGCTCCCATAGCGCGTGAGCATGCAGAATTTTTGTGTTTTTATCATCTTTTTGACCTAAATTTAACTAAATCAATGGCCAATTTCAGAGCCTCAAACCCAGTTCTTTGCAATCCAGTTTCCTTGAAGGGCCCCTGAGAGCCAAGGGCCCCTGAGAGCCAAGGGCCCCTGGGCCACGGCCCCACTGGCCCAATGGCTAATTTGGCCCTGGCTGTAGTGGTGGAGGTCCGTGAGTTAAGTTGGCACCCCGTGATTTCCATATGACGGGGAAAAAAGAAGAGATGCCCCACTTTGCTGCCTAGTAGGCACTGTCGGCATGTCACATTTAGTGGCATTCGACTCGAGTGCGTCGGGTTTATCCTTAATTAAAAGGACGAGACGTAACGCGAGAAAGACATGGCTGTAGATTGCAGTTGGTTGGTATAGACTTGACTATATAGCTGCATGGCCTCGGTCCCTGGCTTATACTTATCTGCGAAAAGAAAATCTAAAGCTGCAGCACTGCAAATGCCTCTCGACCCAGCCATGGAATGAAGTTAGGAGGGGCGGTATATGCACTAATGCAAAACACTATTTAAATGGCTTAAAGCATTGTTTTTAATTGCGCGATGTTAATAAGCTTGCACACTTGGTAATATATACCAATTTCATATGACATGCCTTTACAAAATATATTTTTTTCACATGTAGGCTATTATTAGTTTTATACATTTTAGGAGTGAGAACATATGCTCTCAGCCTCTCAGCTGGTCAAACAATGCTGCTCCGCTGTTCTACGACAGAAAAACTGGTGAGGACAATTAAGCGTATGACAGCTCCCGACCAGACGTGAGTTTTGAACATTTTCAATTCATCAAAACATTTAGAGACGTATACGAATATATACACGACTATAAAGTCAAAACAGGAAATCGTCATAGAGGAGGTAAAAAGGTCAAAATGCTGAAAAGGTCAGATTATTGACAAACTGCTAGGCTACACCTTTCCTATTGGCCGATCCCCTCCGCCCTGTCCCTCGGTTCCTAAAACACAAAGTTAAATACACTAGGCCATTTTGTGGTGGTTCCACTTAAAAATAGGCCATTCATTTTTCCCCCATGAGATTTTCAAAAAATATTTACCGTATATAAATTATTTTAAGCGTAGAATCAAGTCATCCTGGATCGGTGAATCGTGACTATACATTTTATTTTATTATATGCTTTACTACATTTAATACATACTCTTTGTTTATCGGTTTTAAATTACTCTCCCCCACATCACTTGTACAGCCCCCAAAAGTGACACTAATTGAGCACCAATTGAAAAGCTATGCCAGGGACCCCCATAAGAGAAGATTAAAGCTATGCCAGGGACCCCCATAAGAGAAGATTAAAGCTATGCCAGGGACCCCCATAAGAGAAGACTAAAGCTATGCCAGGGACCCCCATAAGAGAAGATTAAAGCTATGCCAGGGACCCCCATAAGAGAAGATTAAAGCTATGCCAGGGACCCCCATAAGAGAAGATTAAAGCTATGCCAGGGACCCCCATAAGAGAAGATTAAAGCTATGCCAGGGACCCCCATAAGAGAAGATTAAAGCTATGCCAGGGACCCCCATAAGAGAAGATTAAAGCTATGCCAGGGACCCCCATAAGAGAAGATTAAAGCTATGCCAGGGACCCCCATAAGAGAAGATTAAAGCTATGCCAGGGACCCCCATACGAGAAGATTAAAGCTATGCCAGGGACCCCCATAAGAGAAGATTAAAGCTATGCCAGGGACCCCCATAAGAGAAGATTAAAGCTATGCCAGGGACCCCCATAAGAGAAGATTAAACCTATGCCAGGGACCCCCATAAGAGAAGATTAAAGCTATGCCAGGGACCCCCATAAGAGAAGATTAAACCTATGCCAGGGACCCCCATAAGAGAAGATTAAAGCTATGCCAGGGACCCCCATAAGAGAAGAGTAAAGCTATGCCAGGGACCCCCATAAGAGAAGATTAAAGCTATGCCAGGGACCCCCATAAGAGAAGATTAAAGCTATGCCAGGGACCCCCATAAGAGAAGACTTTTAGGGCTCTATAGCAGTGATCCTCAAACCGTTTAATTTCAACGACCCTCCGTTTGACATGCATTAGTCTACGGGCCCCCATTTAAAGGAGAATGCCATACTAAAAGGCTTTCTTACCTTTCTTTGTAGTTGTTACGTCCCCATCAAAGAGGTCCAGGTGTTATTTTGTGCAAAAGCTCCTTATTGGCTATTTCCCCTACCATAAGCCCTAAATGAAATGCATTGAATTGAATGGGATGTATGGGGTGTTGTGCTAATTCGCTTATTTCCATCGCTCAAAATTATATATTTTTTGTATATATCCTCTCTTCATAATGTAAATAATAACCCAAGCGGCACACTTTACTACTTATTTCGATGGAAATAAGCGAATTAGCACACCACCCCATAGCCCCATTCAATTCAATGCAATTCATTTAGGGCTTATGGCAGGGTAAATAGTCAATAAGGAGCTTTTGCACAAAAAAACACCTGGACCTCTTTGATGGGGACGTAACGACTACAAAGAAAGGTAAGAAAGCCTTTTAAGTATGGAATTCTCCTTTAAACACATTTCTATCTCTGGGACCCCCAATTTATATTGTAAAATCAATGTTAATTTAACTGAGAGTGTACAAATGGATGGTTCCAACTCTCAGAGTTACAGATCCTTAAGGGTCCATTTGGTTGTCAAGGACCCCCAGTTTGCCATGCATTAGTCTACGGACCCCCATTGAATGGCATTTCTATCTCTGGGACCCCCAATTTATATTGTAAAATCAATGTTAATTTAACTGACCCGTTAGGGTCCATTTGTACGCTCATGGTTACAGACCCATAAGGGTCCATTTGGTTCCATTTGTACACTCTCTGAGTTACAGACCCATAAGGGTCCATTTGGTTCCATTTGTACACTCTCTGAGTTACAGACCCATAAGTGTCCATTTGGTTCCAAACTATCATTTAGCTGGGGACCCCCTGGCACTCCCTCAAGGACCCCAGGGGGTCCCCGGACCCCACTTTGGGAACCACTGCCCTAGCATTGTGTTTTTAGGACTCCACCAGGTCAAAGGTCAACGGGTCCTCTCAACATGTGTTGTGTTTTTAGGACTCCAGGTCAACGGGTCCTCTCAACCTGTGTTGTGTTTTTAGGACTCCAGCAGGTCAACGGGTCCTCTCAACCTGTGTTGTGTTTTTAGGACTCCACCAGGTCAACGGGTCCTCTCAACCTGTGTTGTGTTTTTAGGACTTCACCAGGTCAATGGGTCCTCTCAACCTGTGTTGTGTTTTTAGGACTCCAGCAGGTCAACGGGTCCTCTCAACCTGTGTTGTGTTTTTAGGACTCCAGGTCAACGGGTCCTCTCAACCTGTGTTGTGTTTTTAGGACTCCAGGTCAGCGGGTCCTCTCAACCTGTGTTGTGTTTTTAGGACTCCAGGTCAGCGGGTCCTCTCAACCTGTGCTGGCCAGACTGGGAGGCGAGGCGATCCTTCCGTGTCTCGTTGACCATCCACTCAACATGGAGAGACGGTCAGTGTTGTGGACCAGAGCTGACCTGAACCCACCAAAGGTTTACGTTTTCCAAAAGGGACGTCCCATTACCATCGCCGTGAACCTCGTGTACAAATGGAGGACGTTCCTGTTTCTGGAGGAGCTGAAACACGGTAACGTCTCCCTGAGGCTGACCGGGGTGATGTTCTCGGACGAAGGGACCTACCGCTGTTTCGTTCCACACGTGGGCTACAGTACGATCCAGCTCCTTGTTGGTAAGATTTAATGTTAATATTCATAACCATAACCAGTTTCTTTCTTGTGTTTTTAGGACTCCAGCAGGTCAACGGGTCCTCTCAACCTGTGTTGTGTTTTTAGGACAACACCAGGTCAACGGGTCCTCTCAACCTGTGTTGTGTTTTTAGGACAACACCAGCTCAACGGGTCCTCTCAACCTGTGTTGTGTTTTTAGGACAACACCAGGTCATCGGGTCCTCTCAACCTGTGTTGTGTTTTTAGGAAAACACCAGGTCATCGGGTCCTCTCAACCTGTGTTGTGTTTTTAGGACAACACCAGGTCAACGGGTCCTCTCAACCTGTGTTGTGTTTTTAGGAAAACACCAGGTCATCGGGTCCTCTCAACCTGTGTTGTGTTTTTAGGACAACACCAGGTCATCGGGTCCTCTCAACCTGTGTTGTGTTTTTAGGACAACACCAGGTCAACGGGTCCTCTCAACCTGTGTTGTGTTTTTAGGACAACACCAGGTCATCGGGTCCTCTCAACCTGTGTTGTGTTTTTAGGACAACACCAGGTCATCGGGTCCTCTCAACCTGTGTTGTGTTTTTAGGACTCCACCAGGTCAACGGGTCCTCTCAACCTGTGTTGTGTTTTTAGGACTCCACCAGGTCAACGGGTCCTCTCAACCTGTGTTGTGTTTTTAGGACTCCACCAGGTCAACGGGTCCTCTCAACCTGTGTTGTGTTTTTAGAACAACACCAGGTCAACGGGTCCTCTCAACCTGTGTTGTGTTTTTAGGACAACACCAGGTCAACGGGTCCTCTCAACCTGTGTTGTGTTTTTAGGACAACACCAGCTCAACGGGTCCTCTCAACCTGTGCTGGCCAGACTGGGAGGCGAGGTGATCCTTCCGTGTCACGTTCACCCTCCGGTCGACATGGAGACACGGTCAGTGTTTTGGACCAAAGCTGACCTGAAGCCAAAAGACGTTTACATTCTCCAAGACGGACGTACCTCCTGGAGGGAAAAACTGCACCCGTCGTACAAACGGAGGACGTCCCTGATCCATGACAAGCTGTCTCGTGGTGACGTCTCAATGAGGCTGACCAGGGTGAGCTTCTCGGACGAAGGGACCTACTGCTGTTTCGTTCCACACATGGGCAACAGTACGATCCAGCTCCTTGTTGGTAAGATTTAATGTTCATATTCATAACCATAACCAGTGTTGGGCCTTTTTTTGTTGTGTTTTTAGGACTCCGCTAATATATTAAAGTCTAACTCATGTTGATTAGGTGATGTAATGGTTATGTAAAACAAACGGTGCCAACACAAACATTAACAATAAAGAGACAATACGACGTAATGAGTTACATTATGACGTTATTTCCCTTCATTGTCAATGGCGTTTACAAAACAAACATGGAACTAAAGACAAACATTAAACCTCAAAAAAATAAGTGATATTTGAATTAAGTGAAACCACTGAATATAACTTTAACTGTTCAACTTGGCTGACCTACGTGTCTCTCCACAGACCAAGAGGTGACGTACCTTCCACCACGAGGCAGAGGCATCCAAGTGGAACTGAAACCAGACATCCGCTCTGTTCCGAACGTCACCTTCATCCTGTGGAAGCACGCACCCGATGTAACCAGACCCTGGCCTGGTATGTGGACTGATGATGAGACAGTAGAGCTTACAACTAGAGAGAGAGAGAGAGAGAGAGAGAGAGAGAGAGAGAGAGAGAGAGAGAGAGAGAGAGAGAGAGAGAGAGAGAGAGAGAGAGAGAGAGAGAGAGAGAGAGAGAGAGAGACTCTCTAAACTGCCTCTCTCTGGCCAGCCGGGGCGCCTGATGGAGGGGAAAGGAACTGGTTGGAATAACGTGTTCCTTCCACGCGCTACGTCCAACCAGGGAAACTCCCCCTGTCAGGTGTAAAGGAGCAACTTGGACACTCAGGCATGAAGGAAGCATCAGTTCAAGTCCGTTGCTCTCCCCTTGTCCCCCATATATGGGGACTAGGTTGGTCTCCCCTTGTCCCCCATATATGGGGACTAGGTTGGTGGAGGGTGTGTAGAGCCCAGGATCACATTAGATGATTGACACAGGGGTGAAAAATGGGTTACAAAATCGTGGGATAAAAAATATATTTAGAGACAGTAGAGTTTCAAACTAGAGTAGAGAGAGAGAGAGAGAGAGAGAGTTAGGGAGAGAGAGAGAGAGTTAGGGAGAGAGAGAGAGAGAGAGAGAAGAAGGGAAGATATAACCTCATTGTCAGCTCTGTAACAGTGGTCAGCAAACTGTGTTCTTCTGGATCGGACTAGTGTAGAAACACAGGGAAGGTTTAGTCTAGTCACTGGAAGGGGGTATCATGCACCCCCGGAAATATACTTCTAATCAGTGTTTTCTTATTGGAAAAAATGTGCTGAAAATGATGAGCTATGATCAAAACCCCCTTTTTGGTAGATGGCTCTCTCGAAATTGTGTAAAGGCAAATATTAATTCACTAAAATTACTTAAATAATTGAAATTGGTCATGGAGTATTCTACACATAGGGGTAAGTAGCAGAACAGGATTTGGGAGGTTGCTACTATTATATTCTTAAATATGACCTACATCATCCTCAGAAACACAAACAGATATGGTGTCCGCTTGACTAATAACAACAAAGATGGTTATTTTCCAACACATTATGGTGAGTATCACTGCCTCACTTGTATTATAGAAAACTTCTCATATCCCTAAGCTTCAATTTGAGCCCAAGATAACCTTTCTATCTTGTAAATTACTCTTTCTGAACTATACCTCAAATCGGTGAAAATTGTATATTCAGTCAGTATCAGCTATACATTTGGAATGAATGATTTAATAACTGAGTTTGAACTGACTCCACATTATGGAATATTTCTTGAATAAACTAAGTTAAAAATTCTTATGCAAATGAGTGTCACTATTATCAAAACAATCGATTATCACTATCTCAGCCAATATTGCACTTAAATGAACAAATAAGGTGTCTAGACCTATGTTTTGAGGGTCAAGGATCTCAGTTAAACTTTAAAGTGACCATGTGCCCGTGGCATGCTAGTGTACAAATCAGTGCCGCCATTACAATAAAGTCAGATTTATACCAAGTAAGATATACCAATATTGCATATAACTTTACAAATAAGGTATCTAGACAGGTGCTGTGTTTTTAAGCAAGCTTTATAATTTAGAATATACTGTAGCATAACATCACAAACTAAAAACATCCTTAGTATGAACAATAGTATACGGCAGTATACACACTAGACTATAGAATGGCCTGCAATATGCAGTTCAAATTTCAAACAGTCAAACAATCCTGTAACAGTATTCCATTGTTTTCCTACACACACTCAAAGGCAAAAATGTAAGCAACAGTGTACAAACAGCAATTTCCCGCCCGTAAATGCCGTCGTCCCGGAGACATTATATAATACATACATTACATAATGTCCTGTCTGCGCTGTACTGGACAAGCACCGAGTCAGAACTCTCTCCAGAACTGTGTTGGAGATCTTTAGGCACGGGCTCCCAAAGCTGCTGCACCTGTCAATCATTAGTAGCCTAGTCAGTCTCTGCATGTGAGAAGTGTGTGTTCACAATTTCACCAGAGCCATATACCAAAAAGGGGGTTTTGAGGTAGGTGGGACATTTTGACAACTTTTTATCATATAGCTCATCATTTTCAGCACATTTCTTCGAATAAGAAAACACTGATTAGAAGTATATTTCCGGGGGGTGCATGATACCCCCCCCTCCAGTGACTGTACTAGTTGCCGTATATTAGATCAGTCGATGGGTGGCTCTTCTCTTCCAAGACAGATTGTGTGCTCTCATTAGAAGGCGGGTGTAAAGGTGCCATCCAACCGTTTCTCTAGTTTCTTTGAAAGTGTCCATGTCTCGGAGCCATAGAGTAGAATCGGCTCAACGGTCGTCCTAAATATGTTTTACTTTTAACATCTTACTAAGCTACGATGACCAGATAGAAACTGTAGGCAGGTATCAATAACCTTTGTTTTGTGGTCATTTAACAGCCAACCTAGCAGCAGACTGGGAACTGGGTTTTGGTGTGGATTTGTACGGGACGTTTAAAAACCGCACAACACTGGACAGACACACTGGACGGCTGGTCATCGACAACATGACCGTAGAAGACATGGGGCTGTATTCTGTGGAGATCAACGGAAGACCTCACCGCAAGGTCTACGTGCTTAAAGAGATGAGTAAGTATGACTCGTCATTGTCTCCACCAGGCCGAAGGCATGGGGAGAGACCAGACTATGTTTTACACTCCGTCCGTGTGTCCGTCCGTCTGTTACCAGCTAATCTCCGGCACCGTTAACCCGGTCCATGCCAAATCCAGAACCGCCTGTTATAGCGCTACCATGAGGCCGGCTTTGGAAAAACACATTTTTGGAGATCACTCCTCCAGATTCAGTTGGGGCTGGGCGATATGACGATATATATCGTATAGACGATAGAAAATGTCTGTCATGAAAAATGTTCTCTGTCGTTTATATCGTTGTGTCGCAAAACAAGCGTTACGGCAGTATTTTACGTCACACTGCCCAGCCACGCTGTGCTGTTATTTCATAACAAACATGAAGGGAGATGATGGCTGACAAGATTCAGAGTGGAGTAACAGTAAAGTAACCGGCCCTTCACTGTTATAAATGCAGGTTTCATGTTGTGTCAAATTGATAAACTGCGTGAGCCAAGCATGTTTTATACGGTCGAACAATCGAGGTTGTCCGTCGGGTGCAAATTTACTCTACGTCTTTCCTCTTACCGGTCTTGTTTTATTGTTCCAAATAAATTATTCCTTCTGAAAAGTCCTTAATTCAGCAACAGCTTCCAACAACAACAACACAAGACGCTAACTTAAGTTGTGATCATCCAAAAAAAAAGGGAAAAGAAAAACTCGTCCCATACGCACAGCTGGGCATGGATTAGTTGACGACGCGGTCGCGGTATAGCAAACTCGGTGGCTAGGCTAGCTAGTTTCTGGGACATTTGTGGTCGTAGTGACTACATCTGTCATTAAAAACATTCCCTTTTTTCAGCGATTTTCTTAATTTTAAGGGTAACTGTTATATAATTGCAATATTACACTTGAGGGTGTGGTTTAACGTGATTATTGCCACTTCAGTGGTGCTTGCGGAACTCGACTTCGTCTCGTTCCTGACCGCATCACTGTCGTGGCAATAATCACGTTAACCCACACCCTCTCGTGTCATATTGCTTAATTGAGAAACAAGCCCAACTAAGCAACTACACTTTAGAAACAAGCCCAAATAGAAACAAGCCCAAATAAACAACTACACTTTAGAAACAAGACCAAATAAACAACTACACTTTTGAAACAAGACCAAATAAACAACTACACTGTATAAACAAGCCCAAATAAACAACTACACTTTAGAAAGAAGCCCAAATAAACAACTACACTTTAGAAAGAAGCCCAAATAAACAACTACACTTTAGAAACAAGCCCAAATAAGCAACTAGGGGCCTACACTTTAGAAAGAAGCCCCCAAAAACGCTACCAACTACAACTATGAAATAAAGGGGCGTCGGTTCCCTCCAGGGGGGGAGGGGGGGTAGTGCGAGGGGATACTTTATTTAAATTGTAATGGAAACTGTAGATATTTTGATGTGGTGCAGTATCGGGCTGGACTAAAGATGTCATCGAAATCCGCCTCATACCGCCTCCCTCTGGCCAGCCGGGGCGCCTGATGGAGGGGAAAGGAACTGGTCTCTATACTGCCTCCCTCTCCTGTCGGGTGAAAAGAAGGGGCTTTGGACTCCTCATGCATAGAAGGAAGCATGAGGTCAGTTCAGGGTCAGCAGGAGGCATGTTAACATCTCGTCTTCAGTCAGTTGCCCCGGCTTGTGTGTGCGTGTGCGGCACGAGTGTGCATGTGCATGTGCTTGTGCTCATAATAGATGTGTGTTGCATTAACCCATTCTGACCTGAGATCAGACACTAAAAATGTCTTCTACATCCTGACAGTTTTCTGAAAAAGCTATGTTTCTATGTCAGTTCTTCGATTTTTCAAAAATAGCAGACCTACAAGCTCGTAGATCTGCTATGTTTCAATTGCTAAATTATAACATAATGTTTAAAACACCAAAAGGGACCAGAATGGGTTAATTATTCATGTCTTCATTCTGTGTCCTCAACAGAGAAAGTCCCACATCCAGAGCTATCCATCGTGGCACCATGTGATTCCAACTCCAGCAGCTGCACGCTGCACTGCATCGTATTGGGAGACGTCACAGAGTGGGGCGTGGTCGTCTATCGATGGAGGTTCCACGGTGAGAAATGGACTCGACCCAAACCCAACGAGACCAGGATCTACAACGATGAGGAATGGAGCGGGCCCGACTCCCGGACGGTGACGATCAGCAACGACGAGGAAGGGAGAAAAGTTAAAAGAATATCCTGTGCGATAAAGAACCGGTTCAGTGTGGAGCAGAGCGACGCTGTAGACAACCCGCTTTACAAAGGTACGTATAGTTTGTGTGTGTGTGTGTGTGTGTGTGTGTGTGTGTGTGTGTGTGTGTGTGTGTGTGTGTGTGTGTGTGTGTGTGTGTGTGTGTGCGCGTGCAAGGGTTAGTTCAGATTTTTGGCTTTTACTTTATATCCCATAGCCTGGATGTATGTAATCCCATTGCCCAGGTATTCTGTCCATCTATCCTCCCATTTGCCAGCCATGCCAGTGGTTATCAAAGTGCGGTTTGGGGACCCCCATGGGGTCCTTGAGGGGTTGCTAGGGGGACTATCATTATTGAATCCTATTGGCTGGGCTTCAAACAGCCATAACTCCAGTTTGCAGCATGCTAAAGGTCCCAAACCTGGTGGGTGGGTAGGAATTATTGTTTTTTCAAAGTGGAAAGCCGTACGGACTTCCACTTTCATAAAACTATAATTCCTACTTCCGGTTTGTCGGATTGACTTGAAACTCCTCCCACAACTCTATGAGGGGGGTGGAGCTAGATGGTGCAACCAGGACGTGGATCTCTTCACTTCCTGTTTTACTAGGAAGCATTCGCAGGGGAATTAAAAAATGTTCAGAGATTTTCTTTTCTATTTACAGTATGTTTTATATTTCTGTCTTTCAGCTCCTAAAGAACCAACAGCCAGAGGATTAAGACGTGGGATTATTGTCACTCTCTTCATGTACGCAGTAGCACTGGTAGCTTTATACGGGAACAAGAAACCTCGTGAGTCTTTAATTTATTTTTAACTATATTTATTTACAATCTATATTGATATAAATCCATCCATCTCTGTGTCATTATGTGAAGACGAGAATAATCATATAGAGTCTCCTCACTGACCAATCACTGCCTCAAATCTCACTGGCCAATCACTGTCTCACATCTCACTGACCAATCACTGCCTCACATCTCACTGGCCAATCACTGTCTCACATCTCACTGACCAATCACTGTCTCATATCTCACTGACCAATCACTGTCTCACATCTCACTGAGCAATCACTGTCTCACATTTCAGCTTTGACAGAAGAAGAGAAGAAAAGACACAGAGCCGCCAAACTGAGAGGTGTGTGTGTGTGTGTGTGTGTGTGTGTGTGTGTGTGTGTGTGTGTGTGTGTGTGTGTGTGTGTGTGTGTGTGTGTGTGTGTGTGTGTGTGTGTGTGTGTGTGTGTGTGTGTGTGTGTGTGTGTGTGTGTGTGTGTGTGTGTGTGTGTGTGTGTGTGTGTGTGCGTGCGTGCGTGCGTGCGTGCGTGCGTGCGTGCGTGCGTGCGTGCGCGCGTGCGCGCGGAGAGACAAGGCTGTTAAACATAGAATTGCTTTGTTCGCTACAGGTCTGTTGGAGAGAACACCAGGATATCGTCACATCACTGACTATGAAGAGCAGCTTCAACACAACATGAACAGCACATATCTGAATGTAAATTTGGGCACACAGACTGAGGTCGTGTTTAAAAATGTCTTCGCTCCGCTCTACAATGTAGACATCGAAAGAACAGACATCCACAGCCATCATGAGGCCAGACAGATGGAGATGAAGAAGGCAAGAGAGGAAATCCAACTCGGTCAGATGTTCAAAGACCTTTCTGGACTAATCAAAAGAACAGTGCTGACCGTTGGCTGTGCAGGAATTGGGAAAACGTTCCTCGTACACAAATTTATGTTCGACTGGGCCAAGAAATGTTTCCCCCAAGACCCACACCTTGTGTTCCCGCTCAAGTTCCGCCAGTTAAATATGCTCAAGGGACAGAACCTTACTTTGGCACAGCTAATTCACTGCTGCATCGCGGAAACCAGATTTATCGAGGAAGACGTTCTTAATCTTATCTTCACTGAATTGCAGAAGTCAGGAGACTACAGCAACAGCCCCTTTAAAGTCATGTTTGTTCTGGATGGTTATGATGAAAATAATTTCCAGTTTGATTTCAGCACAAACATTGGCCTCATGAATGTCTACAACTCTTACCCAGTGGAAGATCTCCTTGTAAACCTCATCAAGGGAGAGCTCCTCCCCTCTGCTCGAAACTGGATAACCTCGCGACCTGTAGCAGCCAATCAGATCCCTAAGGTGTTTGTAAACAGGATGACAGAAGTACGAGGGTTCATCAGAGATGACCAGAAGAAGGAGTTCTTCGAGAAGACGTTCAGTGATGAGACCCAGGCCAGATCAATCCTCTCACAGATCAAAGAATCAAAGATCCTCCTCACCATGTGTGAAATCCCAGTCTTCTGTTGGATCCTTGCTACCGTTGTGAAGAACATGGTGAAGAACATGGGGGCGACATTCAGGCTGCCCAAAACCCTGGTTGAGCTGTTCTGCCACTTCCTGATGGGTGAGATACAGCGTGAGAATCCTGCACTAGGCGAGGCAGACAGAGGGAAGCTCATAAAGTATGCAGGGGAAGTTCTTCTGAAGCTGGGCAAGCTGGCGTTTCACCAACTGGTCAAAGGCAACATCATTTTCTATGAGGAGGACCTGAAGGCTTGTGGTCTTGATGTGAACAAGGACTTGAAGAACCTGGGCTTTTGCACAAAGTTCTTCAAAGAAGACGATTTGTTCTTCCAGAAACCGGTCTACTGCTTCGTTCATCTGAGCTTCCAGGAGTTTCTGGCTGCAGTCTACCTGTCCCACTGTTTCACTCAGAAGAAAACGGAGGTCCTGAAGACATTTCTGGGAGACCGCCGTTTCGACAGTGACAGTTCCCTGTCTGACTTCCTGAAGGCTGCTATAAAGAAAACCCTGCAGAGTTACAGTGGACAACTGGACCTCTGTGTCCGCTTCCTTCATGGTCTCTCACTGCAATCCAACCAGAGTCTGTTAGGAGGTCTGCTGGGTCAGACAGAGAACAGTCCAGAGGAGATCCAGAGAGTCATCGACAACCTGAAGGAGATGGATGATGATGATGCCTATCCTGACAGATGTGTCAACATCTTCCACTGTCTGATGGAGATGAACGACCCGTCAGTCAGTCGGGGGATCCAACAGTACCTGGAGTCAGAGAACAGCTCAGGGAAGGAACTCACTGTGCCCCAGTGTTCAGCCCTGGCCTCCATGCTGCAGATGTCAGAGGATATTCTGGAGGAGTTGGACCTGCAGAAATACAAAACATCAAAGGAGGGGCGACGGAGACTGATCCCACTTGTGAAGAACTGCAAAACAGCCAGGTTAGTAGTGTGAATGTTAACATGTTAGATCACTATATACTTCATTCATTGAGAGAGAGAGAGACCCTCACTTCATATTTATTTATATATGTGTGTGTATATATATATATATATATATATATATATATATATATATATATATATATATATAATTAGTATTGCAATCCAATTCAAGTGTGATTTGTGTTTAGTATATTTAGTGATATCAGGGTGATTTTGCCATGGTATGCGGTCGTACAGACTGTTCATCTGTTGATAGAACATTTCTTCACTTCACTGCCATAGAGTGGAACAACAGCGGCGAGTTGGGATCGTTTTCATTATCTAATTTTTGTATTACAATCAAATGACAACAGTGGAAGGTTATGAGCACATTTCAATTAAATATGTGTTACTCACTTTAGCTATTTGCTTAGTTAGAAATGTATCCAAACACACACACACACACACACACACATTTCAGACGGCACCACAGGGAACCTCCTTGACAGTGAACATGGTCTGTTCTGTTTTGATCATCTCTGATGTTATATTTAATCTGTAATTACAGACTTGTTGACTGTGACCTCGGAGAGGAACACGTTGAAGTTGTGGCTTCAGCTCTCAACTCCAATCCGTCCCATTTGAGAGAACTGGACCTGAGTGGAAACGGCTTGAAGGATTCTGGACTGGATCTCATCTGTGCTGCACTGAAGAGCCCAAACTGTTGTCTGGAGACTCTCAGGTCAGATTTATTTAATATTTTTATTTGTATTTGGTTAAGTAAAGTTCTGTTATAGTAAGTGATTATAATGTAGTTATGATGGTGGTAGTATTTGAAGAGTGTGGATGAGGTTAATATCATGGTAACTCACACTACAAGCTACGAGCTTGTAGGTCTGAAAAATCGTGAAAATGCAACACAGATCTTTGAATATATATTCTTTCAGAATACTTTTTTTTAATTTTGATGTCAGGCCTAAATGGGTTAAACATTATGTTATAATTTAGCTATTGAAAAATAGCAGATCTACAAGCTCATAGCGCGCCACCGAATGCCGTGCTACGAGCTTGTAGGTCTGCTATTTTTGAAAAATCGTTAAAATGTGGCGCAAATCATTGAATATATATTTCAGAGCAAACATTTTTAACTAAAATATTTGCTTCTGGGGGGTCCCTGGAACTACATATTTTCAGATGGGGGTCCGTGACCCAATAGAGATAATTCTGGGGGTCCTTGACATGAAAAAGGTTGAGCACCACTGACATAGAAACATACTGTAGGTTTTTCAGAAAAAAAATAGGATTTAGAAGCCTTTTTTTAACGACCTCAGTCCAAAATGGGCCAATAGCGTTTCTGTGCTTGCTCAGTATGAAGAAAGTGTCCAGAGATATGAGGGACTGAGACAGAGTATCCTTCAGTAGACAGGCTTTTATTTCCGTTTGCATCGGCAGAGTAGAGAGAGAAAGACGGCCGGACTTGTAGACTCGACTGTGTGTGTGTGTGTGTGTGTGTGTGTGTGTGTGTGTGTGTGTGTGTGTGTGTGTGTGTGTGTGTGTGTGTGTGTGTGTGTGTTCGTTCGTTCATTCTACAAGTGAAAGCAACAGAGGGGTATTATTAGACAAAGTTCGACTGAATTTTTAAAAGCTGCAGTAAAACATGTATATATAAAAACCCAGACTATTTTATTATCAGAATTGGATCACCCTCCCTTAGACTACAATTAGAAAGGCATCACCCTCCCCTATTTTCCTCCAGGCCCCCCTTTTCGTAAATTAAATTATCTCTCTCTCTCTCTCTCTCTCTCTCTCTCTCTCTCATCTGGTTGTATTCTTCATTTAGACTGGAGAACTGCTTCTTGACAGAGAGATGCTGTGAAGTTCTGGCCTCAGCTCTAACTTCTAATCCCTCCCTCCATCTGAGAGAATTGGACGTGAGTCTCAACATGGTGAATGAGTCAGGAATGCAGATGCTGCTCTCTGCTGGGCTGGAGAATCTCAAGTGAGTAGACCCTGTTGTGGGGCCCGGTTTACAGGAGAACCCTTTACTGTGTGTGGGTAATGTTTGTGGGGCATCACCACTATTTTACTAGTTTCAGACATGATGATTGATGCATTGTTGTTCTACTTCCTACAGAGTGAAACACTGTAGTGTCAGCTAGTGGAGACGTTGTGTTAGACAGTCAGACATTGATGCATTGTTGTTCTACTTCCTACAGAGTGAAATACTGTAGTCTCAGCTAGTGGAGACGTTGTGTTAGACAGTCAGACATTGATGCATTGTTGTTCAACTTCCTACAGAGTGAAACACTCTAGTGTCAGCTAGTGGAGACGTTGTGTTAGACAGTCAGACATTGATGCATTGTTGTTCTACTTCCTACAGAGTGAAACATGGTGGAGAAGATCGGTTCAATCCTCATCTCATCCAAGGACGTGAGTATCTCTCACTATTGACATCTTACAGAGTTTATTAACACCTACTGTATAGTTTGGTAGGCTTCAGGGCTGTAGTTGTAACATTGTTGGCTGGGTTTGCTTTCACATTGTAGTTTGTCAAGCACACAGTCTGGCGCGCACACAGTGCATCTTCAGGCGTGTGCGTGTTGGTCAAACAAGGATTTCATACTCCTTAGTGACACGTTGCAGACAACTACAGCCTTGGCTGATAGATAAAGCCAGTCAATAGAAATATGTTGGAGATCGGAATGACAGAAACATTCAGATGGAGAGGGGACAGAGAGGGGACAGAGAGGGGACAGGGAGGGGACAGAGAGGGGACAGAGAGGGGACAGAGAGGGGACAGAGAGGGGACAGGGGAGAGAGGGGACAGGGAGGGGACAGAGAGGGGACAGGGGAGAGAGGGGACAGGGAGGGGACAGAGAGGGGACAGAGAGGGGACAGGGAGGGGACAGAGAGGGGACAGGGGAGAGAGGGGACAGGGAGGGGACAGAGAGGGGACAGAGAGGGGACAGGGAGGGGACAGAGAGGGGACAGGGAGGGGACAGGGAGGGGACAGAGAGGGGACAGGGAGGGGACAGGGAGGGGACAGGGGAGAGAGGGGACAGGGAGGGGACAGAGAGGCGACAGAGAGGCGACAGAGAGGCGACAGGGAGGGGACAGGGAGGGGACAGAGAGGGGACAGGGAGGGGACAGAGAGGGGACAGGGAGGGGACAGAGAGGCGACAGAGAGGCGACAGAGAGGCGACAGGGAGGGGACAGAGAGGGGACAGGGAGGGGACAGAGAGGGGACAGGGAGGGGACAGAGAGGGGACAGGGAGGGGACAGGGAGGGGACAGGGAGGGGACAGAGCGGAGACAGGGGACAGGGGATGGAGATAGCCCCTCCTATACGTCCAGCTTTTTGTGTATGTGCACAAACTTTGTAACCTGACTCTGCCAGATGGTGGCAGTATTGACATGTTAGAGTGAGAGACGCTGGAGCGTCTCTCGCGCATATGTATGTGTGCGTGCGCACATGTGTGCGTGCGTGTGTGTGTGAGAGACTGGCTGCAAACACAAATGTGTTTGTGTGTTTGCTCACGTGCGTGTGTGCGCACGCATGCGGGTGTGTGTGCGGGTGCATGCGGGTGTGTGTTTGTATGTGTGTGTGTGTGTGTGTGTGTGTGCGCGTGCGTGTGCGCACATGTGTGTGTGTGTGTGTGTGTGTGTGTGCTTGTGCGCACGTGTGTGTGTGTGTGTGTGTGTGTGTACGCACGTGTGTGTGTGTGGTGTGTGCTTGTGCGCACGTGTGTGTGTGTGTGTGTGTGTGTGTGTGTGCGCGCGCACATGTGTGTGTGTGTGTGTGTGTGTGTCAGTGAATGATGTACTTAATGGTTACTGTGTGTTTTCTCATCAGATTCCCAGCGTCTCTCACTGGACACAAACACAGCAAACTGTGACCTCACTCTGTCTGACGACAACAGGAAGGTCACACGGGTGGAGGGACGACGTCATCAGTATCCTGATCAGCCTCAGAGGTTTGATGTGTGGGAGCAGGTTCTGAGTGCAGAGAGTGTGAGCGAACGCTGCTACTCTGAGGTAGAGTGCAGTGGAGGGGTTTCTATAGCAGGGACTGACAGAGCAATCGGCAGGAAAGGAGGTGGTGATGACTGTTGGCTTGGATGGAATGGCATGTCATGGAGTCTGTGGTGTGGTGGTGACAGTTACTCTGTCAGACACAATAGGGAGCAGACTGTCCTCCCTGTCGGTCCCTCTAGACGCTCCATCAGAGCAGCAGTGGATGCTGACCGTGAGGACAGGGAGGACGGGGTCTACAGAGTAGCAGTGTATGTGGACCGTCCCGCTGGGACTCTGTCCTTCTATGACGTGTCCTCAGAGGACACTCTGACCCACCTGCACACCTTCCAGACCACGTCCACTGAACCCCTCTGCGTTGGGTTCTGGTTGTGGCAGCATGGCTCCTCAGTGTTTCTGAGCAGAGATAGAGTCTCCATGTGAGCGAGGGTCACATCAGGTCGCCATGGTTACTCCACATGTCTGAGTGAGTCCAGGTTGTCATGGTTACCACCGTCGCCAGTGCGCCTGACATCATGGACTCCATATTTGGTCATGAGTGACTCATCATGACATCATGGTGACATCACACTGATGATGTATATACAGTAAGAAGCACAGTGACAATCTGTCAATCAAACCTTGATGTGCTAAAGACCCCAAGATAGGGTTTGACCTCCGACCTCCAGATTGATAGGGTTTGACCTCCGACCTCCACATTGATAGGGTTTGACCCCTGACCTCCAGGTTGATAGGGTTTGACCCCTGACCCCAGATTGATAGGGTTTGACCCCTGACCTCCAGCTGAACATATTGTGTTCCAGTAGAATTGTTTCCAAGGAAACAAAATATATATCCTTTAATAAATGCACCACGTGTCTGTGTGTGTGTGCACGTGTGTACGCACGCCTACGTCTCTGTGTGTGTGTGTGCACGTGTGTACGCACGCCTACGTCTCTCTCTGTGTGTGCACGTGTGTACGCACGTCTACGTCTCTGTGTGTGTGCACGTGTGTATGCACGCCTACGTCTGTGTGTGTGTGCACGTGTGTACGCACACCTACGTCTCTGTGTGTGTGCATGTGTGTACGCACACCTACGTCTCTGTGTGTGTGCACGTGTGTACGCACGCCTACGTCTCTGTGTGTGTGCACGTGTGTACGCACGCCTACGTCTCTGTGTGTGTGTGCACGTGTGTACGCATGCCTACGTCTCTCTGTGTGTGTGCACGTGTGTACGCACGCCTACGTCTCTGTGTGTGTGCACGTATGTACGCATGCCTACGTCTCTCTGTGTGTGTGCACGTGTGTACGCACGCCTACGTCTCTGTGTGTGTGTGCACGTGTGTACGCACGCCTACGTCTCTGTGTGTGTGCACGTGTGTACGCATGCCTACGGCTCTGTGTGTGTGTGCACGTGTGTACGCACGCCTACGTCTGTGTGTGTGTACGTGTGTACACACGCCTACGTCTCTTTGTGTGTGTGCACGTGTGTACGCACGCATACGTCTGTGTGTGTGCACGTGTGTACACACGCCTACGTCTGTGTGTGTGTGTGCACGTACGTCTACGTCTCTGTGTGTGCACGTGTGTACGCACATCCACGTAACTCGAGAACTCTTCTAGTGGTGAGACAGGCGTTCCACAGTGTCCATGCTAGGTTCCCAACTTGCATCGTTCCCAAGTCGGCCACGTTTAAAATGGAAGCGTTACCCACGTCTCATTGGACAGCGTTACAATGCCTCAGGCTTTACCCACGTCTCATTGGACACCGTTACAATGCCTCAGGCTTTACCCACGTCTCATTGGACAGCGTTACAATGTCTCAGGCTTTACCCACGTCTCATTGGACAGCGTTACAATGTCTCAGGCTTTACCCACGTCTCATTGGACACCGTTACAATGTCTCAGGCTTTACCCACGTCTCATTGGACACCGTTACAATGTCTCAGGCTTTAACCACGTCTCATTGGACAGCGTTACAATGCCTCAGGCTTTACCCACGTCTCATTGGACACCGTTACAATGCCTCAGGCTTTCATCACGGGAGGATCCATTAGGCGTTTGCTGACTTCCTGGTGACGACCCGGGGTAATTTTCACCTTTAAAACAAAGACCGTGGCAAGGAGAGAGCAGGTGGCAGTGAAAGAGTTTTAACTGATATAATGCACAGCGTACACCTGCTGCTACTTCATGTCTGACCTCAGGTTCATGAATATGTAGATTTATACCTCATTAATGTACGGATATGTAGATGTATACCTCATTAATGTACGAATATGGAGATTTCTACCTCATCTCAGGTCAATGTATGAATATGTAGATTCATACCTCATTGACGTATGAATATGTAGATCTATACCTCATCTCAGGTTTATTTGTGAATTTTAAGATTATTTTGGTCTTTGTTTTTCTTCATCTCCTTCAAATGTGTTTCAAAATAGCAGATCAACAAACTCACAACCGTCTCAACCAATCTAGTAGCATGCAGCCTGCCTGGTTACTGCTCCTAGTTATCACTAGTTAACACTAGTTAACACTAGTTAACACTAGTTAACACTAGTTAACCCATTCTGAACGGGAACCCATTTTGGTGTTCATCATTTGGTGTTCATCATTCATCATGTTATGCTTTAGCTATTGAAAAATAGCAGATCTACAAGCTCATAGCGCGCCACCGAGTGGCGCGCTATGAGCTTGTAGGTCTGCTATTTTTTTTAAATCGAAGAACGACTGACATTTTTAGAATCTGATCTCAGGTCAGAATGGGTTAACACTAGTTAACACTAGTTAACTAGACCCTCTGTGTTTGAACCAGTCATCACCACAGGGAGCTTTACAGATTACATTAGGTTAGAGTAGATCAGATCTCCACACATTTACGTTTCATGAATGACTTTCCATCAAGACTGATGATGGTGTTTTTTGTTTTGTTTTACTGATATTTGATTCTTGTATTCGATTTCTTTCATGTTCTCTTTTTGATGACATGTGTAACAGATGTTCCGGTTACAGGCTGGCCCAATGGTGGATTTTATTGTATGGCGTATTTTATTTCATGGTGTATTTTAATTTAAAGTCACCGTACCAACTTTGTGGTGTTCTGAAAACATGTTACTGTAAATGGCTCAGTGCCTAAATGATAAAACATGTTACTGTAAATGGCTCAGTGCCTAAATGATAAAACATGTTACTGTAAAAGGCTCTGTGGATACATTGCTAAGTGCCTAAATGATAAACTGTAATTGTTTTCATTTAATAAACGTATTGTTGAAAAGTCTGTCGTGGTTCTGTTGTCGTGTATTAATTATTCATAGTGTTTTCACATGACAGTTTGGCCACAGCTCATTGGTCAGGGTTTGACATTAAGATGTGAAACTATGAAATGACGACACAAGTGAGACTTAAAGGTTCGCGAGAAATTCCATCGCATAAACAAGGGAGAAAGAGCCTTCTCTGTCTGAACACCCTTCATAAACAAGGGAGAAAGAGCCTTCTCTGTCTGAACACCCTTCATAAACAAGGGAGAAAGAGCCTTCTCTGTCCGAACACCCTTCATAAACAAGGGAGAAAGAGCCTTCTCTGTCCGAACACCCTTCATAAACAAGGGAGAAAGAGCCTTCTCTGTCTGAACACCCTTCATAAACAAGGGAGAAAGAGCCTTCTCTGTCTGAACACCCTTCATAAACAAGGGAGAAAGAGCCTTCTCTGTCTGAACACCCTTCATAAACAAGGGAGAAGGAGCCTTCTCTGTCTGAACACCCTTCATAAACAAGGGAGAAAGAGCCTTCTCTGTCTGAACACCCTTCATAAACAAGGGAGAAGGAGCCTTCTCTGTCTGAACACCCTTCATAAACAAGGGAGAAAGAGCCTTCTCTGTCTGAACACCCTTCATAAACAAGGGAGAAAAAGCCTTCTCTGTCTGAACACCCTTCATAAACAAGGGAGAAGGAGCCTTCTCTGTCTGAACACCCTTCATAAACAAGGGAGAAGGAGCCTTCTCTGTCTGAACACCCTTCATAAACAAGGGAGAAAGAGCCTTCTCTGTCTGAACACCCTTCATAAACAAGGGAGAAGGAGCCTTCTCTGTCTGAACACCCTTCATAAACAAGGGAGAAAGAGCCTTATCTGTCTGAACACCCTTCATAAACAAGGGAGAAAGAGCCTTATCTGTCTGAACACCCTTCATAAACAAGGGAGAAGGAGCCTTATCTGTCCGAACACCCTTCATAAACAAGGGAGAAGGAGCCTTCTCTGTCCCAAAACCATCCGACAAGCAGACACCGTTGCATCCTTTAAATCTCTTCTCAAAACCTACTTGTTCAGAGAAGCATCCCCCCCCCCCCCAGCCCCGTTGAATGTTTGTTCACTGAACTCTGTCGGTATTTTTTATCTATTACATTGTTGTTATTTTTATATTGGATCCTTAAATATGCTTTCTACTGTTGGCCAGCTGGCTGTAAGTTGTTGATTTGCTATGCCGCATCTATTTAAGCACTTTGTGACTTTGTCCAGAAAAGTGCTATACAAATAAAGTTATTATTATTATTAAATATCGCAGCCCAGATTTGGCTCAAACAACAAGGGGTTGAGTTTCCTTCTCCAATGCCATGGAAATTCACATTCCTTTACGACTGTTGGTGGGGCGCTACCAACAGTTGTTAGAGAAATGTGAATCCCTAGACTCCTTCAAAGCCGCTCTCAAAGAGCCCTTACAGGTGGCTGCAGTTCAAAACTGGCCCTGGTAAAAAAGTCAATTTTGCTGGGGACCCCCTGGAACTGCCTCAAGGACCCCTGGGGGTCCCCGGACCCCACTTTGTGAACCACTGTTTTTAGAATGCTGATTCTGTGTTTCAGACACTATTTGGGTTCATTTACAGGCTAAACACGGTGTTTCTCTGCATGGTAAACACAGACATTATATTTGAACACATAATAGAAGAAACCTTGACATGAACACAGAGAGAGAATACATGTATTTATAGACCAAGTGTAACCATTAGAGCTGGGACTCAATTAAAAAAAAAATCTAATTAATCAGAGGCTTTGTAGTTAATTAATCTTGATTAATCACATTTTAATCGCATATCAATATTTAACCCGAGAACAGTGAGAAACCTTTTTTTCAAATGTTTTTGGTATCCCAGTGAATAGTGACTACGGGATTCCACTCATTTTCAACATTTTACTGTCAGTAAAATCAGTAACATTATGAAGTACATCTCAGTGACATCACAAACATGTACTTCATAATGTTACTGTTTTTTTCAGACCTCCAGTTCTATAGGCAACACAGAATGGGGGGACTTTTTATTATTTCCAGTGCACACAACTCCACAGAAAAATGTGTTTTATCCCAACAGTGATATATAGGCAGGTGATATATATAGGCAGCAAGTGCCTATATAAAGTGTCTTCAGTGTGTATATGAATACTCAAATGTGCTTTACATGGCTGGGCATGAGTAAACAAATAAAAACTACTTTATGATGGGGGATTGATTGATTGATTGATTGAAATATTTATTAACAGTTTGTAGAATTTACAGTACATTTTAAGCATAAACTCAATACAAAGACTGTTAACTGTGAGTGGACGACCCAATTAAGCATTACACTTGTTTACAACAGGGTCCACATTGTTCAATTCATCAAAACAAAAAGGTGCGATTAATTTATCTGTAGTTCATCGCGATTATTTTTTATGTAGTTAATTAATCTAAATTAATCGCAATTAGTCCCGGCCCTAGTAACCATAATGGAACGGAAAAATAGCAGTAATTTAATCAGATTGATGGAATACTTTATTAACACTTTGTAGAGAAAAGAAAAGCACAGTAAAGTCCAGTTCAATACAAGGTCTGTTAAGAGGATTTATAAATAAGGCACTATGGCTTCTTGTTTCCGTTGTGGTCCATCATCATAATATTCAATTCAACAGAACATTTTAATGCCATACAAATGTACAGTGCTACTATTTGGATGCACTTCTCGTTGTGTCCAGCAGATGGTGTCAGTGAGTTGGGAACATAGTTATAATATTGTCCCGTGGTTCAGGAGGCTTCATTTAGACCAAACATCTGAACTACAACAATATCAATTAAACGTTATTTTTGTTGACTACTACAAGACTAAAGATATAAAGGTTTTTGACGATTTAGTCGTCTCAGACTAGGCTAAGACTAAACATTTTCAGAAGACGACATATAGGACTATAGGCCTACCTAAGAAGACTCAATGGTTTGTTATTAAAAAAGACTGCAACTAAATCTGAACAAAAATCTGCTGAAAGAAATCACACCCATGTGAAGTGAGGGGCGCTCTTATGATCTTACAACATGGAGGAGGGAATTCGGTGTATCTTGGTATGATTAGGTGATCTAATGATGATGTAAAACAAACCAATGGAGTTTTTAAAACAAACATTAAACCTTTATGTATTAAAAATGTAACACTGCAGGGTCTGATAAGTGATTTGAGTTTTGATTGATTGATTGATTGAAGTAGGCTATTTATTAACAGTTTGCAGAATTACAGTACATTTCAAGCACAAACTCAATACAAAGACTGTTAACTGTGAGTGGACGACACCATAAAGCATTACACTTGTTTACAACAGGGTCCACCATGTTCAATTCATCAAAACATTTAGAGACGTACATACACATCTATATAGCAAAACGGGACAGAAACATAATACAGTGAGGGGGGAAAGGGGTGGGTGGTGGGGGGGGGGGATTCAGATTTTACGGGGGCCAGTTTAGTATTGCAGCCGTCCGTAGGGGCCCTTTGAGAGTCAAGGGATTCACATGTCTTAATGACTGTTGGTAGGGCGTTCCACATTAGATACCCATAAAAACACAATGACTTGTCTACATTTACATTTGATCCCCCCCCCCTTACCCCCTTACCCCCCCCTCCTTACCCCCCCCCCCCTCACTGTAGGATATGCTTCTTTTCCCTTTTTTACCTCCTTTATGATGAATTCCTGTTCTGTTCTTTAACTACATAGACGTGTCTATTTGTATGTCTCTAAATGTTTTGATGAATTGGACAATGTGGACCCTGTTGTAAACAAGTGTAATGCTTAATTGGGTCACAGTTAACAGTCTTTGTATTGAGTTTGTGCTTGAAATGTACTGTAGTTATTCTGCAAACTGTCAATCAATCAATCAATCAATGAAAGAACGCTCTATAGCTGTTCCACTGTATTACACTGTACCATGGCTCCCCCTAGCGGCCGTTCATGGTACTGTCCACCGTGCATGAAACTGGTGGCCATCGTTTTTTGAATTTTTGAAAAAAAAACATAACCTCGTTTTTCATCATTTTTGAACATGGGTCATGGGCTATAGCCCATACCGTACGGCATACTATATAGCACACCGTTTTGCATCATTTGAGGTTTTAAATTTTTTTCTAAAATTCTAAAAACATGCGTTATAGCCCATCGTTTTTTGAATTTTTGAAAAACAAAATTAACCTCGTTTTTCATCATTTTTGAACATGGGCTATAGGCTAGGAAGGAGGGCTTTGTGTGTAAAGTGATATCCTGTGTTTATGTGAAGAGGGGGAAGGAATTCAGTCATTAGTATAGTTTGTTCAGAAACAGGGGGGTCTCCCCCTTCTCTTCAGTAAACATTTACAAACAAATAGATTTTCACTCGGGTCAGGATACCAATCTTAAACAATCAGGAGACGGATTATAACCCCACAAAGCCAAGGTCACGTTCAAAGTCCGTTGAGGGCGATAGTCTTTCCAGAGTTGTCTGTGTCTCGTAGTCGTCACCTTTACCAAACCAATTGTTTGCAAACTTAAAGAGTCTTTAAGTATATAGTGACATATTGCCTGCTTCAGTCTTTAATAAAGACAATAGTAGCCAATAGCCAGCCTCTCCCAAACATGCAAAGTAACTATGGCATTAGGCATTTAGCAGACGCTCTTAATCCAGAGCGACTTGCATTAAGCAAGAACAAAAAGCATGGGAATACATCACATAAAAACATTTATCAAGAAACATGCGTAAGCTAAGAAAGTAACAGTGGGATATCTATATTATGAGACTATACATATAAACTATATATCTATACTACTATGCTATACATTATATGAGCCCAGCGGTGCCCTGCTCGGGAATAATAAAATCATTTCATTAGTTGATTTGACCCCCCCCCCCCCCCCCCCCCCCCGATCCAACCCTTTGATGCTGCTGAGAGTGCCAAGCAGGGAGAGCCTGGCTAATAAGGGTTTCTTTGTGACAACGGTTTTCATTAGCCAGGCTAAAGCAGGGAGAGCCTGGCTAATAAGGGTTTCTTTGTGACAACGGTTTTCATTAGCCAGGCTAAAGCAGGGAGAGCCTGGCTAATAAGGTTTTCTTTGTGCCAACAGCTTTCATTAGCCAGGCTAAAGCAGGGATAGCCTGGCTAATAAGGTTTTCTTTGTGCCAACGGATTTCATTAGCCAGGCTAAAGCAGGGAGAGCCTGGCTAATAAGGGTTTCTTTGTGCCAACGGCTTTCATTAGCCAGGCTAAAGCAGGGATAGCCTGGCTAATAAGGGTTTCTTTGTGCCAACGGATTTCATTAGCCAGGCTAAAGCAGGGATAGCCTGGCTAATAAGGGTTTCTTTGTGCCAACGGCTTTCATTAGCCAGGCTAAAGCAGGGAGGCATTGGATTTGGGTCCCATTTTTACAGTACAGCAGAATAGGTACATTTCAAGGAATACCAAACGACTCGCCCCCTTTATTTGATTGTATAGTACTCGATCTTTATACTCTGTAAAATTAAGAAAGAACAACATGAGACGGAGACGGTGACTGGGACCGTCTAGCAGTTAATTGGTTTTTATTAAACACATTTCTTCCATGTGTAGCCCATGTTTTGTTATGGCATCATCATGCTCTTATGCCCGTGGATATGCAGAGTGAACTTAACAATGATAAATGAATGATAATACCTTTTAGTAGCATGCCAAAGTTTGTGCTATTGCCATAGAGAATGCATTGGGCACTTAAACATATTTCTTTGTCACACCATCACCAAACACGGGTATATTTTATATAAAATATTCGATAACAAAATCTAAATATATTGCAGTACAGCAAATACATGGCAACTGGAGCTTTACTCTTCTTTAATATTTCGTCATGCCTGTTTACTATAGGCCTGCTATAGTAAACATTTTAAACATTTTAAAACAATTAATATAAACCATGAAAAGCTGAATCATACACTTCAATGCAGTCAATTCAGTTTCACTGTCATGAAATGAATGAATGAATGAAATACATAAATAAATTGTGCGTGTGTGTTTGTGTGTACTGTGTGTGTGTGTGTGTGTGTGTGTGTGTGTGTGTGTTTTTTTTGATTGATTGAAATATTTATTAACAGTTTGTAGAATTTACAGTACATTTTAAGCACAAACTCAATACAAAGACTGTCAACTGTGAGTGGACGACCCAATTAAGCATTACACTTGTTTACAACAGGGTCCACATTGTTCAATTCATCAGTGTGTGTGTGTGTGTGTGTGTGTGTGTGTGTGTGTGTGTGTGTGTGTGGTGTGTGTAAGTATGTTTGTGTGTGCGCGCGCGTGGGTGCGTGCTTTTGTGCGTGCGTGTGTGCGGGGGGGGGGTGTTCCTTGAGCTGCGGTGCACGGGATGCGCATGCTCATGTATTGAATTCCTCCGGTCGCTCACGCCACCTTGTGGTAAAACCAATAACCACACTCCCACCACGCTGCTAGAGTGTTTGTTGCTACAATAAGCCGTTTGTTTGAATGAATAACTCGTAAACATAACATTTCATTGACATGGACATCGATCAGGCCGTCTGTGTTTTTACCAGGCTGGAGAAAAACAACAACAAAAGCTTCTACAAGAAGCTGTGGAAACTATAAAGTCCTCAGTCTGCGGTCTATCAAACTATCAGGTGAGTGTTTGCAGGTGTTGGCTTGGGGCTTGGGCTACCTGTCGGCTTATTTAGCTCAGTGGTTTTCAAGGTCCATTATAGCCTATTTATTCGGCTTTTGAGCCACGGACCACCGTTTGATGACATTTAGCCCCTCAGACCCATCTGAGCCACGGAACCACCATTTGATAACATTTAGCCCCTCAGACCCATCTGAGCCACGGACCACCGTTTGATGAGATCATGAGAATTACTTAGCCCCTCTCGGGACCCTACATAAAGCTTTTCTGAAATTTCTGAGTTTTATGTTGGGTCCCTGGTCAGAACTATATTGTCGTATGGAAATTCCAGAACGCGGAAGTAATCATTCTCTCTAAAATAGAAGCTGCGCCATGTGACGGCATTTTTTTGCCTTTGTTATTCGGAATTCGGTAACTTTAAGTACCTATACATCCCGCTGCAAATATCTCCTGTGGCGCGGAAGCCGTTAAGTATTTTTAATCTTTGTTTGACCGATTTGGTCGCTTTATTTCTTCTTGTTTGTTTACCGTTTATTGTACCGCCTCCCGGTGTGCGGTTGGCTTGTGCGGCTATGTCCCTGCCTCTGATCTGCTCTGTCATAGCTATAGCGCCACTAGCTAGCCAGATAGGCGGTACAATGAGGTGTCAATAAACAAGGAAGGAAGAGAAGAATCCAAGCTTCCAAATCGGGCAAACATATATTAAAAATACTTAACGGCTTCCGCGCCACAGGAGATATTCGCTGCGGGATGTATGGGTACTTATACTTTACATATTCAGAAAGCCTCACACTGAAATATGTCGTCACCGAGCTCGGAGAGGCGCTAAACATGTTGTTTATGTTTAAGAATGGCTGTGTACCAGGTGGCATGGTAGTAGTGCAACAGGACCCAATGCTATCTGGGTCGTCAAAATGTCAGAAACTTCAGTAGCATTTGGGTTCTGCTTGGAGGGCTAAGAATTACTCAGACCCGAAACTATGGGCCATTAGAATGTTTTGTTGTCGTTGGATAAGATTGATTGAAGTAACAGTTTTGCAGCATGGCTACATTTCACATGAAAGCACAACTCAATACAAAGACTGTTACTGTGGACCGCATTATTACACTTGTTTACAATAGGGTCCACCATTTTCAATTCATCAGAACATTTAGACTAGAGACAGTTCAGAAACCAGTCTGTGTCTCATAGGAGGGCTGTGGGCAGTTCAGAAACCAGTCTGTGTCTCATAGGAGGGCTGTGGGCAGTTCAGAAACCAGTCTGTGTCTCATAGGAGGGCTGTGGGCAGTTTAGAAACCAGTCTGTGTCTCATAGGAGGGCTGTGGGCAGTTCAGAAACCAGTATGTGTCTCATAGGAGGGCTGTGGGCAGTTTAGAAACCGTCTTCAAGTGACATCATCATTAGGCAGATTTCTTTTAACAAGATTCTTTTACAAAAATGTTTAGATTTTCATTATCGTGAGAACGATGGCTTCCATTTTCGCATTGCAACTTTTCAGGACTAGAAAGCCTGCAGTTTCTATTAGCTTGTCTTCCCCATCGATGATGTCACTGGAAGACGGTTTCTGAACTGCCCAACAGCCCTCCATAATGAGACACAGACCGAGTAGAAAAAGAATTGCGCCATTTCTTCATGCTTATAAGTGAGGACCTATTATATGAAGATAGGTTGAAAAGTGGTGAAGTGGTCCTTTAAATACTGGCTAATATGAATCTTGCTTTTATTTTGCAAAGCCTTAAATGATCCTTTCTATAGAGCGTCGCAGTCCCTCCCCCTTTCAGAACAACGAGTGGCCCAGGAAATGAATTGCAATGCATTTTGCCCATAGGCATTTCTTTAAGTATTTATTTAAAGACGGTTACGCCGCGGACAAAGCCAACTCGGGTCGTGACAAATCATGACGATGAACACAATGTTTTGGGCCGATCAAATAATTTATAAGAAGAAAAACAAAACAAATAGTGTTGTCTCCTGCCTTTCTTTTCTTCTTTCTAATGATTTGATCAGCCCAAAATATTGTGTTTCATTGTCATGATTTGTCACGATCCGAGTTGGCTTTGTCTGCGGCGTAACCGTCTTTAAATGAATACTTTAAGAAATGTCTATGAGGAAAATGAACGGCGATTTCTTTTCCGGGTCTCTCGAGGGGGCGGGACTGCGACGCTCTATTGTGTTCAGAGCCGTCCATGTTCTGAAGTCCTTATACTGTACATACTGTACATGTGTGAGGCGCGTGCTCGAGCCCCTGTTGTCATGGTGAAACATTTGATGCCAAATAAAGGATGTCTGGGTTCTTATTGGCTCATGTACTGTAAATGCCAGTGTTGTTTTCGTCGACTAAAACAAAGACGAAAAATGTCCGACTACCTTTTTTCGCTGACGAAAACTAAATGGAAACTAAATGAAAACTAAGCCACGATGACTAAAACTAAGACTACATATATATTGACAATTTCGTCAACAAATAATAAAAACTAGACTAAAATGTTAGGAAGGGGTCAAGGGACTAGTGGACAAGGGATCCAGTATAAGTCATTTTACACTTGATTGCATGCTGAAAATATCAGATCTACAAGCACAGTTGTGTGCTTGTAGATCTGCTATTTTCAGCAAGTGTAATATCAGTGATTCGGTGAAGGCCCGTCAAAATACAGTTTAGTCCACTAAATCACCCATAGATTTAGTCGACTAAAATCTTATGACGTTTAGTCGACTAAAACTAGACTTAACACTAAGACATTCCTGGTGACTAAAATGTGACTAAAACTAAAGGAAAACTATTCAAAAGACAATGACTAAAACTAAAATAAAAAATTGCTGCCAAAAACAACACTGGTACATGCTATTGTATGTATCTTCCTCAGTCCTAAATGGGTCAATGTCCCTTCATCATTTTGACTTGGTTAATTCTCAGAAGAGGCCTAGTCAATAGTCATCTGCTTATTATAATTTGCACGTGACCAATTATTTTAAAATTCTGAACTGGGGTTTCGGTGTTTATGCTCTTATTTGAGAGCCACTGGGTTTGGCGCTATATGCCTCTTATCTTGAAAATCTTTTGGATGCAAACATTCTGCTTTGGGTTAGTTATTAGTTTACGTGTGCATCAAACCTTTTTAGTTTTAGTTTTTTTTGTTTGTTTTTTTACTTTAAACTTTTTTAAATACCTGTGCTAATAACTGAGGTTGGAAGGTTAGTTTGTATACCGCTGACACAGTGGAGGTTGGTCGGTTGGTAAAGTATGAAATAAAACACAACGGAAGCTCTAAACTACAAAAAAAACAGAGTAATGTAGCACTAAACATGAGATGCTATGAGAATTGTTTACTTAAAGGAGAATTCCATACTAAAAGGCTTTCTTACCTTTCTTTGTAGTCGTTACGTCCCCACCAAAGAGGTCCAGGTGTTTTTTTGTGCAAAAGCTCCTTATTGGCTATTTCCCCTACCATAAGCCCTCAATGAATTGCATTGAATTGAATGGGGCTATGGGGTGTTGTGCTAATTCGCTCAAAATTATAATTTCTTTGTATATATCCTCTCTTCATAATGTAAATAATATGTGGCACACTTTACTACTTCTTTCGATGGAAATAAGCGAACTAGCATAACACCCCATAGCCCCATTCAATTCCCATTCAATGCAATTCATTGAGGGCTTATGGTAGGGAAAATAGCCAATAAGGAGTTTTTGCACAAAAACACACCTGGACGTAACAACTACAAAGAAAGGTAAGAAAGCTAAGAAAGCATTCTAGCATGGAATTCTCCTTTAATGAATGGTCTGAAGCTCTGGAGTTAGAAGGCGCCGGTAATCCTCTTTCACTGGTCATCCTATCCTGACGTGCTTTGGATATCAACGGATGATCTGGTCATCCTATCCTGACATGCTTTGGATATCAACGGATGATCTGGTCATCCTATCCTGACATGCTTTGGATATCAACGGATGTTCCGGTCATCCTATCCTGACATGCTTTGGATATCAACGGATGTTCCGGTCATCCTATCCTTCGTTTCTTTGAATGGCTTTGGCTTCAGGTTTACTTCATCACGATAAAGTATTGACAATTGATTGAACAGCTTATTGAACATAAATGTAACAATGTTTATCCTGAGAATGAAACGTAAGGACGTAACGGTGATATGAGTTTGTTTGTACCATTTCTTTCTTTTCTCTTTTTTTTAACACACATTGAGAGATTCTCAGAATTCACAATCATGACATTTTAGTTGATTAGTTGTACAAAGAATTGCAATTAACAATTTAATTGTGTTTTTGACATTTTCACACTGGAACATTATTTTTCTCTTTTCTCACTTTTAGGCGTTGTAAACGAATTGCACCGGGCAGATACTTCAGATACGACAAATAGCCTAAATATACAGTACGGACATAACTGACAATGATGGGACCAATAATCAAAATAATGTACTATGCCCAAAACAGACCGTATATCCTTGACCTTGATCATTTTATACTTTCAAAAATAGAAGAAGAGCAGATCTAAATCGACTTGTATATTTGCTATTTTAGCTATTTTCCCAACAGAATTATGTGTACAGATGAATATAAATTATTCTGGCAATTATCCAAAAAAAATATTGATTATCACACAATTTCGATTAGGCGATAATGTTGTAATTATGACCGGCCTATGCTCAGATCCCATGGCTGAAAAGACTGCTTAATAAATAACTCTGTACAGGCTAAACTCAAGTTTACCCATCTGTGCTGCATTTCCTTGTCCCATCCACATATACTTTATGTCACTTTGAAATGTTATTCCTGTGTGTTAAGTTAACCCATTCTGACCTGAGATCAGATTCTAAAAAATGTCTTCTACATCCTGACAGTTTTCTGAAAAAGCTTATGTTTCTATGTCAGTCGTTCTTCGATTTTTCAAAAAATAGCAGACCTACAAGCTCGTAGCACGCCACTCGGTGGCGCGCTATGAGCTTGTGGATCTGCTATTTTTCAATAGCTAAAGCATAACATGATTCTAACACCAAAATGGGTTCCCATCTCTGGAAAAGTACACAAGGAATATTTCAAGGAATGCATAATGTACAAGTTGTAAACGAGTACGATGTAAATACATGTATGTTTGAATGCAATGCGTTACACTTAGTTGTAACACTTGTTTGTAAGTAATCTGCTAGAATAAGGCCATTTAAAATTGATCGTTTTACTAACGACAAAATAAAATGTATACACTTTGCTGTGTTATCAAATTATGGGAATATGGCCACTACCAGAATGCCACTGTACACCATAAATGCATTTAGATCCTTTGTAACTTGGGAATGTTGACCGACTATGACGTTTGTTTTACTGTATAGTTAAAGTCCAAGCTTGGATCTCTGGAACTAAATGCATCTGTTTTTTAGCCATTTGGCCAAAATTTAAAGTAATTTGTGTTTTGCACACGGGCATCTCATCAGTAGTAGTTGCAAAAGAGACTGTCCGTCCTTCCCCATAACCAATAGCCTACTGAATTTATTCAATTGGTATACGTAGTTTCCAGAGTGTGTGCATATATTCCTTGTGGTAATAAAAGATGAAGCTGTGATATTTTCATTTTGCTACTGTGAGCAGTAAAGGGGTTGTTTTCATCACTTATGCAGTACAGAGTCTGTAAATGTCTGTTGTAGGCTACAGTGGGAACCCCTTTTGGTGTTTTAAACATGTTATGCTTTAGCTATTGAAAAATAGCAGATCTACAAGCTCATAGCACGCCACCGAGTGGCGCGCTACGAGCTTGTAGGTCTGCTATTTTTGAAAAAACGTCGTGTAAATGTGGCACAACTCCTGACACAAAACTGTCAGGATTTAGAAGACGTTTTAGAAATGTCGACGTCGGGACTAAATGGGTTAAGGTTATCGCTTGAGTTTATAGTTTTCTCACCCAGGACCTCATTTTGATTTCACTGTGACTGGGACCCCTTTTCCACCGGTTGGTTCCCAATGGGAACCCGGTTCTGTTCTTTTTGGTTCTTATAGTCCATGAGCCAGGCAGCGGTGGCCGAACGGTTTGCGGAGCGGTCTTGATATCGGAAGGTCGCTATAGTTCGTATCCCCGGACCGGCACGTTAAAATTACCACCGCTGAAGTGCCCTTTGAGCAAGGCATTGAACCTCTACCATGAAATGTTCTATGAGCAGGGCCTGGCTGTAAACAAGTTCTTGAGCTTAGTCCAGTTACCCTGGGTAAACATAGTACCTTTCCTTTCCTTAGTCCAGTTACCCTGGGTAAACATAGTACCTTTCCTTTCCTTAGTCCAGTTACCCTGGGTAAACATAGTACCTTTCCTTTCCTTAGTCCAGTTATCCTGGGTAAACACTAAACATAGTACCTTTCCTTTCCTTAGTCCAGTTACCCTGGGTAAACATAGTACCTTTCCTTTCCTTAGTCCAGTTACCCTGGGTAAACATAGTACCTTTCCTTTCTTTAGTCCGGTTACCCTGGGTAAACATAGTACCTTTCCTTTCCTTAGTCCAGTTACCCTGGGTAAACATAGTACCTTTCCTTTCCTTAGTCCAGTTACCCTGGGTAAACATAGTACCTTTCCTTTCCTTAGTCCAGTTACCCTGCAGGGTAAACATAGTACCTTTCCTTTCTTTCTTTCTTTCCAGAGCTCCAAACCGTTCTCACTGTCCATTCATTATTCTATTCTGTCCACTAGATGGCATCATTGAACATCTAAAGTCAGCTATATGGAGAGTCTAATGCTGGATGCATTACAGTATAATAGTACATAATGTATTGTGTTTGACATTTCTGGGCAACCATGGCCTCTTCATCAATGCGGTCTCGGAGTGATTTTCGTCTTATTTTTCTTTCAAAACATCAAAATTCAAATGATGAAAAACGCATGCTATAGTTATGCCTTCCTAGACTAGGCTAGGCTATAGCCCTGCATGGTGGCCCAGGTAATATGTTTAGTTTAATATTAATTAAAGGAGTTTGGTGCAAAGTAAAAAGTGATAATATGTTTAGTTACAGGTTCATAGTGTCCGTCCGGTGGTATTGTAGCAGTGCTTGTGATGCTATAGATCGTGGAGACATTTACCTGGAAGTGTGGATTAATCAATGAAGATAATATAATTAGACATTTACCTGGAAGTGTGGATTAATTAATGAAGGTAATATAATTAGACATTTACCTGGAAGTGTGGAGTAATTAATAAAGATAATATCATTCAACGATGAAACAGAACGTTGATACATTATTAAGTGATGCTACTGGTTTAAAGCAGTGGTTCCAAAAGTGCGGTCCGGGAGTCCCCCAGGGGTCCTCGAGGGAGTTCCAGGGGGTCCCCAGCTAAATGATAGTTTAGAACTAAATGGACCCTTACGGGTCCATTTAGTTCCATTTGCACTAACTAAACTAACATAGATTTTACAATATAAAGTGTAAAATCAGAGAGAGAAATGCCATTAAAAGGGGGTCCGTAGACCAGGGGTGGGCAACTGGCGGCCCGGGGGCCACATGCGGCCCCCCACCTTCACTTAATGTGGCCCTCAGGTTAATGTCAGAATACTGATATAATGTTGGTTTCAGCTGTTTACAATTACACAACATGCAAACATGACCCGCTTTAATTACTTCAGTCTAAATTAGTAGCTCAATGCTTCAACACAAGTATAATTAAAGGCATTTGAAATGACATAAAAATGTACATTTTCAGGATTCCAATTCGAATATAGCAAAAATTATTTTTGCTACGACAGTAATATATGGCCCCTAGGGAGTGAGTGTGGAAATATAGTGGCCCTCTCCATCGTCAAAGTTGCACCACCCCTGCCGTAGACTGATGCATTTCAAACTGGGGGTCCTTGAGGGAAAAATAAAGGGAAGCTCCGCACACTCAGATCTGCGCACAATCGGTTTATTGAGTGTGCGGAGCTTCCCTTTATTTTTCCCTCATATTCCTTTTGTGGCTCCAGCACCTCCCTAAAGTTTTTTTCAGCAGATGAGCGGTGGTCCCTCTTCTATTTTTGTCTAAACTGGGGGTCCTTGAAATTAAACGGGTTGAGAATCACTGCTGGAGCCGTAAAAGTCTTCTCTCATGGGGGTCCCTGGGGGGGGGGGGGGGGGGGGGGGGGGGTCCCTGGGGGTCCCTGGCATAGCTTTTCAATATGGGGGTCCTTGACATGAATAGGTTGGGAACCACATGGTTTCTCTTAGGCTCTGAGT
>NC_139711.1:44222723-44597849 GCF_964188405.1 Protomyctophum parallelum | reverse complement strand
CCCCCATATCTTACAAGTATGATTGAACCCTACAAACCCTCCCGCGCACTCAGATCAGCCAACGCAGGGAAGCTGGAAGTACCCTCACTAAAAACGCCGGGACAACGCTCCACACGTCCCAAACTCTTCTCCCTTCTGGCTCCAAAACTGTGGAATGCACTTCCCATTGCAGTCAGAACTGCAGCATCACTCCCAATCTTCCGCCGTAGCCTGAAAACCCACCTTTTCAGACTCCATCATGGCCCTTAGCACTTACCCTTAGATAGCATTTCTGTTGGATTATATAGCATTTGATACAGACTTATAGCATGTTATGTAGACAGCACTGTAATTGTATTGTATGTAGTCATAGCACGCCATAGTACACATATATAGCATAGTAGTAAAGATGTATAGTTTATATGTATAGTGTATGTATAGTTTCACTATATAAATATTCCACTGTTACTTTCTTAGCTTACGCATGTTTCATGATAAATGCTTTTTATGTGATGTATTCCCATGCTTTGTTCTTGCTTAAATGTAAGTCGCTCTGGATTAAGAGCGTCTGCTAAATGCCTAAATTGTAAAAAATTGTAATAGTTAGATGACAGATGGTTGACTCTGATATATTGCAGAATCTGTACGGCATGTATTATTATTGTTTATATTATTAAAACAATAACGTGAGTGACTTTTTCGAGCTTGTAGATCTGACCGTGACTTGTGCTATTTGTGTGTGTGTGTGTGTGTGTGTGTGTGTGAGACACTGTAGTATTATGATCACGAAGGGCATTAATTTGTGAGAAAAATGGAGATGACGAGAGAGAGAGAGAGAGAGAGAGAGAGAGAGAGAGAGAGAGAGAGAGAGAGAGAGAGAGAGAGAGAGAGAGAGAGAGAGAGAGAGAAGGAGGGAGAAGGAGGAGAGGAATGCCAGCATGTAGGGACTGGTTAACCACTTCCCATGTTCAGTATTTGGTTCTACTAATGCTCATTTTAAGATTACACCATTCCATTCTCTTCACCATTCCTTACAGGATTGCTGTACGGGATCTCCTCACTGGTCAACAAAAACACCTTGAAGACCCTAACAACAGGTAGCCTAACGCTTCCTCCCCGCCAGTGGCGTGCACAGACATTTAGAGGGGCAGGTGAAAAAACTGGTCACCTATAAAAAAAGGCACCTATAGACCGATTCACAGAGGGGTGCCCTGGAGTCATGGCTGCGCCAGGCTATACCTATAACAGGAGCCCTCGTACAAGGTTTATTCGACTATGCATGCACCTCTTGGTATACCACGGCACCTCAAAGGCCCTTAAAACAAGGCTCCAGACAAGGCTACAAACTGGTCAGGCTATACTACTTGGCCTCACTCCCCGAACCCACCTCACCCCTGCCCACTTTGACAGGCTGGAATGGCTTATAGGTCCACTCCACGCCCACAACACACCAGAGGGAGTTCAACAAACCACGTGCATTCCGGTTCGGCACAAACAAGGGACTAAATGAATTTCGCTCCTATATGCCCTACCAACAGTCATTAAGACATGTTAATCCCTTGACTCCTTCAAAACCGCTAAAATGTATTTTACACTTGCTGAAAATAGCCGATCTACAAGCTTGTAGATCTGCTATTTTCAGCATGCAGCCACGTGTAAAATGACTTATACTGGATCTCTTGTCCACCAGTCCCTTCCTAACATTTTAGTCTAGTTTTTATTTGTCGACGAAATTATCAATATATTTATTTAGTCTTAGTTTTAGTCATCATATGGCTACGTTTTCATTTAGTTTCCATGTAGTTTTCGTCAGTGAAAAAAAGGTAGTCTGCAGACAATTTTCGTCTTATAGTTTTAGTCGACGAAAACAACAGAGCATGCAGTCAGTATAGTGACATCATCTGTGGTCTGTGGGCATGTTTGGTCATTTCTGTGTCAGTGTGCCAACATTCCAGGAAGAGAAAGGGCTGCGGTTTTCTGTTTGCTTGGAATCCCCGTCGATGATGTCACTGGTAGGCAGGCTTCTATACGGAGCCCACCACCAGTGAGACAACAGAGTGACTAGACCGTACATGCAGGGCAACTGGCGGCCCGGGGGCCACATGCGGCCCCCACCTTCACTTAAAGGACCACCACACCACTTTTCAACCTATCTTCATATAATCCTCATAGGTCCTCACTAATAATCATGATAAAATGGCACCATTTTTTTCTTCTTCCTACTCAGTCTGTGTCTCATAGGAGGGCTGTGGGCAGTTCAGAAACCCGTCCACCAGTGACATCATCTTTAGGCAGATTTTTTTTAAACCATTTTTTTCTCACAAAAATGTTTAGATTGTTATTATCGTGAGAACGATGGCTTCCATTTTCGCATTGCAACTTTTCAGGACTAGAAAGCCTGCAGTTTCTTAGTAGCTTGGATTCCCCATTGATGATGTCACTGGTGGACGGGTTTCTGAACTGCCCACAGCCCTCCAATGAGGGAAAAAAGGTGCCATTTTATCATGATTAGTGAGGACCTAGTATATGAAGATAGGTTGAAAAGTGGTGAAGTGGTCCTTTAATGTGGCCCGCAGGTTAATATCGGAATATTGATATATGATATTTATTTCAGCTGTTACAATTCCAAGGTTCATAAAGTTAACATAACTATAATTAAGGGCATTTGAAATGCATTTGAAATTAAATAAAAAAATGTTAATTTTCAGGATTCCAATTCAAAAATAGCAACAAATAATTCAGGATTTCAATTAAAATATACAGGTAGCAAAAATAGCAGATCTACAAGCTCAAAACGCGTCAAGCTACGAGCTCGTAGGTCTGCTATTTTTGAAAGATTGTGTGGTGCAAATCTTTGAATATAACTATATTCTTTCAGAGCCAAAGTTTTTAACTCAAATCTTTGCTACTGGGGGTGGTCCCTGGAACAACATATTTTCAGATGGGGGTCGGCAGTTTTTGGGGGTCCTTGACATGAAAATGTTTGAGAACGACTGACATAGAAACATGGGGTTTTTCTGAAAACTGTCAGGATTTAGAAGACATATATTTGTAGAATCGTTCCCAGGTCAAAATGGGCTAACTAGAATCAGACAGAGAAGTATAGCATGTGAATTCATATTTAGAAAATGTTGCAGATGTCAAAAATGTCTGAGATGAGGGAATGGTGATGGAAGGGTTAACTTTCTGAAAGCTTCATGGGCTCAAAGATAATCAACTTCAAAATCTCAAAAATAAAACAGTCAAAATGACCTCTCAGACATGCTAGTGTTAAACCAAACCCTGTACTTAATTTAAAATGCTCCCCCCCACCCCCCACCCCCCCCACCCCCCACACCCCACCCCCCACACCCTGGGGCATCCAAACATCAGCGCCACAAATAGCCAGTTCACAAGCTCATGAGGATTGCCCCAGAATACGAACACTCATGATGAAGTAGCCTATAGTTAAATAGACATTCTTGTTTATTGTTTATTGTTTATAAGGATCCCCATTAGCTTTTGCCTTGACAGAAGCTATAGTCTTCCTGGGGTCCGACACAGACAAACATTTAACAAAGGCAATACTTACAATTGTTTACAAACACTATAACTCAAAATAAAACATAGTAAAATAAAATATAAAATAAGAAATAAAAAACACAGGAGAAAAACATAGCAAAAAAATCCCTTTCAACACATTATACATTTGAATTATTATTTTCCCAGGGCTACTGCAGTATGGTTTACATAAGGTGTTCTTATGACATTAAGACATTACTTGTACAACAACAACAACAACAACAACAACAACAACAACAACAATAATAATTAGGGGTGCACGATTATGAAATTATGACCGATATCCGATTATTTGCATTGTCATATCTGCCGATATCGATTATCATGACCGATTCCGATACAGAGCACCACAATGGAAACAAGCCTATAGGCCCTCCTATAGGGCCTTTATTGGCCCAAAGCCTGTTAATAAAGTATTAAATCAATCAATAAATAGCATATAATACCCTTTTCCCAAGTGTCTGTTTTCACAACGGAATGATTAGTGAATGAGATGAGTACACAGATTACGTTTGATTTGGCTTGTGTTCTGGACTATAGAGGTAATAGACACTTTAGATTTATGTTGAACTCATTGATGATACACTTTTCATTTAAAAAAAAGACCGTTCCGATAAAACAGCAGCTAAAATCACAGAATTACCCAGTCTCCATAACATCTACACCACTCGCTGTATGAAAAAAGCCCACAACATCATGGAAGACACCAGCCACCCCGCAAATACCCTGTTCAAACCACTCCCTTCCAAGAAACGCTACGAGAGCATCAGATATCGCACCACCCGTTTCAGTAACAGTTTCCTACCCCGCAGGCAGTCAGGCTGCTGAACAACTGACCTTGAACTGTATTGCACTGTTTTGTCACTTTTTTTCAGTTTTTTTTGTCTTTTTCTTGCACTATAGATGTTTGTTTATGTCCTGTGTATGTAAGACTGAGAGTGCTCTGAGCAAAATAATTTTCATTGTATTTATACTCTGTATCTATACATAGGCCAAATAAACCTGAACCTGAACCTGATACCGATGTGGCATTTCTATGGCCGATAATTATGGCCTATTCCGATGCTATACCGATTAAACGTGCATCCCCAACAATAATAACAACAACAACATATATTATGTATTTATTCTTCTTCTGTACTTTTGAATCTGTACTTTTACTTTTTTTACTACACTTATACCATAGTGTATTATCTTATACCAGCTGGTGTATGATTGGTCGTCTCTTTCGGGTGTGGAAACCTCATTATGTCCATATATGGTCGTCTCTTTCCTCATTATGTCCAAAAACTGTGGATTCAAATTCCAAAAACAGAAAAATCAGCAAATCTACAGAAAGCTCAAAACGTGTCGCTTGGGAATCTCCTGTCTGTGTGATGCCGTGTAGTAGATGATCAAGCAAGGGGTTAATTTACAAAAAAATAATAAAAATAATAACGAAATGTACAGTATATACGGACATAGGAGGTTTCTGCCTGACAGGATTGATTGATTGATTGATTGATTGATTGATTGAAGTATTTATTGACAGTATGCATTTATTTCAAATGAAAGGAAAACTCAATACAAAAGCTGATACTGTGGACGACAGCATGCTAAAGCATTACACTTATTGTTTACAACAGGGTCCACCATGTTCAATTCATCAGAACATTTAGGGACGTACAAAATATACACTTATATATATTATGAAAGAAAAAAAGGAAATCATATAAGGAGGTAAAAAGGGGGGGGAAATATACAGTTGAGGGTAAAAGAGGGGCCAGTTTCGAATTGCAGCCGTCCGATATGGGGCTTTTTTTAGAGCGGTTTTGAAGGAGTCAAGGGATTGACTCCTGCATGTCTTAATGGCTGTTGGCAGGGCGTTCCAGTGACATTCTTGGTGGCCGCATAGGAGCGAAAATAATTTAGTCCCTTGTTTGTTTTGCCAAATCTGATATAGATGCGCCGTGCGGACAAAGCTGCCTTGTGTTGCCTCATACCGCCATAAAAAGAGGAATGTACCACCCGGACAAGATCCAACACAACACATCAGTCTGCAGGAATGAGGAAGAGAAGGCAGGATGGATGCAGGGACATAATGCAACCTTTAGTAGGCTACAGTTTATGATGACGTACAATATTTTAGTGAATTTCATTTTACTTTGAGTATTTCCTTAATCCTTTTTTCAATACTTGATTGTTCTACTCCACTATATAGGCCTACAACCCACAGGCAAAATATTGTAACTTTTACTCCACTACAATTATTTGACATCTTAGTTGAAAATACATATATTAAACCAATAAAGACCTATTTTATATGTTGACGCAATGACGACTATAGGCCTATATTTGTATTGAACACTTTTCAATCAAAATCATTCAGACCCATTTTCATAGTCAAAACAGAAAGGTACATGAATCATGTATAGTCACTTTATTCAAGTTGCTTAACTAAAACCTAGTGACAGCACTTTCGAAATATTTGTAATGATATCAAAATAAATAAGTTCTTAGCTTAAGTATATATATGATTCATGATAACTACTTTTTATGTAGGTATGTGATGTATTTCTATCCTTTTTTTTCTTGCTTGAACCCCTTTTGGCGTTAGCATCATGTTATGCTTTAGCTATTTTAAAAAAGCAGATCTACAAGCTACGAGCTTGTAGGTCTGCTATTTTTGAAAATTCGAAGAACCATTGACATGGAAACATAGCTTTTTCAGAAAACTGTCAGGATGTAGAAGACATTTTTAGAATCTGATTTCAGGTCAAAATGGGTTGTAAATCGCTCTGGATTGAAAGCGTCTGCTAAATGCCTAAATTGTATATTGTAAAGAAGGAAAAAATCAAAAAAGAAAGAAAGAAAGAAAGAAAGAAAGAAAGAAAGAAAGAAAGTGAATTATTTCGCGGACCCTTGGCTATGCGTTGAGGACCATAGGGTATAGGGTATAGCCTACTATTAATATTATTAGGAATGATGAATGAATCAAGGTAAGGAATCAAGGTAAGGACGCAGTGAAGGAATCAAGGTAAGGACGCAGTGATCAGGGATCGAGGGAGGGAAGGACCAGAGGTTGGGAGTGGCACAAAGGGGGCGGAGCCACCAGCCTGGCAGCCAGCCTGCATGCTGTCCTGAGGAAATACACGCACGCGCACAGCGCACACACACACACACACACACACACACACACACACACGGGCTGGGATTTATACTGCCTTTCTCCTCCCGGATGACTTTGTGATCTGATTCTGCGCTATTATCTTCTCAGGTAAGAAGAGAATTATAATCATAATACCATAACTCGATCTGCCCCGTGTGGCGTCGAGCTATTCTTTAGCTGTCTTTCATAAGAGGGACACATATGAAAACAAACTGGGATAATATGGTTGTATAATAATAATGATTACTATAGTTGACCTTATTTACATTACAGCCCACTTCGCCGATCCACACACCTATTATATTATTACATAGGAGGATAATTCATGTCACAAACCCCTCAGAAAATAAAGCTAAAGAGCTGAACTTTTGCCGATCTATTCATTTCATTTCCACTGCATGCCGTTTATTTGGCTACTGTCGACCTCTCTCTCTCCTCCCATCGTGTGTGTGTGTGTGTGTGTGTGTGTGTGTGCGTGTGTGTGTGTGTGTGTGTGTGTGTGTGTGCGTGTGCGTGCGTGCGCGCGAATATCAAACAAACAAAGTGGTGCAGCTTATATTATTGTATTTATTGTGAATGTGAATGAATGTGTAGCCTACGGCGACGCACGCATGCATGCATGTGCATTGTGCACGGAAGGACGGATCGCTTTCTTGTTGATGTTTAATAGTTTCCAATAATGAATAAACTAGAGTTTAAATTAATTGATGAATTGATGAATGAAGCCAGGACGGACAGGAGGAGACTGTGTCAGCTTATTGTCATCAGCCAGGGCTGTGCACTGCAGGAAAGACCGACGCATCGACAGTTCGTCTTAATATCACGATCTGTCATGGTGGAACTTCACCCTGTTTGTTTTACGCACTTTCTACCATTTACAACGGTACAAGTTCTACACAAATGTTCACATTCCAGAATGTAAAGTGCTCACCCCCACCAGAGCCACGGCTGTGTACGGTTCTCCTCGTCTGGGTATAAAGTAACCCGTATCGTCCTTATTGTTCAATAAAAAAGAGAGTTTTAATTCGATCGGTGGTCGTTTGCCCGTGTAGAATTATAATGTATCAAGAGTGCACTACACCTCTCAACCGATAGGGTCGCGTAGTTTAAAAACCTGAGAAAATGGCCACCGACCGGATTTAAATGCTCTGTGTTGAACAATAGTGAACATACGGGTGCTCATACCCATCCGAGGAGGAGTGTAACATCCGTGGCTCTGGGGTGAGACCTTTTATATTTGACATCTGAATGTTAATGTAGATGTAAGGGCTGGAAGTGGAGCAAGTGCAGAACAATACGTTGACGTTCCCTCATGATGTTTCAGGGCTGACTGGGAGAGGACAGGATTGATTGAAATACTTATTAACTGTTTGCCGAAATACAGTGCATTTCAAGCACAAACTCAATACAAAGACTGTTAACTGTGAGTGGACAACCCTATAAAGCATTACACTTGTTTACAAGAGGGTCCACCTTGTTCAATTCATCAAAACATGTAGACACTTCTATATAGCTAAAGAACAGGAGCGTCTGTCTCCTCTGCTCTGCTCTGCAGCGGTGGAAAAACGGACTCATATTTTTGTACTTGATCAATACTACTAATTCAGAAATGTGTCTGTTACAAGTACAAGTACAGACTTTTACTTGAGGGCCGCCTATAGGGTTGAAGTGGTTAATGTTTTGTAATGATAATCAAAATCTAAAAAGTAACTCAACTTTCTAATACATGTCGTGTTGGGTACAAGTACAATATTTTTCCTCTGAAGTAAAAGTACTTGAAACTGGAAATACTTGCTAAAAAAAAAAAAAAACTTATAAAAATGCAGCACAAGTGAGACTTCAAGGCAACGCATCACTCTTCCACTCTTCCAAACCACACCTATGCAATCAACTAATCAAATTATTCCCGAGTGCGGCACGGCTGCAGCTCACCGCTCCTTGGCTGCAGCTCACCGCTCCTTGGCTGCAGCTCACCGCTCCTTGGCTGCAGCTTACCGCTCCTTGGCTGCAGCTCACCACTCCTTGGCTGCGGCTCACCGCTCCTTGGCTGCAGCTCACCACTCCTTGGCTGCGGCTCACCGCTCCTTGGCTGCGGCTCACCGCTCCTTGGCTGCGGCTCACCGCTCCTTGGCTGCGGCTCACCGCTCCTTGGCTGCGGCTCACCGCTCCTTGGCTGCAGCTCACCGCTCCTTGGCTGCAGCTCACCGCTCCTTGGCTGCGGCTCACCGCTCCTTGGCTGCGGCTCACCGCTCCTTGGCTGCAGCTCACCGCTCCTTGGCTGCAGCTCACCGCTCCTTGGCTGCAGCTCACCGCTCGTTGGCTGCGGCTCACCGCTCCTTGGCTGCGGCTCACCGCTCCTTGGCTGCGGCTCACCGCTCCTTGGCTGCAGCTCACCGCTCCTTGGCTGCGGCTCACCGCTCCTTGGCTGTGGCTCACCGCTCCAAGATATGGGTCAAATGCGGAGAACAAATTTCACTGCGGTAACGTGTGTGTGACAAATTGTACAATTTTGACATTGATGCATAATGTAACAGGAGGTCTTTTAGGGATTTAGACAGGTAACCAAAATACCAACTTTAGTGGGGGAACACCCCTTCCCAACTGCTAAATCCCCCCCCAAATACTGTATTTAGAAAGCTGGAACGAAAATGGAGCCCTGTGTCTCCTGTCCTCTGCTCCTCGGCTCTGTCAGATCCTCATTTAACTTTGAGAGGGTAGACCGTCTCGCCTCAGCTCCAAAATGATCACCACTGTTTATTTGATCATGAGAAAGAAGTGGCAGAAAACAAGGCACCAACCAGCAATTATAGGGGTTCAGTGTCTTGCTCAAGGACACTTTGACGGTATAACTCTGGGGGAGACAGGGTTCGATCTGGCAACCTTGCGTTTATACCATCCAGCCACTCTACCCCTGAGCCACCGCCGCCCCACATCTGGTTCCAAATCCTACACTGTGGATGCCATTGGGTGCATGAGGCGATGACTCACACATGCTGAGGATGACTCTGGTAACTTCATTAGAAAGACACAACATGGCTGAGTTCCATTTCATGTGCGTGGGAATCGTCCGATCACCATGTGTTGCTTGTTTTTAAATCGGCTAAAATGACCTGTGTAACGTAATACTGTAGCCTTAGTTCATTGTAGACCCTTGAATACCGTACTTACACATGTTGAATATCACAACCTGAACCCAACATTCAAATGAAGGATTTCTTTTTTTAGAGATGAGACTCGTTGCCAGACTGTTTTTATTTGTTTGTTCAGGAGCATCTGGTTTACATCTTAGGTACATTTAAATTTAACACTACCAACAAATAACAACATCATATTCAAGTATTATGGCCTCTACAAAACATGAACATTTGGGGAGCTGGAAAAGTATTTGTAGCATATATATATATCGGACAATGCGAAAATGTCAAGCCACGATCATAATTCTGATATTATCACGATAATCTGGTACCAGGGGGTCCCCAGCAAAAGTAGGTAATATAGCATCATAATAATTTCAACCACTTTTACCATGTTTTATACTATGCTACAAAAATAGCAGATAGTACATACATATCACTTCACTTCATGCCGCACTACGAGCTTGTCGATCTGCTATCATTCATGAAAAATCAACTGTAGATTTAGTCGACGAAAACTAGACTAGCACTAAAACATTCCAGGTGACTAAAATGTGACTAAAACTAAATAAACTATTCAAGAGACTACGACTAACACTAAAACATTCCAGGTGACTAAAATGTGACTAAAACTAAATAAACTATTCAAGAGACTATGACTAAAACAACACTGGAGCCAAGTGCCCTATAGTGTCCACTCCGGTCCAGTGTTTGAGACATTCCTGCAGCAAAGCATGATTCAGCATGAGAACACCCACTGTTGCCAGATGTCACAAGAGGAACAAGCAACCCAGGTCTATGAAATTGAGCCCAAAAGAAGCGACTATAGGACTATATTGTATACAAAACAAAATACATGATGAATGAAAATGGTGCTTTACTATAGCGCCTTTATCCAAGGCGCTTTACATAGATTGTGCATTACATTCACCCATTCACACACACATTCACACACCGATGGTGGAGGAAACCATGCAAGGCACCAACCAGCACATCAGGAGCAATTAGGGGGTTCAGTGTCTTGCCCAAGGACACTTCGACACTAACTCTGGGGGAGCCCACAGGGTTCCAACTGGCAACCTTGCGGTTACCATCCAGCCACTCTACCCCTGAGCCACCGCCGCCCCCACATTGGTTATTTGAAAATACCAGATCTACAAGCTCACGACGTGTCACATATAAGTATGGTATGATACAATAACTTGAAAAATTAGGAATATTTAGGAAACATTTTAAACGCACAAATCTGCGCAGAAAACATAGTGTTTGTACTTTGTCCGCGCAGACAAAATACAATACAGGAACATGCTTTAGAACTAACTGCTTTAAACAACATTGGGTTTGGATAGCAAGCTCAAATAAGCAACTACACTTTGGAGAGAAAAAAAAACACAAACAAAACAAAACTGTCACTTATAACAAGCATACATGGCAACACAGGAGACAGACAAAGCGCTTCAACACCATCAGATGATCACATTTCCTCAATACGTTTCTCACCATCTGAAGTAAAGCAGCTCCTGTTACATTTCTATGCTGAGTTAACAACGAGAGCCTCTAGGCTCTTGGCACAATGATTACATAACCGCCTGATCGCTGATAATGTCGTCCATTCATCTACTGAAAACATTTCCATACATTTTCAAACATTTTGAAGAAATGGTACAAATATTGAAACGGCAGTGTGTAGATATGCATCTATGACAGGTCTTCTCTTCTTCTATGTTCTCTTCTGTTCTTCTTCTCTGCTCTCAGAGTGGGTGCCGTCCGTGGGACCCTATAGGCTAGGACGAAAAACAACTTTATTCGAAAAAAAAAACTATTAAAAGAGTAAAACCAATAAAACAGTGCATTTAACAAGTTTAAAAACATATCAGCTTGGAAATGCGATGGTGGGTTTTCAGTGCAGATTTGAAGGTAGGAAGTGATGGGGCATCTCGGATGTGTTTGGGTCGCCCCAGGTTTTGCGTTTGATTTTTTTAGGGACCTCAAGGAGGCCGGCGTCGCTGGACTGTAGATTTCGCTGGACTGTGAGATTTTAGATTTCCACTATTCACAATGTCTCGCTATTACATTAATATAGCATTATAAAATATGGCCATATGGTACATTGTTTATTTTGATTTGCGATACCCGTCATTGACAGTCATGTCTCTGTATATCCCATTCAATCCGGGAAAGCATCCGTGGCAGTTTAGCTAATTTTAGCTAATTAAACGCAGGCCTATAGAGCACCGAAGTCTGACGTCACTTTCAGTAGAGGGCGTCAGTCCCCAGGTTCATGTATTTGTTTAGTTGCATTGAAATCCCCATTGAGGCGATTTGAGATCGCCTCATATAACAACTGTGTTTGAAAAATAAACGGCCGCTTCACTCATATGGATATGAAGAATCAACTGACTGAGAGAAAACGCTATTGTTACTGCTACTGAATTAGTTAGATTTTCGCTAGAAGCAGACTGTATCATATATGAGTGACTGACTGTTGCAAACGATACAGAGACACCTCCCTGACAATAACGCCGAGACAGCTTGTTTATTTTTGGACCACAACGCTTATAGTAGACGATATTAAGATCACCCCATGTTATTCTCCATAGAGAAATTACTTCCGCGAACCAGGGGAATCGTCGGGATGAGCGAGTTACGTCAGGACTTCGGTGCTCTATAGCAAGCAACACACGTTTGTTCAGAAAACCGTTTGGATTCAGAAGGCATTTAGTAGAATTAGACTCAGGTCTAAATGGGATATTAATATTTGTCATGTCTGCCCTGTGCAATTTACACAAGTCTACACAGCCTACTGTATAATGCAAACCGAAATGCAATTTTTATTCATATTATTGGAACACATTCCAATGTTCAATTCTCAATGTTCTGTGTTAGGTTGCGCACAGGTGGTGAAAGACAACCATGCTGTTTTCGTGCTCAGACACAGCCACCCAGCCACACACCCACCCAGCCACCCACACACACACACACATGGCTCCGTAAGGGAGTGGTTGCACGGTTAGCGCCACTACAAAAACAAAAACACAATTATTAAAATGTAATAGCAATAATGACAATTAATCATTGCGTATAAATCTCATGACGCTGGCCACAGCCCCATGCTGCTCCTCTCTGATTTCATGGGGCGAGGTTATTGAAGATAACGTAATGTTATTTGTCTTCGCAGTCAGTTGAGTATTTTGAAAGAAGCATTTATTATTATGTGTTTGAGATAACTGGCAGTGTGTCTACCTGTTTCGACCTGCCTCGTCTTGTCTCTTAGTATAATACTGTGGAACTATGTGCTCACTATGTCTGCTGAGGCAATGCGTGTTTTAGAGTGGTGCAACCACTCCAAGGAACAGAAATGTCCTTATGTCCACCTACCTGTCCCTATGTCCGTCCCTATGTTTAGAGTACCAGTAGGGGCAAAAGTAGCGCTGTTGTGCTAGAAACAGAGAGAGAGAGAGAGAGATAGTGTTGCACTGTTGCCTGCTAGAGAGAGAGGGGGGGGGGGGGGGAGTTCCTGTGGGTCTGGAAGTTCCGGGTAACCCAACGGGGACCCCCACACGGAGTTGCACCACTCAGTACACACAGGTGTGATTTTTCGAATAACTGTGCAGCCACTAATGTGAAGCAATGTGAACAAAAAATACATATCGTTGTCGGTCAGACACCCATCGCATCTCCATACAGTATGATAAAGAACTTTATTGTCCATTATCATTTACATAAAATGGAAATTTTACATACAATACAACATTACATAAAAAACACGGATGCATGAAAATACTATATGCACACACAGATACATGCACATGCACATGCACATGCACATGCACATGCACATGCACATGCACATGCACATGCACATGCACATGCACATGCACATGCACATGCACATGCACATGCACATGCACACACAGATAGGGGGGGGGGCACTGAAAAGACTTCAGTGCAAGGAATGAATGCATTTGCCATGTATCCGAAGGAAGTCTGATCCAATCACTTTTAGATTTTCTCCAGTTTAATCCTGAGTTTAAGTTTTGTTGTATTCAAGATCAGATTTTAGGCATGTTTAAGCCTCCAGGAAAATCCGTGTTGAGGTTCTTAATCCACTGTTTTTCATTAAAACGTCTTTGTCCTACTGTCCAGTTGGGACTGTCCAGCGCCTTTTAGAGCTTCAATGCCGTGAGCCATGAAATGTTGAACCAACCTTGTGGTTGTCTTTTTTGCATTGTTAATAATTGTATCTGTGTTGTCCCAGCCTTGTACCTATTGTTTTACCCGTTTCTCCGACATATTGTAAACCACATTTTTCACATTAAATAAATGCAGTTGCTGGTTCTGGCTGTTATTTGTTGTTTAATCTCCAACACGCGTTTTGTAGTTCTATTTTTGACTAATTGTTTGGGTTTGAAGTATTCTGGTCCCTGGCGTGTTGGTGTGTTGATTCCTTTTAGCTTGCCGTGTACTAGATAGTCTTTAAGATTTTTGTTTTTTCTGTAGGTCCCTGGACCTTCAGATGGCGGTCCACAGCCAAATATAGATAATTGTGGGGGTCCTTCACATTAAAAAGGTTGAGCCTCGGGTCTAAATGGGCTAAATGAAGTGCATATACATATCTTAGCCATCTCCTAGACTAATTGTGAGAATGTCATGCTTGCGAAGAAGTTTGTATAGATGGGCTTATTGTTGCAGGATCTGTAGGTATGCTCAGAAAACATAACGTACACAAACGAGGCATGCAAGACAAAGAATTTGAGACTTCAAAAGATTACTCGAGCAATAAGTAGCCAAAGCTTACATGACCTGCATGTGAATGTAATGGAATGTGTTTGGTCCGACGGAGCATTGATCCGATCGACGACCTACCTCAAACCCTCACCCTAACCCTATAACCTCCCCCGGGGCAGCACACCTAAACCTAACCCCAACCCTCTCCCGACCCCCAGCGCACCTCGGACCTATATGCTCCGTCGGACCAATGGTCCGTCGGATCAATGGTCCGTCGGATCATAGTATGCCTCCCAACACAGCAACTCTACAGCCTCAAGACGACAGCCAACCCACAGCCATGTCTCAACACTTGAGCCTATAAGTCAACAGACTGAACCATGAGTAAATAACCTTTAAAGGTCTGTAAACGGGAGACAACAGGAGTGTGACGGATCAGATAATCTGAGATGGCTGTATTATACCTTAACTCACAGAGTTACTAAAATGTCTTAAAATATACTTGTATTAAGGGACAGGCTCTATTGAGTGAACGTGAGTTGGGTTGATGTGGTTTGTGTTCTCCGTCTCTCTCCAGTGTCATCATGTCGGAGTTAGACAAGATCAGCCCTGAAGAAATGGAGGAGCTCAGGGAAGCATTCGCGAAGATTGGTGAGTTGTGTGTGTGGTATGTGTGTGCGTGTGTGTGTGTGTGTGTGTGTGTGTGTGTGTGTGTGTGTACGTTAATAACTGTTACTGTGTACAGGTGTGTGCGTGTGCGTGTGCGCGTGTGTGTGCTCATGTATACTGAGTCACTGCTGTGCAAGCCAATATTGTTTCTGTACCAAAGCAACTCCAAGGTGTGTGTGTGTGTGTGTGTGTGTGTGTGTGTGTGTGTGTGTGTGTGTGTGTGTGTGTGTGTGTGTGTGTGTGTGTGTGTGTGTGTGTGTGTGTGTGTGTGTGTGTGTGTGTGTGTGTGTGTGTGTGTGTGTGTGTGTGTGTGTGTGCGTGTGTGTGTGTACGTTAATAACTGTTACTGTGTACAGAAATGATTGTGATCTGCGCGTGTGTATGTGTGTGCATGTGTAAGTAGATCAAAGGTTCCATATATCTTCAAATCTCAGCAAGAACATCTGTCTGTCAGCTGCTGCTTCACACGCACACATACTGCCCAGTGCCCACTGCACATGCACTCACGCACGCACGTTTTTCCCCAGCAGTAAAGGCGAGAAAGGAGAATAGAATGGATGTGTGAGAGTCTGTAGTGAGACAGTTCAGACTACAGACAGGACCTCTAAAAGCAGAACAGAATGGATGTGTGAGCCATTGGATACTAGGACTCGGGTGTGGCGGGTTTCTCCTGCTCAGATTACAGCAGCTTTCTGCTTGTATGAGGATGACATCATCACTGGTGTCACTATGACATCATCACTGGTGTCACTAAGTAATAAGTACATTTACTCATGTACTCTGTGCTTAAAGGACCACTTCAAGGACCACAGCATATATATTTCACAGATACAAACAGTAATGGTTTCATCTGCTGTTTCTACATTTAACAGATACAAACAGTAATGGTTGCATCTGCTGTTTCTACATTTAACAGATACAAACAGTAATGGTTACATCTGCTGTTTCTACATTTAACAGATACAAACAGTAATGGTTACATCTGCTGTTTCTACATTTAACAGATACAAACAGTAATGGTTTCATCTGTTGTTTCTACATTTAACAGATACAAACAGTAATGGTTACATCTGCTGTTTCTACATTTAACAGATACAAACAGTAATGGTTTCATCTGCTGTTTCTACATTTAACAGATACAAGCAGTAATGGTTTCATCTGCTGTTTCTACATTTAACAGATACAAGCAGTAATGGTTTCATCTGCTGTTTCTACATTTCACAGATACAGACAGTAATGGTTTCATCTGTTGTTTCTACATTTAACAGATACAAACAGTAATGGTTTCTACATTTAACAGATACAAACAGTAATGGCTTCATCTGCTGTTTCTACATTTCACAGATACAGACAGTAATGGCTTCATCTGTTGTTTCTACATTTAACAGATACAAACAGTAATGGTTTCATCTGCTGTTTCTACATTTCACAGATACAAACAGTAATGGTTTCATCTGTTGTTTCTACATTTAACAGATACAAACAGTAATGGTTTCATCTGCTGTTTCTACATTTAACAGATACAAACAGTAATGGTTTCATCTGCTGTTTCTACATTTAACAGATACAAACAGTAATGGTTTCATCTGCTGTTTCTACATTTAACAGATACAAACAGTAATGGTTTCATCTGCTGTTTCTACATTTAACAGATACAAACAGTAATGGTTTCATCTGCTGTTTCTACATTTAACAGATGCAAACAGTAATGGTTTCATCTGCTGTTTCTACATTTAACAGATACAAACAGTAATGGTTTAATCTGTTGTTTCTACATTTAACAGATACAAACAGTAATGGCTTCATCTGCTGTTTCTACATTTAACAGATACAGACAGTAATGGTTTCATCTGCTGTTTCTACATTTAACAGATACAAACAGTAATGGTTTCATCTGCCGTTTCTACATTTAACAGATACAAACAGTAATGGTTTCATCTGCTGTTTCTACATTTAACAGATACAAACAGTAATGGTTTCATCTGCTGTTTATACATTTAACAGATACAAACAGTAATGGTTTAATCTGCTGTTTCTACATTTAACAGATACAAACAGTAATGGTTTCATCTGTTGTTTCTACATTTCACAGATACAAACAGTAATGGTTTCATCTGCTGTTTCTACATTTAACAGATACAAACAGCAATGGTTTCATCTGCTGTTTCTACATTTAACAGATACAAACAGTAATGATTTCATCTGCTGTTTCTACATTTAACAGATACAAACAGTAATGGCTTCATCAGTGACTGGGAACTCAACGTCCTGTTCAAGGAGGTCAACATCACCATGCCCGGCTACAAGATCAGAGAACTGGTCCAAAAACTGGACCGTGACCAAGACAACCAGATCAACTTTGTGGAGTTCACCTCTGTAGGTAACACTAAGTCACTAACTCACTAACCAATCAACTAACTAATTAACTAAAAATCAGTGTTGAGTTCGCCTTAGAAAATTATTATCATTTCTGAGGGTCGCTATAGCCCCTCCTATACACAGGTTTAATTTTTGTCTTTATAGTTCAATGTTTGTTTTGTATTTATATTTATTTAAGTAAAATTGTATTAAAATTAAAACCTTTCAGATGACTCACTCACTCACTCACTCACTCACTCACTCACTCACTCACTCTAATCTAACTAATCTCACAACCCACTTGGTAACGATCAGATGTAGAAAGCAGAGTAATGCTGTTTTGTTTTCCCTTCCTACCAATCTTCTGAATTTGGATAGAAAGCCATAATTTTAACGGGCTAAAGTGCAATATATAATAGATGGTCCTTCTCATGTTCAAAGCTGTCTGTAAGGGAGGTGAGTGACCTCTGACCTGGGGTCCAAAATGGACACTAACGCGGCAGTATAACTCTTGTGTGTCTGCTTGCGTGTGTGTGTGTGTGTGCGTGTGTGTGTGCGTGTGTGTGTGTGTGTGTGTGTGTGTGTGTGCACGTCCCCCCCCCCCAGATCTGCCAGGACTTGAAGAACGACCATGTGGCTCAGGGTTTCAGGAAGGCCATCAACAAGAAGGAAGGCCTCCTGGCCTTCGGCGGCACCAGTGAGATCTCTAGTGAAGGAACTCAGCATTCCTGCTCCGGTTAGTAGGAACCAGGGGGGCAGTCAGACAGATATTTAATCAGGGGGGGGCAGTCAGACAGATATTTAACCAGGGGGGCAGTCAGACAGATATTTAACCAGGGGGGCAGTCAGACAGATATTTAACCAGGGGGGCAGTCAGACAGATATTTAACCAGGGGGGGCAGTCAGACAGATATTTAACCAGGGGGGCAGTCAGACAGATATTTAACCAGGGGGGCAGTCAGACAGATATTTAACCAGGGGGGCAGTCAGACAGATATTTAACCAGGGGGGCAGTCAGACAGATATTTAACCAGGGGGGCAGTCAGACAGATATTTAACCAGGGGGGGCAGTCAGACAGATATTTAACCAGGGGGGCAGTCAGACAGATATTTAACCAGGGGGGGCAGTCAGACAGATATTTAACCAGGGGGTCAGTCAGACAGATATTTAACCAGGGGGGCAGTCAGACAGATATTTAACCAGGGGGGCAGTCAGACAGATATTTAACCAGGGGGGCAGTCAGACAGATATTTAACCAGGGGGGCAGTCAGACAGATATTTAACCAGGGGGGCAGTCAGACAGATATTTAACCAGGGGGGCAGTCAGACAGATATTTAACCAGGGGGGCAGTCAGACAGATATTTAACCAGGGGGGGCAGTCAGACAGATATTTAACCAGGGGGGCAGTCAGACAGATATTTAACCAGGGGGGCAGTCAGACAGATATTTAACCAGGGGGGCAGTCAGACAGATATTTAACCAGGGGGGCAGTCAGACAGATATTTAACCAGGGGGGCAGTCAGACAGATATTTAACCAGGGGGGGCAGTCAGACAGATATTTAACCAGGGGGGCAGTCAGACAGATATTTAACCAGGGGGGGCAGTCAGACAGATATTTAACCAGGGGGTCAGTCAGACAGATATTTAACCAGGGGGGCAGTCAGACAGATATTTAACCAGGGGGGCAGTCAGACAGATATTTAACCAGGGGGGCAGTCAGACAGATATTTAACCAGGGGGGCAGTCAGACAGATATTTAACCAGGGGGGCAGTCAGACAGATATTTAACCAGGGGGGCAGTCAGACAGATATTTAACCAGGGGGGGCAGTCAGACAGATATTTAACCAGGGGGGCAGTCAGACAGATATTTAACCAGGGGGGGCAGTCAGACAGATATTTAACCAGGGGGGCAGTCAGACAGATATTTAACCAGGGGGGCAGTCAGACAGATATTTAACCAGGGGGGCAGTCAGACAGATATTTAACCAGGGGGGCAGTCAGACAGATATTTAACCAGGGGGGCAGTCAGACAGATATTTTGTGAAGCCACGAAGGAAATCGGGATTTCCTGAAAGTTCATATAATGGCCTGTTGTGGCGCTGTCTGTCATTGGGCCCAAAAAAACCCATAGCCCCATAGAAGTCCATGTATTTGGGCCCAACTTCACCTAGACTGTATTACCTTAATAAACATGGTCATGAATACTTTTTGCTTCCAGTCACTAGTTTAAAGTCTCATTTCTAATGTCATAATATTCTTTTTGGAAAATTATGGTCCCATTTATAAAAAACATGACCATAAAGTCGCGCATGTTCTGAGGGGCGTGGCTACCGTTACAGTCTATGATCGGGATTCCCCACCCACTCGAGTCAAAATAAAAACCAACTAAGAAGAAGGGGGGAAGTCCCGCCTCGTTGTCTGGGCCAGCCAATGGGCCAGCTGGGCCCAAACGGATCTAGAAAGATGGCGACTTACAATTCAAGGACTGACAGGCTTCATTTTACGTTCATGTCAGACCCGGGGAACGCTTTGTCCATATTTTTTACAGTCTATGGTAGGAATACAAAAACAGCCACACTTGTTTGAATGTGTCACAGTACTGGTTCTCACCACTGGTGATCCAAATTAAAACTCAGAGGTCTGTAAAGTGTTCAAATGGAACCAAATGAACCCTTACGGGTTACAAATGGATCTGTAAAGTGTTCAAATGAACCTGAGAGGGAGACAGTGTAGGAGAGACAGACAGCTGAGAGGGAGACAGCATAGGAGAGACAGACAGTAAGGACAGCTGAGAGGGAGACAGTGTAGGAGAGATAGACAGTAGGACAGCTGAGAGGGAGACAGTGCAGGAGAGACAGACAGTAGGACAGCTGAGAGGGAGACAGTGTAGGAGAGACAGACAGTAAGGACAGCTGAGAGGGAGACAGTGTAGGAGAGATAGACAGTAGGACAGCTGAGAGGGAGACAGTGCAGGAGAGACAGACAGTAGGACAGCTGAGAGGGAGACAGTGTAGGAGAGACAGACAGTAGGACAGCTGAGAGGGAGACAGTGTAGGAGAGATAGACAGTAGGACAGCTGAGATGGAGACAGTGTAGGAGAGACAGACAGTAGGACAGCTGAGAGGGAGACAGTGTAGGAGAGATAGACAGTAGGACAGCTGAGATGGAGACAGTGTAGGAGAGACAGACAGTAGGACAGCTGAGAGGGAGACAGTGTAGGAGAGACAGACAGTAGGACACCTGAGAGGGAGACAGTGTAGGAGAGACAGACAGTAAGGACAGCTGAGAGGGAGACAGTGTAGGAGAGACAGACAGTAGGACAGCTGAGATGGAGACAGTGTAGGAGAGACAGACAGTAGGACAGCTGAGAGGGAGACAGTGCAGGAGAGACAGACAGTAGGACAGCTGAGAGGGAGACAGTGTAGGAGAGACAGACAGTAGGACAGCTGAGAGGGAGACAGTGTAGGAGAGACAGACAGTAGGACAGCTGAGAGGGAGACAGTGTAGGAGAGACAGACAGTAGGACAGCTGAGAGGGAGACAGTGTAGGAGAGACAGACAGTAGGACAGCTGAGAGGGAGACAGTGTAGGAGAGACAGACAGTAGGACAGCTGAGAGGGAGACAGTGTAGGAGAGACAGAAAGTAGGACAGCTGAGAGGGAGACAGTGTAGGAGAGCGAGACAGTGGGGAGGGAGTGAGGGGGGTTTTGGGAAGAGCACGCACCACTGCAGTAACGGACGTGGATTGGAGGATGCATTAGCTAATTGTGTGTGTGTGTGTGTGTGTGTGTGTGTGTGTGTGTGTGTGTGTGTGCGTGTGCGTGTGCGTGCGCCTGTGCGTGTGCGTGTGTGTGTTTGTGCGTTGCAGAGGATGAGTGCTATGCCTTCGCCAACTGGATCAACTCGTCTCTGGAGAAAGACCCAGACTGCAAACATATCCTGCCCATCAACCCCAGCACCGACGCTCTGTTCCGGGCCGTGGGAGACGGTATCCTGCTCTGGTAAAGATCCCCCCCCCCCTAACCCAAACCCCGTCACGTTAATCCCCCCCCCCCTTCCCCCCCGTCACTTTCAAGTTTAACCACATTAAAAACTGGTCTGAATAACGTGTTCATTCCACTCGCTACGTCCGGCCGGGGAAACTCCCCCCTGTCCAGTGGAAACCTCGTATGAATCTGATCTCAGGTCAGAATGGGTTAACCCTAGAACATTAAACAGGGTGATTTTCAACCGGACAATTATGTTGATGTGATTTTCATAATGTTGCTGATGTCTGAGGTGGGTGGGTCTTTGGGTAGCTTAATGATGCTCGGTGACATCATAATGTTGCTGATGTCAGAGGTGGGCGGGTCCTTGGGTATGATGCTCAGTGACATCATAATGTTGCTGATGTCTGAGGTGGGTGGGTCTTTGGGTAGCTTAATGATGCTCTGTGACATCATAGAAGGTAGGTGTGTTTATATTAATAATAATAATAATAATAATTAAAACATCCCATACTCCAATAATGGGCAGATGATGCTAATTATCACTGGACCATTTTCTAGTTTGTTTTTAGAATATATATTTTTTAAATAACACTCACATTTTTCACAGATTTTTGCCCAGGTTTTTTCTTTTCTTCACGTCACGATTATTGAATGACTGTATAATGTTGCCATGTTGTTGTTATTGTTCATTTGCAGTAAGATGATCAACCTGTCTGTTCCTGACACCATCGATGAGAGGACCATCAACAAGAAGAAACTATCGCCTTTCACCATACAGGTTGGTTCACTAGCCCAGGTCCTCAACGAGTAAATGGTAAATGGTGCATTTATATAGCGCCTTTATCCAAGGCGCTTTACATAGATTGTGCATTACATTCACCCACCCATTCACATTCATACACCGATTGAGGCGGAAACCATGCAAGGTACCAACCAGCACATCAGGAGCAATTTGGGGTTCAGTGTCGAAGTGGACACTTCGACATTAAGACAGGAGGAGTCGGGATTCGAACCGCCGACCCACGGATCATTGGACGACCTGCTCTACCTCCTGAGCCACAGTCGCCACGAGTGGTTGGTTCACTAGCCCACGGGGCGGTCCGCAACGGGTTGGGACACCCGGAAATGCTTTGGCATTGTCGCGTGCCCCCCTCCTGCCCTGATCCCCTTCCCTACCCCAAATACAAATTGACCACTACAATAACCTTAATAATACTTACTTACTTACTTACGCCTTCTGCCCCTTCTGGGGCATAGGCCGTCAACAAGCGATCTCCAGGCATCTCTGTCTTGAGCTGTTACCTCCAGCTGGTTCCAGGTCGTCTTCACGGTCTTGATGTCTGCCTCCAGGTCTCTGCGCCAGGTGTTTCTAGGGCGACCCCTTTTCCGCTTGCCCTGTGGGTTCCATGTCAGGGCTTGTCTTATGATGGTACTCGCAGGCTTTCGTAGGGTGTGGCCTATCCATCGCCATCTGCGTTTCCTCATTTCTTCTTCCGCCGGAAGCTGGTTTGTTCTCTGCCAGAGTTCATTGTTACTGATGGTGTCTGGCCATCGGATGTGGAGGATCCTCCTTAATAATAGCGATAAATAAATACTGAAACCTGTGTACTATATGTAAACTCTTTATTTCCATTTTCCGGCCCATTCATTTGGCTGGAAACCGGTGCAACGTGATTAATGTAAAAATAGTTTAATCCGTGGCATCCCTATAATCTGGACGGAGTTACAGGACTTTGAGATATAGGGCAACAGTAATCTTATGATATTCAGCCGACTAAAACTAGACTAAAACTAAAACCATTTAGAACAAAATTCCGTTCAAAAGACTAAAACGAAATCCAAATGTGTTGTGATCGGTGACACGTGTGTGTGTGCTTGTGTGTGTGTGTGTGCGTGTGTGTGTGTGTGTGTGTGTGTGCGTGCGTGTGCGTGTGCATGTGCATGTGTGTGCGTGCGTGCGTGTGTGTGTTCAGGAGAATCTCAACCTGGCGCTGAACTCGGCGTCGGCCATCGGCTGCCACGTGGTGAACATCGGAGCTCAGGACCTGAAGGAGGGGCATCCTCACCTGGTGCTCGGCCTGCTGTGGCAGATCATCAAGATCGGCCTGTTCGCCGACATCGAGCTGAGCCGCAACGAAGGTAACGCACGCACGCACGCACGCACGCACACACACACACACACACACACACACAAACACACTTTCCGCATGTCTGGAACAGACTCCCAGAAACCTGCAGGTCTGCTACGTGCTCAAGTATTTCCAATCGCAAGCGAAGAAAAAAACCTTTCTGTACGTCTGTCACGTATACATGCCTTTCATTCTTTACTTCTTTGATGCATTACTTATTATTTCTCCTGCACTGGTCATTTCACTCTCTTATTTAAATGTTACTTCTTTTGTTTTGTTTTTTGTTTGCATTCAAATGTCCCTTTTTTTATATACACTTAATTTGCTTAATGTCATATGTAAATCACAGTGAGAGTTGGCCTTGTCGTTGTTGAAATGTGCTAAACAAATTAACTTGGCTTGCCTTTGCCGGGCCTAATACTATCACCGTGATTAAAAACAACATTGATGTCGCTCCCTCCCACAACTTAAGGCAGACTCATAGTCCTCTTCCTGTGTGTGTATGTGTGTGTGCGCGTGTGCGTGTGTGTGTGCGTGTGCGGTGCGGTGCGCATGTGTAGTTCTGGCAGCTCTGCTCCGGGAGGGGGAGGAGTTGGAGGAGTTGCTGAAACTCAGTCCTGAGGAGCTGCTGCTGCGCTGGGCCAACTTTCACCTCAGCAAGGCTGGCATGCCCCCCATCAACAACCTGAGCTCTGATCTTAAGGTAAAACAATTACCCTAACCCCCCCCCCCATCAACAACCTGAGCTCTGATGTTAAGGTAAAATAATTACCCTAATCCCCCCCATCAACAACCTGAGCTCTGATGTTAAGGTAAAACAATTACCCTAATCCCCCCCATCAACAACCTGAGCTCTGATGTTAAGGTAAAATAATTACCCTAATCCCCCCCATCAACAACCTGAGCTCTGATCTTAAGGTAAAACAATTACCCTAATCCCCCCCCATCAACAACCTGAGCTCTGATCTTAAGGTAAAACAATTACCCTAATCCCCCCCATCAACAACCTGAGCTCTGATCTTAAGGTAAAACAATTACCCTAATCCCCCCCCCCCATCAACAACCTGAGCTCTGATCTTAAGGTAAAACAATTACCCTAATCCCCCCCATCAACAACCTGAGCTCTGATGTTAAGGTAAAATAATTACCCTAATCCCCCCCATCAACAACCTGAGCTCTGATCTTAAGATAAAACAATTACCCTAATCCCCCCCCATCAACAACCTGAGCTCTGATCTTAAGGTAAAACAATTACCCTAATCCCCCCCCCCCCCATCAACAACCTGAGCTCTGATCTTAAGGTAAAACAATTACCCTAATCCCCCCCCCCCATCAACAACCTGAGCTCTGATCTTAAGGTAAAACAATTACCCTAATCCCCCCCCCCCCCATCAACAACCTGAGCTCTGATCTTAAGGTAAAACAGTTACCCTAATCCCCCCCATCAACAACCTGAGCTCTGATCTTAAGGTAAAACAATTACCCTAATCCCCCCCCCCCATCAACAACCTGAGCTCTGATCTTAAGGTAAAACAATTACCCTAATCCCCCCCCCCCATCAACAACCTGAGCTCTGATCTTAAGGTAAAATAATTACCCTAATCCCCCCCATCAACAACCTGAGCTCTGATCTTAAGGTAAAAATAATTACCCTAATCCCCCCCATCAACAACCTGAGCTCTGATATTAAGGTAAAACAATTACCCTAATCCCCCCCCATCAACAACCTGAGCTCTGATCTTAAGGTAAAACAATTACCCTAATCCCCCCCCCATCAACAACCTGAGCTCTGATCTTAAGGTAAAACAATTACCCTAATCCCCCCCCCCCCCATCAACAACCTGAGCTCTGATCTTAAGGTAAAATAATTACCCTAATCCCCCCCCCCCCCATCAACAACCTGAGCTCTGATCTTAAGGTAAAATAATTACCCTAATCCCCCCCATCAACAACCTGAGCTCTGATCTTAAGGTAAAACAATTACCCTAATCCCCCCCCATCAACAACCTGAGCTCTGATCTTAAGGTAAAATAATTACCCTAATCCCCCCCATCAACAACCTGAGCTCTGATGTTAAGGTAAAATAATTACCCTAATCCCCCCCATCAACAACCTGAGCTCTGATCTTAAGGTAAAACAATTACCCTAATCCCCCCCATCAACAACCTGAGCTCTGATCTTAAGGTAAAACAATTACCCTAATCCCCCCCCCCCCCATCAACAACCTGAGCTCTGATCTTAAGGTAAAATAGTTACCCTAATCCCCCCCCCCCCCCATCAACAACCTGAGCTCTGATCTTAAGGTAAAATAATTACCCTAATCCCCCCCATTAACAACCTGAGCTCTGATCTTAAGGTAAAATAGTTACCCTAATCCCCCCCCATCAACAACCTGAGCTCTGATCTTAAGGTAAAATAATTACCCTAATCCCCCCCCCCCCATCAACAACCTGAGCTCTGATCTTAAGGTAAAACAATTACCCTAATCCCCCCCATCAACAACCTGAGCTCTGATCTTAAGGTAAAACAATTACCCTAATCCCCCCCCCCCCCCCATCAACAACCTGAGCTCTGATCTTAAGGTAAAATAATTACCCTAATCCCCCCCCCCCCCCATCAACAACCTGAGCTCTGATCTTAAGGTAAAACAATTACCCTAATCCCCCCCCATCAACAACCTGAGCTCTGATCTTAAGGTAAAACAATTACCCTAATCCCCCCCCCCCCCATCAACAACCTGAGCTCTGATATTAATGTAAAACAATTACCCTAATCCCCCCCATCAACAACCTGAGCTCTGAAGTTAAGGTAAAATAATTACCCTAATCCCCCCCCCCCCATCAACAACCTGAGCTCTGATCTTAAGGTAAAACAATTACCCTAATCCCCCCCATCAACAACCTGAGCTCTGAAGTTAAGGTAAAATAATTACCCTAATCCCCCCCCCCCCCCATCAACAACCTGAGCTCTGATCTTAAGGTAAAACAGTTACCCTAATCCCCCCCCCCCCCATCAACAACCTGAGCTCTGATCTTAAGGTAAAACAGTTACCCTAATCCCCCCCCCCCCCATCAACAACCTGAGCTCTGATCTTAAGGTAAAATAATTACCCTAACCCCCCCCCCCCCCCCATCAACAACCTGAGCTCTGATCTTAAGGTAAAACAATTACCCTAATCCCCCCCATCAACAACCTGAGCTCTGATCTTAAGGTAAAACAATTACCATAATCTCCCCCCATCAACAACCTGAGCTCTGATGTTAAGGTAAAATAATTACCCTAATCCCCCCCCCATCAACAACCTGAGCTCTGATCTTAAGGTAAAAATAATTACCCTAATCCCCCCCCCCCATCAACAACCTGAGCTCTGATCTTAAGGTAAAACAATTACCCTAATCCCCCCCCCCCCCCATCAACAACCTGAGCTCTGATCTAAAGGTAAAACAATTACCCTAATCCCCCCCATCAACAACCTGAGCTCTGATCTTAAGGTAAAACAATTACCCTAATCCCCCCCCATCAACAACCTGAGCTCTGATCTAAAGGTAAAACAATTACCCTAATCCCCCCCCATCAACAACCTGAGCTCTGATCTTAAGGTAAAACAGTTACCCTAATCCCCCCCATCAACAACCTGAGCTCTGATCTAAAGGTAAAACAATTACCCTAATCCCCCCCCCATCAACAACCTGAGCTCTGATCTTAAGGTAAAACAATTACCCTAATCCCCCCCCATCAACAACCTGAGCTCTGATCTTAAGGTAAAACAATTACCCTAATCCCCCCCCATCAACAACCTGAGCTCTGATCTTAAGGTAAAACAATTACCCTAATCCCCCCCCCCCATCAACAACCTGAGCTCTGATCTTAAGGTAAAACAATTACCCTATTCCCCCCCCCCCCCCCCATCACAACCTGAGCTCTGATCTTAAGGTAAAACAATTACCCTAATCCCCCCCCCCATCACAACCTGAGCTCTGATCTTAAGGTAAAATAATTACCCTAATCCCCCCCCCCCCCCCCATCAACAACCTGAGCTCTGATCTTAAGGTAAAACAATTACCCTAATCCCCCCCCCCCCCCATCATCAACCTGAGCTCTGATGTCAAGGTAAAATAATTACCCTAATCCCTCCCATCAACAACCTGAGCTCTGATCTTAAGGTAAAATAATTACCCTAACCCCCCCCCCATCAACAACCTGAGCTCTGATGTCAAGGTAAAATAATTACCCTAATCCCCCCCCCCCATCAACAACCTGAGCTCTGATCTTAAGGTAAAACAGTTACCCTAATCCCCCCCCCCCATCAACAACCTGAGCTCTGATGTCAAGGTAAATAATTACCCTAATCCCCCCCCATCAACAACCTGAGCTCTGATGTTAAGGTAAAATAATTACCCTAATTCCCCCCCCCCCCCATCAACAACCTGAGCTCTGATCTTAAGGTAAAACAATTACCCTAATCCCCCCCATCAACAACCTGAGCTCTGATCTAAAGGTAAAACAATTACCCTAATCCCCCCCCCATCAACAACCTGAGCTCTGATGTTAAGGTAAAATAATTACCCTAATCCCCCCCCCATCAACAACCTGAGCTCTGATCTTAAGGTAAAATAATTACCCTAATCCCCCCCCATCAACAACCTGAGCTCTGATCTTAAGGTAAAATAATTACCCTAATCCCCCCCCACCCCATCAACAACCTGAGCTCTGATCTTAAGGTAAAATAATTACCCTAATCCCCCCCCCCCCCCATCAACAACCTGAGCTTTGATCTTAAGGTAAAATAATTACCCTAATCCCCCCCCACCCCATCAACAACCTGAGCTCTGATCTTAAGGTAAAATAATTACCCTAATCCCCCCCACCCCATCAACAACCTGAGCTCTGGTCTTAAGGTAAAATAATTACCCTAATCCCCCCCATCAACAACCTGAGCTCTGATCTTAAGGTAAAATAATTACCCTAATCCCCCCCATCAACAACCTGAGCTCTGATGTTAAGGTAAAATAATTACCCTAATCCCCCCATCAACAACCTGAGCTCTGATGTCAAGGTAAAATAATTACCCTAATCCCCCCCCATCAACAACCTGAGCTCTGATCTTAAGGTAAAATAATTACCCTAATCCCCCCCATCAACAACCTGAGCTTTGATGTTAAGGTTAAATAATTACCCTGATCCTAAAACCCTACTCTGGTATTGCCAGACTGTTTTCTAAGACCCTCTCGTACTGCCAGACTGTTTTCTAAAACCCTCTCGTACTGCCAGACTGTTTTCTAAAACCCTCTCGTACTGCCAGACTGTTTTCTAAAACCCTCTCGTACTGCCAGACTGTTTTCTAAAACCCTCTCGTACTGCCAGACTGTTTTCTAAAACCCTCTCGTACTGCCAGACTGTTTTCTAAAACCCTCTCGTACTGCCAGACTGTTTTCTAAATACTTCCGTCAGTCATTCAGTCTCTTATCATGAGTAAAACATGAAGCGGAAGTGGAGCCTCCTCCCCACTTCCTGTCTTTACAGTCAAATTAATCCTAATAATAATATCCTGCTATTTTTTCCTCTCAAAAATAGCAGATCTACAAGCTCGTAGCGCGGCACTGGATCTGCTATTTTCCAATAGCTAAAGTATAACATAATGGCTTGAAACACCAAAAGGGCTTCCCGCCCAGAATGGGTTAAACTCACGGTTTGTAAAAGGCATGCGGCCCACCCATCTGACCCCTTAACGGCCTCCCCAGTACCTGCTACTAACTGATCCATGCATTGGTGCAAACTGTGGCTTAATGCGGCCCGCAGGTTCATATCGGAATGCTGATATATTATTGATTTCAGCTGTTGCAATTCCAAACATGACCAGGTTTAATTACTTCAGTCTATATTAGTAGCTTCTTTTTTCCCCAATGTATTTTTATTTAAGTTCATGAAGTTAACTTAAGTAAACTAAACGCATTTGAAATAACGAGGGTTCCAATTAAAATAATAGCAAAAATAGCAGATCTACAAGCTCATAGCGCGCCACCGAGTGGCGCGCTACGAGCTTGTAGGTCTGCTATTTTTGAAAAATCGAAGAGCGACTGACATTTCTAGAATCTGATCTCAGGTCAGAATGGGTTAATCAGACCAGTGTGTGTCCAGTGGAAACCTCGTATGAATCTGATCTCAGGTCAGAATGGGTTAAAAGAATAGCAAAAAAAGCAGATCTACAAGCTCAAAACGTGCCACAATCTGACCACGTTTTGAGCTTGTAGATCACCTATGTTTGCTACTTGTGTCATAATATGACAAAGTAAGGCATTCATTACAAAAAAAAGTTAAATTAGGGAGATAAGAGATTTCTGCCCAACAGTAGCCTATATTATGCAACGTGGGCCTCTGAATCACCACAGTTTCCCACCCCTGAACTAATCATTAACACTGTGCATGCTGTTGACTGAAAAAAAGGCTTCTAAATCCTAACAGTTTTCTGAACAGTGGTTCTCAAACATTTTCATGTCAAGGACCCCCAGAATCATCTGTATCTGGCCACCGACCCCCATCTGGAAATATGTTGTTCCAGGGACCCCCACAGAAGCAAAGATTTGAGTTAAAAACGTTCGCTCTGAAAGAATATATATTCAAAGATTTGCGGCACATTTTCACGATTTTTCAAAAATAGCAGACCTACAAGCTCGTAGCGCGGCACTCTGTGCCGCACTATGAGCTTGTAGATCTGCTATTTTTCAATAGCTAAAGCATAACACAATGCTTTAAACACCAAAAGGGGTTCCTGACCAGAATGGGTTTGGCCCTCTGAATCATCAAAGTTCCCCACACCTGAACTAATCATTTAACACTGTGCATGCTGTTGTTGACGTAATAACCACGTGCGACTGACTGTGTGTCTGTCCGTCCTTGTCTGTCCTTTCATGTAGAATTTCCATTATTATCCTTTTCTGTCTCTCTGGTTTATGACTTCTCACTGTGTTTCTCTTCCATCCTGCCTCAGATAGGTGACTTCTCCAACTCGGTGAAGGTATCTCATCTCTTTCAATCTTCTTTTTCTTTTTCAGTCTCACTTTCACACGAGAACGAACAGAGCTCCAGAGAAAACAACCCGTTGTTGCATTCTCATGTTTTTATTCAGATTTTACACGACGACGCTGTAACGGGAGGGGGGGGGGGGGATGCTGTAGTGTGCATGCCAGGTCGCTAGGTGGCGTTGTGACGCACTGTCAGATAGAGCAGGCACGCATGCCGTATACTGGAACCACTTCCGTCCTACTTCCTATCGCAAGGCTCTTTGTTTACACCATGGAGTAATAAAAGGATAGAGACCGAACCGGAGCGTTAGCTATTAATTTCAATAGAAGTTGCTCAGTGGCGTTTTGAAGCACCCGAAAGACTGCCGGAAGTACAATTATAACTCAATGGCTCGAATGAGCGGGAAGTTTAGCCTATAGCATATAGCCCATCCGGGCTAACGCACATGACGTCATGAACGTCCGTCCACCTCCATGAAAGTGCTGCAATTCCACATTTCGCCAGTAGGTAGTGGCAGCGTCAACGTTGGATATCCTTACTGGGGGCTTGGTTTACATATATGGTTTACATTTACCATTGCAGAGGCTCGCTTCATTTGTATTTGTCGGATGAGTGAGGGCGAGGAAGCGCTTGCTCCTCCTAGGAACTGCAAATATCGCCTATGGCTCGGCACCGATGTAATAAACATTTATGCGATGTGATCCGACGTGAGCCACGATATGTCACACGTTTTGCGGATTCACCGATTGTCCCGTTCACATGGAGACGGGAGGAGACGGCGTTTTGGAAGATTTCCACTCTGGAAGGTGTTTTCACCTTTTTTGCGTTTTGACGTTTTCTATGAACGCCGTTCTTGTGTGAAAGTTCTCTGCATTCTGTCAACATAATCTATCTATCTCTATCTGTCTGTCCGAATGCCAGTCTTTATTTACCATTTGACTTCTCATTGACTTTTCAGAAAACATTCTGTTAGGAAAGAAACCGAAAAGAAAATCTGATGTTGTTTTAGGCAGCTGTTCTGTTCTTCAACATATCCTCTCTGTCTGCCAGGTGGAAACCTCGTTATGTCCAACATCTAATCTGTCAAATTAAAATATAGCCAAAAAGTAGCAGATCTACAAGCCTAAAGCATGTCGCTTGGCGGCACATTTGGAGATTGTGGATCTGCTCCTTTTGACGCTTTTGTGTGATGCTTTTGTGTGATCAATCAGGGCAGTGGTTCCCAAACTTTTTCATGTCGAGGACCCCCAAATCGACACGAATTAGCCCACGGACCCCCATTTGAAAAATATATGCCAGGGACCCCCATAAGAGAAGAGTGTTACGGCATCTCTAGCAGTGATTCTCAACCCGTTTAAAGGAGAATTCCATGCTAGAAAACTTTTTTACCTTTCTTACCTTTCTTTGTAGTTGTTACATCCTCACCAAAGAGGTCCAGGTGTTTTTTTGTGCAAAAACTCCTTATTGGCTATTTCCCCTACCATAAGCCCTCAATGAATTGCATTGAATTGAATGGGAATTGAATGGGGCTATGGGGTGTTGTGCTAATTCGCTTATTTCCATCTAAATAAGTAGTAAAGTGTGCCGCTTGGGATATTATTTACATTATGAAGAGAGGATATATACAAAGAAATTATAATTTTGAGCGATGGAAATAAGCAAATTAGCACAACACCCCATATCCCCATTCAATTCCCATTCAATTCAATGCAATTAATTTAGGGCTTATGGTAGGGGAAATAGCCAATAAGGAGCTTTTGCACAAAATAACACCTGGACCTCTTTGGTGGGGACGTAGCAACTACAAAGAAAGGTAAGAAAGCCTTTTAGTATGGAATTCTCCTTTAATTTCAAGGACCCCCCAGTTTGACATGCATATTAAAGTCTACATTTAATGGCATTTCTATCTCTGGGACCCCCAATTTATATCAGTTACAGACCCATAAGGATCCATAATTTTGTTCCAAACTATCATCTATAGCTGGGGACCCCCTTGAACTCCCTCAAGGACCCCTGGGGGTCCCCGGACCCCACTTTGGGAACCACTGAAATAGGGCGTTAATTTACGGGGGGGAAAAAACCCTACAAAAAATTAAAAAATATATGCAGATTTGAGGTTTCTGTCTGACAGCAACGATATCTACAATTTGAAGTGGGAAGTAACATGTGCTTGCATTTCCTGTGTGTGCGTGTGCTTGTGTGTGTGCGTGTGCGTGACTGCGTGTGCGTGACTGCGTGTGCATGTGCGTGACTGCGTGTGCGTGACTGCGTGTGCTTGTGTGTGTGCTTGCGTGTGCGTGACTGCGTGTGTGTGTGTGTGTGTGCTTGCGTGTGCGTGACTGCGTGTGTGCTTGTGTGTGTGCTTGCGTGTGCGTGACTGCGTGTGCTTGTGCGTGACTGCGTGTGTGTGTGTGTGTGTGCTTGCGTGTGCGTGACTGCGTGTGTGCTTGTGTGTGTGCTTGCGTGTGCGTGACTGCGTGTGTGTGACTGCGTGTGCGTGTGCGTGACTGCGTGTGCGTGTGCAGGATTCCAGGGCGTACTTCCACCTCCTCCAGCAGATCGCTCCTGACGGCAGCAAAGAGGGCGTCGCCCGGATCCAAATCGACATGTCCGGTCTGAACGTAAGTAAAGTGGGCTGGTCCATCATTCTGGTTTTTACTGGTTCTCTGATAGTAAATGGTGCATTTATATAGTGCCTTTATCCAAGGCGCTTTACATAGATTGTGAATTATACATTCACCCATTCACACACACATTCACACACCAATTGCGGCGGAAGCCATGAAAGGTACCAACTAGCACATCGGGAGCAATGTGGGGTTCAGTGTCTTGCTCAAGGACACTTCGACATGTAGACAGGAGGAGGAGCGGGGATTCGAACCACCGACCCATGGATCATTGGACGACCTGCTCTACCTCCAGTCGCCCCTAGATAGTCGCCCCTAGATAGAGCACCCAAAAACCCTGAACTGTTAACATTCAGTAGATTTTCTGTGGTCTGGGGTTTTCTGGCTCAAACAAGTGATCTGATTAATAATAATAATACAACTTTATTTGTATTTGCACCTTTCATGACATGAAATGCAGCTCAAAGTGCTTTACAGAGCAATGGAGAAAGAATGAAAAGAAAAGCCTGCCTGTCGAAGGTACAGTGGGAGTTTGTTCCATGCCGTCGGCCCGTAGAAGCAAAAAGCTGCTTCCCCGTATTTTTGACCTAAACAAAACTTAAAAGAAAAAAAAAAGAAAATGAATGTCATGAAACATTTTAACCTCATTCCTATAATTGGTTCTCACTAATGCACATATACGACAGCTGTGGTTGAGTCAGGAAACGCAAGACGACGTGAAGTAGCATTTTATGCATCCCGCTGTGCCTTGAAATACAACACAAACTCGGTGCCCGTGTATCGATTAGGTCATAAATATGCTCTCAGGCGTCCTTGTAGAATGATTTTTATGTAACCCACATTTACAGTGCGGGACATTTTGTTGAGCACTTAACTCTAAAAATATCCCTGAGCGCACTACGGACAGACGGGTGCATTAACAGAAACGGTGTGCATCGTTCAAAGGTTCCACTGGGAACATTATTAAGCCTTGTGTTCAATGAGTGTCATGTTGTTCAGCGCTGCACAAAGTACTCCAACACTTGAGTCAAAGTATACAGGTCTATAGATACTCATAGGCCAAAGTTGTACTTGAATATTGGGAGTACACACTGCTCAAAAAAATGCTCAAATTGTCCATACAATACAAATTTTGAGTGGTGCAACCACTCCTACAACCAGCAATGTCCGTGTACACCTATGCATGTATGTATGTATGTATGTATGTATGTATGTATGTATGTATGTATGTATGTATGTGGTCATGTACCCATGTGGTCATGAGCACCAGTATATGACTATAGGGTACCAGTAGGGGGCGCCAGAAACAGAGAGAGGGCTAGTGCTGCAATGTTGCCTGCTAATGAGAGAGAGAGGTGGTGGTGGTGGTGGGGGGGGGGGGGGGGGTTATATATATATATATCAATGCATTGATGTATATTGAAATGTATGATATCCTAGTTAAAAGAAATCACACATTTTCTGTCTCAAAAAATGAATCAATAATAGTGAAATTAGTCGATCTACAAGCTCCCAGCGTGTCTTAGCGGGGGCGTGTTGTGATCGGGTAGAGCTGCTAACTCCCTAGAAATGTAGTGTTTGTCGGTTTGGGCAGACGTCAAATTTCTCTTTTGGCTCTCGAGATAAAATCAGCACTTCTGTTGAGTGAAACTGTTCGGTTATATAGGCCACACACACACACACACACGCACGCACACGCACACACACACACGCACGCACACACACACACACACGCACGCACGCACACACACGCGCACACACACACACACACACACACACACACACACACACACACACACACACACACACAGCTAGCTGTGTGTGTGTGTGTGTGTGTGTGTGTGCGTGCGTATCCTGTCATTCAGTGCCAGGATGAGGTAACAACGCTTAAAACAGGCCAACGGGAAACGGGAAGTTCAGCTTCCATTCTGTCCCACGAATGAATTCATTAATTACATCTTACATACACAGGACATAAACAAACATCTATAGTGCAAGAAAAAGAAGTGCAAGTAAGTGAAGTGACAAAACAGTGCAATACAGTTCAAGGTCAGCTGTTCAGCAGCCTGACTGCCTGGGGGTATAGAAACTGTTACTGAGACGGGTGGTGCGAGATTTGATGCTCTGGTAGCGTTTTGTAGATGTGGTGTAGATGTTGTGGAGACTGGGTCATTCTGTGCTGCCGATGATTTTAGCTGCTGTTTTAACGGTCCTCTGCAACCTGTCCCCCCCCCCCCCCCCCCCCCTCCCCAGGAGAGGCAGGACCTCCGCAGGGCAGAGTGCATGCTGCTGCAGGCGGACCGTCTGGGCTGCAGACAGTTTGTGACCCCGGGCGACGTGGTGAGCGGGAACCCCAAACTCAACCTGGCCTTCGTGGCCAACCTGTTCAACAAGTTCCCTGCCCTGGAGAAACCCGAGAACCAGGACTTCCATCTAGCAAGTACGGAGGAGAGGATCGCACGCAACGCAACGCACGCAACGAAACGCACGCACATGCACGCGCGCGCACACAGTATACACACACACACACACACACTTCTTTTTGTTGAATATTTTGTTTTTATTTTCAATTTTTCACAAAATACACAGAACACTCGTCCACAGCCCTCCCCCCTCCCCACATACAAACCCACATACCGTACATAGAAGACAACACAGTTAAAGCATAATAACAACAATAATATTATACAAAAAACGTGGAAAACAAACAAAAAACTAAACTAAGCTAAACTAAACTAAACAAGAAGAGACTAATCTACTATACAGAGAAAATTGTTTCCGGAAGCAATCTATCCAGACTGAGATAGCTATAACAATTCTGATACAGGACAAAGTCTCCATGTAATTCAAATAGGGCTATATAGGGCGCACACACACACACACACACACACACACACACACACACACACACACACACACACACACACACACACACACACACACACACACACACACACACACACACACACACACACACACACACACACACACGTCACACACACACACACACACACACACACACACACACACACACACACACACACACACACACACACACACACACACACACACACACACACACACACACACACACACACTGTATGCACATATAAGCACACATGTACATAACTCTGTGCTGCATTGAATCACCATGGTTCTACCCCCATCTAGTGAGCAGTGTTGGTATTACACATCAGACAATTCCCCAACTACTGTATCTGTCTCTCAATTGTTTAAATTCAATGACATTGTGCTTTATTGGCATGACAAGCATTCTTATGTTGCCAAAGCATTCATATGGAAAAAAAAATGATCATAAGAAGACAAGTTTACTTAGATTAGGTTGTTTCGATCCAATCGTTTTCGTATTTCTTTTGTTTCTGTCGATTAATAACTTGGTTGCTCTCTCTCTCTCTCTCTCTCTCTCTCTCTCTCTCTCTCTCTCTCTCTCAGGTGAGACGAGAGAGGAGCGAACGTTCCGCAACTGGATGAATTCTCTAGGCGTCCAACCTTATGTCAACCACATCTATGGGTTAGTACAGTAACCACATATATGGGTTAGTACAGTAACCAAATCTATGGGTCAGTACAGTAACCACATCTATGGGTAAGTACAGTATTGTTTTTACACTATTGGCTATTTTTCATTCACCCATCAACGCCAAAAACGATGAATGCATTTGTCCGCAGACCACCATCTGTACATGCTTTGTGCCATGTTTTGTGCCATGCTTTGTCCCTCCTTTCTTTCTTTCTTCCTTTCTTTCTTTCTTTCTTTCTTTCTTTCTTTCTTTCTTTCCCTCGTCCTCCAAACACAGACGTCTTCAAATGTTACTCAATAGGATCAGGCAGTTGACGAATAACGTTCATCGTAGTTTCAGTCAACGGCATTAACACAAACGTGTGTGTGTGTGTGCGTGCGTGTGCATGCCTGTGTGTATGTGCCCACAGTGACCTGATGGATGCGTTGGTGATCCTCAAGCTGTTTGAGATGAGCGGCGTTCCGGTGGACTGGGAACACAGGGTCAACCGTCCTCCGTACTCCAGCCGAGGAGGAGGTAAGATGAAAAAGGTAAGATGGCGGGTCCGTGTATTTTATGGCCATTTTAATTCTAATTTTGTATCTGACAAACGGTATTCAGAATACGGTTTGGTGTTCTGAATACTGTTTGTCAAATATACGAGGACGTCCCGTACTAACATATGTGGATGATGATGATAAGAGCCCCCTTCACACTGTTTCACAAATCACACATTAACCCCTATAAATGTCTTCTACATCCTGACAGTTTTCTGAAAAAGCTATGTTTCTATGTCAGTCGTTCTTCGATTTTTCAGAAATAGCAGACCTACAAGCTCGTATCGCGCCACCCGGTGGCGCGATATGAGCTTGTAGATCTGCTATTTCTAAATATCTAAAGCACAACATGATGCTAACACCAAAATGGGTTCCCGTTCTCATACAGTTTTCATACAAAAGTATTCAGTTGTGGGAGTTTGTGTTTTTCTTTAATCCATTTAATGATGAAGTATATTAACAGGAGCTTGTGGCTAAATAATGAACACGGGTACAGCTATTTGTTACGAGGGGTCAGGTTCGGTATTACCCGGTGCCAATTGCGCCTTTTTTGACGCCTTTTTTCGTATGTACCTCCACCCGACCGACCCGATGAAGCCTTACCATGCCTTTGAACAACCACTAGATGGAGGCCAATGAGCTAAAGTGTGTGTGTGTGTGTGTGTGTGTGTGTGTGTGCGCATGCACAGATAGAGAATTGTAACTATGCGGTGGAAGTGGGGCAGTCGGTTGGATTCTCATTGATTGGGATCCAAGGAACCGACATCAATGACGGCAACGAGACGCTGACCCTCGCTCTGGTGTGGCAACTCATGAGGAGGTAACACACGCACCGCACGCACGCGCAAACACACGCGCTTGAAACGGTGGGTTTCAAGTGCTGTGAACTGACTGTGGGTGTTGTTGTGTTGAGGAGGTCTGAGTCGCTGCCCACCTGCTCAGTCAGGAGGGTCATGAAATATAATGTCCCATGAATTAATCACACCCACACACACACTCTGCCTCACACACATCTGCTGCATGCAGTACTGGCCCTCAAACACTACGGCGGCGTTGTTGTTGGGGAGGTGAAAAAGACAAAGGAAACACACAATATCACTCGCTGGCAGGGTGCCTGAACAGTATAGGAAAACATCCAGCGAGCTACCCCGCGTCCGAAACGGTTGAGAAATGACAGATTTACCGTGTGGAGGTCCCTGGAACAACATATTGTCAGATGGGGGTCGGCGACCCTGAATCTTTTATCATTGTTTTTCGGTGTGTGTGTGTGTGTGTGTGTGTGTGTGTGTGTGTGTGTGTGTGTGTGTGTGTGTGTGTGTGTGTGTGTGTGTGTGTGTGTGTGTGTGTGTGTGTGTGTGTGTGTGTGTGTGTGTGTGTGTGTGCGCAGGTACACTCTGTACCTCCTGGAGAACCTGGGCGATGGCGAGGCAGCAGGAGATGAGCTGATAATTAACTGGGTCAACAAGACCCTGGCGGAGGCTGGCAAGACCTCCTCCATCCACAACTTCAAGGTTAGATATTACCCATTCTGACCTGAGATCAGATTCATACGAGGTTTCCACTGGACACACACTGGTCTGATTAACCCATTCTGACCTGAGATCAGATTCTAAAAATGTCAGTCGTTCTTTGATTTTTCAAAAAATAGCAGACCTACAAGCTCGTAGCGCGCCACTCGGTGGCCACTCGACCAGGCCCGACCCGACATTTTAGGGCCGGGTCGGGCCTAAAATCTATGCTAATTAGTCTGGCCGGGCCGGGCCTAGTGCCTGATCAGTTAGGGCCCAGTTAGGGCTCTCTCTCTCTCTCTCTCTCTCTCTCTCTCTCTCTCTCTCTTCACGGCGCAGGCAGGCAGCAATGCTTACTTTACGCAGATGACCTGCTGCTGCTGTCCCCAACCAAGGAAGGACTACAGCAGCAACTCGATCTCCTACACAAATTCTCCCAGACATGGGCCCTGACAGTGAACCTAACCAAGACTAAAATCATGATATTTCAAAAAAGGCCCAGCCGCCAAAACCACCAATTTTTCCTAAATACAATCCCACTAGAACAAACAAAAAACTATACCTACCTTGGCCTAAACATCAGCAGCACAGGGAACTACAACCAAGCTGTAAAGGACCTGAGAGACAAGGCAAGAAGGGCATTCTATGCCATCAAAAGAAACATCAAAATAGACATCCCAATTAAAACCTGGCTTAAAATACTGGACTCCGTGATAGAACCAATTTCCCTCTATGGTTGCGAGATCTGGGGACCATTAGCAAACCATGACCTTGAAAAATGGGATAAACACCAAACCGAGACCCTACACACAGAATTCTGCAAATCCATTCTCCGTACCCAGCGAAAAACACCAAATAATGCATGCAGGGCAGAATTAGGACGATACCCACTCATAATCAAAATAAAAAAGAGAGCACTTAAGTTCTACAACCACCTAAAAGAAAGTGACCTAGATGCACTCCATAACAAGGCACTCACACACAGTGAAACTCTAGAGAGATGCCCCCTCAGCCAGCTGGCCCTGGAACTCCGGGCATAAACACAAACAGAGCCACGAGATAGAAAACCCATTGGACTAAACCAAATTATAAAACAGCAAAAGGAAAACTATCTGACACATTGGAAAGAAGCAACACAAAAGCAGAGTAAACTAGAATGCTATCTGGCCCTAAACAGAGAATACACAGTGGCAGAATACCTGAGCACCGTGACCGTTCCAAAACAAAGAAAAATCTTAACTAGGTACAGACTCAGTCTCGCGATCGAGAAAGGCCGCCATAGGCAGACGTGTATCCCGAGAGAAGACAGACTATGCACCCACTGCACACTAAATGAAGTGGAAACCGAGCTACACTTCCTAACCATCTGTCCTTTGTACCAAGACATCAGAGACACATACTTCCCACAGATTACAACCACACACACAGATTTTGAAAACATGACCAATGACAAAAAAATCCCATATCTGCTGGGCGAAGTACAACAATGTGCAAACACAGCAGCAAGATTTGTGAGTTGCTGTGATAGGAGAAGGATATCAAATGGAACACAACCACCCTAAAGACTAATCATTGTGTATATTCCTGCACTATACCTGCATCGAGTGACCTGGGTACATAGAATTTGATCTATTGAAGATTCTGACCTTCAAATGTACATAATTTTTGTATTGATTGTATTGCTGTATTGTTCTTTCTGCTTTGGCAATGTAAACGTATGTTTTCTCATGCCAATAAAGCCCTTTGAATTGAAATTGAATTGAGAGAGAGAGAGAGAGAGATATTTAATACCACGCATCGGAGCGGCCGGCCGGGCCCTCCCACCCCTGCAGGGCCTGAGGCACTGCCTTGCCTATATCTCCGCGCCTGAGTAGATTCCAGATTTCATAGATAGCATCCTAGACTTGTTTGACAGCTCTATCATCAGTGTTGTCAATTTAGATTTTTCCTTTGTGTTTGTGTTTGTTTGGTTACACATGATTCATGTAAAAGGGTATTTTCAGATGTTTAAAAAACCTTCTTCCAGGACAAGGAGATTCATATTCATCCACTGAAACCTTCTCCCCCAGGACAAGGAGATTTATATGTATCCACTGAAACCTTCTTCCCAGGACAAGGAGATTAATATTTATCCACTGAAACCTTCTCCCCCAGGACAAGGAGATTGGTACCAGCATTCCAGTTCTGGAACTCATCGACGCTCTCCAGCCAGACAGTGTGAACTTTGACCTGGTCAAGAGAGGAAGTCTGTCAGAAGAGGACAAACTGGACAACGCAAAGTAAATGACCTTCACTAGACGGAGAGGAGAGGAGAGGAGAGGAGAGGAGAGGAGAGGAGAGGAGAGGAGAGGAGAGGAGGGGTTTTCTTGTAGTCCCGTAAAAATGTACATCATAATGTGCCTCATTAAGTCATATTGTCTCTTTATTGTTAACACCCCGATCGCCCAGGACAAAGTTTTATCCATAGAGACGACGATTATTGATATCAAAACGGATCGCATCGCTCCACAGCCTGTTGCGCAAAAGTCGATGTTGCGTAACAGTGGGACGTCATCGAAAATGTTTAGCCAACGAGAACGAAAATCTTAAAACGTGAATAACTCGCGATCTAAATAATCCCGTCCAATTCTACGAAAAGACCATGTCTTAGACGGCCCACCGTACGTGGTCCCGTCACCAGTGGCGTGCACAGACATTTAGAGGGGCAGGTGCTCAAGTGAAAAAAAAGGGCACCTTGTGCAGCGCATTTTGGGGCGGGAACCCATTTTGGTGCTTTATAGCTATTGAAAAATAGCAGATCTACAAGATCTTTTTTTTTTATCGAAGAACCACTGACATAGAAACATATAGCTTTAGTTTGTGGGGACCTAAATAATATAGTAGAAGCGTGTTTTATCAAGATTTGTCACCATGGTCCACACACTACAAATTAAGAAAAAAAATAAAACGTTTTTGTTTTGTTTTTTTTAAGAGCAAATTTGCACCCCCTAGTGTCTATCTGTGCACACCACTGCCCGTCACTAGTCGTGATAGAATCAATCGTACCTCCCGTTGTTGTCGATCGGCTCTAGAGTGTTTTGGCTACATTTAGCTGCTACAGCCACATCCGGGATAACATCCGGGATAACATCCGGTCCGTCGCTAAAAGTGCTCCGCTGCTATAAATCACTGGGCGCTCTGATTTAATGGATTAAATAACTTTTTTTTTAAATTAAGTACAGTAAGTATAACTGTTGTATTTATTGTCTTTCTTCAGGTACGCGGTTTCCATGGCGAGGAAGATCGGCACGCGGGTCTACGCTCTGCCAGAGGACCTCGTGGAGGTCAACGCCAAAATGGTCATGACCGTGTTCGCCTGTCTGATGGGCCGGGGCATGAAGAGGGCGTAGAAACCCGTCTGGTTTAGGACTGTACTACTAGGCACCATAAAGTTTAACTCTACATATTTTTTTACACGTACACGCGGGTAGCCGTGGTTATGAAGCGTTATTCATAGTCTGATTTATCGGTGGTGAGGTGACCACCGAACTACAACATGACATCACTGAGCCGCGGTGAAGAGCAAACCACTCTCTCTCTGTTTTTACTCACCACCGCTCCACGTTATCACAGCTCCGGTGGTCACCTCACCACCGGAGCGGTGGTCACCACCTCACCACCGGAGCGGTGGTCACCTCACCACCGGAGCGGTGGTCACCTCACCACCGGAGCGGTGGTCACCTCACCACTGGAGCGGTGGTCACCTCACCACCGGAGCAGTGGTCACCACCTCACCACCGGAGCGGTGGTCACCTCACCACCGGAGCGGTGGTCACCTCACCACCGAAAATCCAGACTATGAATAGACCTTTAGTCCATCCTATATGTATCTGTCCTGCATTAGTGGCACTGCGCAGTGCGTACAGATTAAACAAAAATCGTCCGAAATAATAAGCGCCCCTTGAGTTTTGCCTTTTTCTTTCTGTACTCAACCATCCCCAGCACTTGAATCAAAGTATAAATACTCGATGGTCGAATATTACTCCACTTCCAAGTGACAATTGCTTTGTCGAATGTGTACTGGAGGATTTGCTTAAAAAAGAAAAAGTATTCAAAATGATATCAATGCATTGCTGTATTGACATTTAGACATTTCACAGCCATTAAGAGTATTTCTTCACAGTTTGTTTCCCCTGGGACTTTTTGTTATTAGGATTGTTACAGGATTTCCACAACTGCTGTTGTACAAATTTGTTATTTCCAAAACACACCCTTTGAATATTCCTTCATCTTCATGAGGCACAGCAGTGCTAAGCACAAAAAAAGAAAGCCCATTATTTTCTCTGACATTTCTCGGAAAATACCGTAATTTCCGGACTATAAGCCGCACCTGAATATAAGCCGCACCAGCCAAATTTAGGGAAAATCCCATATACAAGCCGCACCGGACTATAAGCCGCACCGGACTATAAGCCGCAGCTACGTTAGCTCAGAGCCTGAGATGGCTCTGCGTCAGCTGTAAAAATCCATAGATTAGCCGCACCGTTGTATAAGCCGCAGTGTTCAAATCATGGGTAAAAAGCCGCGGCTTATAGTCCGGAAATTACGGTATACATATTCATAATTTGGAATGAAGACATGCATCATGCATAATATGAATACGAATATTTCTTGTTGTGTTGAGCTGCTGCCAGGTCTTTTGCTTGTATCTTTGCTTGTATCTAAATAGCAGATCTACAAGCTCATAGCGCGCCACCGAGTGGCGCGCTATGAGCTTGTAGGTCTGCTATTTTTTTTAAATCGAAGAGCGACTGACATAGAAGACATTTTTAGAATCTGATCTCAGGTCAGAATGGAAAACTGTCAGGATGTAGAAGACATTTTTAGAATCTGATCTCAGGTCAGAATGGAAAACTGTCAGGATGTAGAAGACATTTTTAGAATCTGATCTCAGGTCAGAATGGAAAACTGTCAGGATGTAGAAGACATTTTTAGAATCTGATCTCAGAATGGGTTAAATGTTTTATTGGTCACACCAGGATCCTGGATGTCTCGGTTCCCGTTTTTAAATTATCAATACAAATGTTTTTTTCCTAGAAATCTCTATGGGGAAAAATTAATGGGCTTTCATTTTGTGGAACAACAATATGGCCACCATTGCTATGCCCCATATAGTACACTACAGTACAGAATGAAAGATCTACTTGTGCCTTCTAATGCGCCAGCAGCCTCATGATCATTTAACAAGCTGTTATATAAGCCATAATGATAATAAAAAACTAAGTTTGAGCAAAGCTTTTACCACAAAACGTACAAATAAAGAGTTTCACCTATATTGAAGCGTATGCTACCAAACGTACAACTAAACGGTTTTCTTTTTTTCTTTTTATAGCTTTTACCACAAAAAGTTCTTTAGTAAAACTTCCCAAAAAGTCAGAGTTAAGGCAGTTTTATCCACCATACCAGGTGGGTTTTTGGACAGATTCATTTTTTATAGAGTAGTTAAAGGGACACTTCACCCTTTTTGCAAAAAAATATATGTTAATGACGTTTAGAAGCTTTAGAACACTTTCCTGGGGGTCTTTATGTATGTAATATGTGGTTTTAGATATTTTAGATTGTAGCAGTCATGGACACTGGGCTCACTTCCTTCCTGGACTACATGTTGTCTCTAAGACAGCCCTCCCCCTATCCACAAGGAGGAGCAGTGCACCAAAGAATGATGGGAATTGTAGTCCAGGAAGGTAGTGAGACCAGTGTCCATGACATCAGAGAGACTGTGCTCACTGCTACAATCTAAAATATCTAAAACCACATATTACACACATAAAGACCCCCAGGAAAGTGTTCTAAAGCTTCTAAATGTCATTAACATATATTTCTTTGCAAAAAGGGTGAAGTGTCCCTTTAAGGATTATGTTCAATGCAAAAAACAAACAAAAAAAAACACGTAAATAGGCCTACTGTTGATGGTGTAGTCTCTGAATGCTGCTAAGGCAGCTGGAACTCCAACAAGGATCCAGTACCTTGTCACCAAATAAAAACGGCTGTGCCCGACCTGAAAACTGAAACAGAAAGGTTATTGCTGCTCATTTATGGACATTTATGGGGGGGGGAACAGAGGACTCAATTTTTGTCACCGCTAAACCCCTTATCCCTAAACTCCTTCGCCTTTTTTCTTTTACTATTTTGAAAAACATTTTTTGAATAGTTCAACTAGCCAATCTACATTGACACGTTGTGAGCTTGTAGACTGGCCATTTTAACTATGTTTTACAAAATTGTAAAAAATAAATAAAAAAAGGCAAAGCAGTTTAGGGATAAGGGGTTTAGCGGTGACAAAAATGGAGCCCAGAGTATCCTAACGGATTGGCTTTGTGTCAGAAACCTCTGTCATTTGATGGATATCGTCACTGTCGGGTGGAAACCTCATAATCGTGCCTAAAACGGGTATCAAAAGTATAGCATTAAGCTCAAAACGCATCGTTTCGTGCCACGCGTTGAGGATCTGCTACTTTTGATGTGTGTTTAGTTTGATTTGTGTGACGCCGTGTTGTGATCAACTAACTATGACTAAAAAATAAACAAGGTATCAAAGATAAAGAGTTGTCTTCCTGACAGTGAGGGTTATTGTAATGAAATAGCCTGGAGGATGTGTTTGACATGCTGTCGTACGATCGATACAAACCGGAATTTGAACGTCGGACCAGATCTTTTTTTTTTTATTATATATATTTTTTTGGTCTGGTATTTGCTCCGCTATCGCTGTCTCACTGTCCTGTGTGTTGGGAGTTCCCTGTTCAGATCATCCGACGTTTCCTGAATGTGGCTTTAAATAATAGAGTTGCCTTAATGCTGCCGTTGACCAAAACCACTGAATTATGTTTAGTTTAGCTTAAGGGACCACTTCACCAACTTCGGCACCGAGTAAAACAAAATGGTACCATACCAGGACATTGCAGTGGGTGTGGTTTTCCGGTTTTATTTTTCCCAGAGAGACAAATGCTCACTCAGGGCTCAATCACGCCCATTGCTAATTAACCAATTAAATGAAGATGAGGGAGAAAATGGACGAAGTGGTCCTTTAACTGTCGCTGCTACTGATATATACTTTCACATTCCATAGTTTTAGTCTTAGCAGTCGCTGTCTTAAGTGTTAAGATGCTGCAGAGATATTGTTTTTTTAAAGCAGTTTTGACGGTATTCTATTCCCTCGATAATTCGTTCCCAATCCAAACCGCCATTTTGACCGAACTCGATGATTCGGCTGGCTCTGAAAATGATGCGGAATCTTAAAAGCAGTGGTTCACAACATTCTGGGCAGGGAGGGTCCCACTCCCGGGGCCGCGAGTGAGGATATACTGCAAGTGGGGCGCCAAATAACAAACGCTGTATAAGATTTGTGAAGTGTACACGCGTACACTTTCAAGATTTCCAGAGAAAGTTGAGAACCGTTGTCGTTTTTAGACGGAATGGTGAATCTCGATTTCAAGAGGTTTCTTTTGGGACGGAATGCAGCTCTGGTCGTCTCTGTAAATGGTCTTGTACTCTACTGTACCTCCTGGTGTGAAACGGTCGTGTGCACTTTGTAACTCCTGGTCACTAAAATACCAATAAAACCACCCGCCTCTCACACTATTGCCCTTGTGTCTTCCTTTGTATCTGTCTGAACCATAGACTATAAAAAATATATATACACACAACAAATTCAAAGCGTCGGTACCGAAAAGCAACCGGAAACGAATGCTAATCGAACGGCATCAATGGCTGGTCTTCACTCCCTGTAGAAACATCGATGGCTGGTCTCCACTCCCTATAGAAGCATCGATGGCTGGTCTCCACTCCCTATAGAAGCATCGGTGGCTGGTCTCCACTCCCTATAGAAGCATCGGTGGCTGGTCTCCACTCCCTATAGAAGCATCGATGGCTGGTCTCCACTCCCTGTAGAAGCATCGGTGGCTGGTCTCCACTCCCTATAGAAGCATCGGTGGCTGGTCTCCACTCCCTATAGAAGCATCGATGGCTGGTCTCCACTCCCTGTAGAAGCATCGGTGGCTGGTCTCCACTCCCTGTAGAAGCATCGGTGGCTGGTCTCCACTCCCTATAGAAACATCGGTGGCTGGTCTCCACTCCCTGTAGAAGCATCGGTGGCTGGTCTACATCCACTCCCTATAGAAACATCGATGGCTGGTCTCCACTCCCTGTAGAAGCATCGGTGGCTGGTCTCCACTCCCTATAGAAGCATCGGTGGCTGGTCTCCTCTCCCTATAGAAGCATCGGTGGCTGGTCTCCTCTCCCTATAGAAGCATCGGTGGCTGGTCTCCACTCCCTATAGAAGCATCGATGGCTGGTCTCCACTCCCTGTAGAAGCATCGGTGGCTGGTCTCCACTCCCTATAGAAGCATCGGTGGCTGGTCTCCACTCCCTATAGAAGCATCGGTGGCTGGTCTCCATCCACTCCCTATAGAAACATCGATGGCTGGTCTCCACTCCCTGTAGAAGCATCGGTGGCTGGTCTCCACTCCCTATAGAAGCATCGGTGGCTGGTCTCCTCTCCCTATAGAAGCATCGGTGGCTGGTCTCCTCCACTCCCTATAGAAGCATCGGTGGCTGGTCTCCACTCCCTATAGAAGCATCGGTGGCTGGTCTCCACTCCCTGTAGAAGCATCGGTGGCTGGTCTCCACTCCCTATAGAAACATCGGTGGCTGGTCTTCACTCCCTGTAGAAGCATCGGTGGCTGGTCTCCACTCCCTATAGAAGCATCGGTGGCTGGTCTCCACTCCCTATAGAAGCATCGGTGGCTGGTCTCCACTCCCTATAGAAGCATCGGTGGCTGGTCTCCACTGTAACGGTTTCCTCAGTAGCTTGGGGTGCCAGGCAGGTGTGTACCTACCAGAGAGGACTTAGCCTCTCCTTTTTTAAATGTAGCCAGGTGGTTCGAGGAAACTGACAAAGGACTCAATAAAAGATAAAGAACCCTTAAATGTGATGGATTAGAACAGGATTTATATTGAAACCAGGGGTTATGGGTTAGGTTACAACATTAAAATAAAACAACAAAAGCAGGAAATGGCATTCAATATTCATATAACGAAAAAGCAACAAATCATGAAAACCCCCAAAATGATATATTCAATAAATGTTCAACTGAAACTTTTGTGTACAAATGGGGTTAAATTCACCACTCCTTGGAAAGCCAACAAAACCGGTCTTTGTGAGTTCAGTCAATGACGAACAAAATAAAGATCCTCTTGCTGGTAATGAAGTGTTTTTTTGTCCCAATGTTATTGTTTGTCCTTGCTGGTAATGAAGTGTTTTTTTGTCCCAATGTTATTGTTTGTCCTTGCTGGTAATGAAGTGTTTTTTTTGTCCCAATGTTATTGTTTGTCGTCCAAATGTTATTGTTTGTTGTCCAAATGTTAGTGTTTGTCTGGGTTACCTCTGAGTGTGTTTTAATGTCCCACTCGGTCAACTCAAACAGAGGCAAACAAGCCTCCTGCAGCAATTCACCTCCTCCGTTTACTTCTCCTCCCTGGATTTTATCACAGAGGAGTTTGAAGAGTCTCGACGGCAGGCCTTCTTCTGCAGTGGGTGCATACGTTTCTAAACATGCTCTAACTCGAGCTAAAAATAAACAAACCGGTAGAGAAGAGTGCAGAGTGCTGGACACGGTCCTTCAGAGCTGCTGCCAGCACACAAACTGTTTTCTCACACCTAGAGTGACACACCTGTGGCAACTATAACCTGAGTAGGGAGATTGCCAGGTGTCAATCATCGTTACCTGGTGATGGCCTGTTAATTATTCAATTAAGAGTCACTTGTGACTCTGGCCGTCACATTCCTCCCCCCATGGAGAAAGCCGACCAAGATTGAGGGAGGCGGGTCGTCACACTCCTCCCCCCATGGAGAAAAGCTGACCAAGGCAGTGACCGGTTGGCTGTTAGGGAATCCTAGGAACTCCTCGTCCTCCGTTTCCTCCTCAAATATCTGCAGCACTTTGCGCCTTTGCATGTCCTCCAATTCTTTAGTTGTCGGTTGACAGGGGTTTAGTTGCGAGTCCTGGCTGTTGGGGAATCCCCAGAAGTCCTCATCATCGGTTTCCTCCCTAAAGATCTCCAGCACTCGGCGTCTTTGCGCATCCTCCAGTTCCTTAGCTTTTGTTTTACAGGGCGTTAGGTGAGTGTCCTGGCTGTTGGGGAATCCTAAGAAGTCCTCATCCTCCGTTTCCTCCTCAAAGATCTCCAGCACCTTGCGTCTTTGCATGTCCTCCAGTTCCTTAGCCGTTGGGTAGCAGACGGTAGAACTGGGCTTACTGGTCTGAAAGACCCAGACTAGGGAGGCGTGGTCGGTTACCACAGTGAAGTATCTCCCCTCCAGATAATAGCGCCATTTCTCCAAAGCCCAAACCACAGCAAGGCATTCCTGCTCCGTAGTAGAGTAATTGCGTTCCGCTGCAATCAGCGACCTGCTGGCAAACGCCAACACTTCTTCTCTGCCAAGCCCGGTTTGCTGCACAAGAACAGCACCAAGACCCACCTCACTTGCGTCGGTATACACCACGAAAGGATAATTGAAATTGGGGTGGCCCAGAATTGGGGGGGTGACAAGCAGTCGTTTGAGCTCATCAAATGCCAATTGACACTCTGGGGTCCATTTAAATTTAGCTCCTTTTCGTTTCAGTGCATTCAGCGGCTCAGCGATCTGGGAAAAGTTAGGTACATAGCGGTGATACCATCCTGACATTCCCAGGAATCGTTGGAGAGATTTCAGGGTGGTGGGTACTGGATAATTTTGTACAGCCAGGGATTTGTCTGGGTCAGCTTGAATTCCCTCCGCAGACACAATGTGTCCAAGAAATTTCAAGGATGTACGGCCGAAGTGGCTCTTTTTCATATTGACAGTAAGTCCCGCTGCTCTCAGGTGGTCAAGAACTGTTTGAATGTCCTTAAGGTGCTGCTGTTGTTTGGTGGAATAGATGATTATGTCGTCAAGATAAACAAAGCAGATTTTCCCTTTAAGATTTGCCAAGGTGGTTTCCATTAGGCGCTGGAATGTGGCTGGGGCGTTTTTCAAGCCAAAAGGCATAACCTTAAAGTGGAACAGGCCTTGGGCACACACGAAAGCAGTCTTAAGCCGGCTATCCTCATCCATCGCCACTTGCCAATATCCACTATTTAGATCTATAGTGGAAAAGATGGTTGCTCCCGCCAAGGATTCAAGAATCTCTTGGATAGTGGGAATAGGATAGGCATCAGAAAGGGTGATGGTGTTAAGTTTCCGATAGTCCACGCAGAATCTGGGCTTTCCTATCTTCCTGGGAATGATTACCACAGGAGCAGCATAAGGTGAAGAGGAAGGCTCTATGATGTCATTTTCAAGCATCTCTTCAACCAGCTCTTGGACTACGGCTTGTTTGGTGGGTGGGCAATTCACCTCCTCCGTTTACTTCTCCTCCCTGGATTTTATCACAGAGGAGTTTGAAGAGTCTCGACGGCAGGCCTTCTTCTGCAGTGGGTGCATACGTTTCTAAACATGCTCTAACTCGAGCTAAAAATAAACAAACCGGTAGAGAAGAGTGCAGAGTGCTGGACACGGTCCTTCAGAGCTGCTGCCAGCACACAAACTGTTTTCTCACACCTAGAGTGACACACCTGTGGCAACTATAACCTGAGTAGGGAGATTGCCAGGTGTCAATCATCGTTACCTGGTGATGGCCTGTTAATTATTCAATTAAGAGTCACTTGTGACTCTGGCCGTCACACCACTCCCTATAGAAGCATCGGTGGCTGGTCTTCACTCCCTGTAGAAGCATCGGTGGCTGGTCTCCACCCCCTCTTTAAGCGTCGGTGGCTGGTCTCCACGCCCTATAGAAGCGTCCCATGATACACCCTACTGTATCATCCATTATAAAATTAACAGGACCATAATTTACAAAAACATGCATATCATCAAACCACAGTTTGAGAACCACTGGGTTAAGTGTGTGTGTGTGTGTGTGTGTGTGTGTGTGTGTGTGTGTGTGTGTGTGTGTGTGTGTGTGTGTGTGTGTGTGTGTGCATGCGTGTGCGAGAGAGAGACCACAGTAATCAGAGCGCTGAACACGGCCTGATGAGAGCACTTCACTGGAGCTCTTTGAATTCAGATGAGCTTGCTGCAGGTACAAATGTACACACACACACACGCACGCACGCACAGGCTATTTGCAATTAAAAGGATTGTGTGCGGGGTGCCATGTGATCATCCTTTTATCTGCTTGGTTTTGTACACTGTACCCCGTCCATCCATCTCTCTATTCATATCCATGATGTCATTATCCATCTTGCGTTGATCTATCGACAGCCATGCTGACAAAGAGACGGTGCGACACGATAGATGGAGAGACATGATAGATAGAGAGATATAGAGATACAGGGATAGAGAGATAGGACACTGAAGTTGACATATTCATTATTTAATGGTTGACACTGAATGAGGTTAACTTGACAACATCAGAACTCTCAGGTTTGTTGCTTTCCTTTAATACGTTTAATGTTGCTTTCTGTAAAGCCTCGACAGTACTGTACAATGTACTGTATAATGTATAATAATAATACTGTACTGTATAATATACGCTCTGTTGCAGGACGCTGTGGCACGCCTGGACATAGCAGATCTACTGTACAAACTCACTGAGGGCTTGTTGATCTGCTATTTTAGCAGGCCTACAACACAGTACACAAGCTGCACTGTGGGTTTGCAGATCTGCTGTTTTAGCAGGTCTACAACACAGTACACAAGCTGCACTGTGAGCTTGTAGATCTGCTGTTTTAGCAGGTCTACAACACAGTACACAAGCTGCACTGTGAGCTTGTAGATCTGCTGTTTTAGCAGGTCTACAACACAGTATACAAGCTGCACTGTGAGCTTATATATCTGATATTTTAGCAGGCCTCACAACACGGTGAGCTTGTAGATCTGCTGTTTTAGGCGCGCCACACTGCCGGGCTCAAATTCATCTTTTCTGACCCATCATCATCATCTGTCGTCGTGACAACCGTGCCACTTGTTGTTGCTAAGCTGATTACTGATGTTCACTGAGGTGGTGTGTGTGTAGTGTGGGGGACTGCTATTTCAATTTATTTTCACCAGATATTGTTGTTGTTGATGAGGACAGTAGAGAAGTGACCATTTTGGAAGTGGCATGTACATTCGACCACAGTCTGGAAGAGGCATTCCTTACCAAGGTGCTTAAGTACCAGCGTCTTAAGGATGCTATTATACAGCTTGGCTATACAGATGTAAACTACTTGTGTTCATATTTAGAAGCCTCGGTAATGTCCACAAATCAGTCGTGAGGGGCCTGCAGATTGCAGGCATGCCCAAGCCGAGAGCTAAGGCATCGGCAAAATTCAGTTCAGTGTCTGCAATAATTGGCAGTCGCCATATATGGAGAAGGCGATGCTTTCTGTACCCGTGATCTGTATCTGAAGCACTTGTTGTAGAGTTTTCTCAAGTTTGCGCATCCACTATTGTTTGTGTTCAAGAAATGTCTTGTAAAATGTGAATACAAATAAAGATGTTAAGTGTGTGTGTGTGTGTGTGTGTGTGTGTGTGTGTGTGTGTGTGTGTGTGTGTGTGTGTGTGTGTGTGTGTGTGTGTGTGTGTGTGCGCGCGTGCGTGCAGTATGAGTGTCCAGGTGCTGTCCTCCCAGAGGCTGTCAGTCAGAACGTGGATGGACGAGGAGAGTGACAGAGCTGACAGCATCGCTCTCAGCAGGTATTATTAAACACTCTGTTTCTGCTATTTATTACACTGCTTGGTTCAATGCTTGGATAACGACCGCTCCGCTCTATAACAGACCAATGAATGTGTCTAATCAAAGGCTATATAGGAGCACCTGGCTATAGCCACTCGCTGCGCTGCTTGGATTTTATGCTGCATATCCAACATGACAGCCATGTAATCTTAACACACAATGTCATTTTACTAAACAACATGACAGCCATGTAAACTTAACACACAATGTCATTTAACTGAACAACATGACAGCTGTAAATGCACACGCAGTGCATTGTGGGACTTGTAGTATTATGGTGGTCCGTGCAATATACCAGAGGGCCAGTTCTAATACTAATTAAATATCATCCCGCGGGCCAAAGATAATTCACTCACGGGCCTGATTTGGCCCCCGGGCCTTGAGTTTGACATGTATGCTTTAAAACCTCTTAAACCCCAGGGGGGTCCGGGAGGGAAAAATAAAATATCGGAGTTGTAACCTAAGACCTTGACCAGCCCCATTTACCCGCTGAGAGCTGTTCATGAGGTGGACAGCCTCTGCCCCCGCCGTCGGGGGATTGGGGCTCAAGAGGTTTTAAGGCTAAAAGGATAACACAAAAAAGTCCCGGGGACTTGTTTCCATTGCATTCAATCCATCAACATAATAAATATAAATAATAAACACAATGTGTGTGTGTGTGTGTGTGTGTGTGTGTGTGTGTGTGTGTGTGTGTGTGTGTGTGTGTGTGTGTGTGTGTGTGTGTGTGTGTGTGTGTGTGTGTGTGTGTGTGTGTGTGTGTGTGTGTGTGGCCCCTACGCCCCTGCTTAGGGGCCAGTCGATTTGTGATGACACTTGCTCGGAGCTCCAGAGGATGGCCGTCATGGACAGGAGGGACAACAACAACTCCCGGAGCTCTCTGCATGGTCGAGGCGCTCTGTCCAGGTCATTCCTCTGTTTCTCAATGTCAGGCAGCGACGGCTCCAGCCAATTATGACTGGGGGGGACTATAGGGGCCTAGCTATTTAGAGTTAATGAAGTTTGGTTTAGGCTACACATAAGTTATGTAGTTATGCTAGTTAGCATGCTGATGAGCGAATATCTTGTTTGTCCAGGCTAGTTAGCATGGTGATGAATATCTTTGTTCCTCCACGCTAGTTTATTGTTTATTGTTTATAAGGATCCCCTTATCTTTGTTTCTCCAGGCTAGTTAGCATGGTGATGACACTCAGAGAATATCTTTGTTTCTACAGGCTAGTTAGCATGGTGATGACTATCTTTGTTTCTCCAGGCTAGTTAGCATGGTGATGACACTCAGAGAATATCTTTGTTTCTCCAGGCTAGTTAGCATGGTGATGACACTCAGAGAATATCTTTGTTTCTCCAGGCTAGTTAGCATGGTGATGACACTCAGATAATATCTTTGTTTCTCCAGGCTAGTTAGCATGGTGATGACTATCTTTGTTTCTCCAGGCTAGTTAGCATGGTGATGACACTCAGAGAATATCTTTGTTTCTCCAGGCTAGTTAGCATGGTGATGACTATCTTTGTTTCTCCAGGCTAGTTAGCATGGTGATGACACTCAGAGAATATCTTTGTTTCTCCAGGCTAGTTAGCATGGTGATGACACTCAGAGAATATCTTTGTTTCTCCAGGCTAGTTAGCATGGTGATGACACTCAGAGAATATCTTTGTTTCTACGGGAGGCATACTATCATCCGACAGAGCATTGCTCCGAAGGAGCAATGCTCCGAGGTGCGCTGCGGGTCGGGAGAGGGTTGCGGTTAGGTTTAGGTGTCTGCCCCGGGGGAGGTTAGGGTTAGGGTGAGGGAGGAGGTAGGTTGTCGTTCGGACCAATGCTCCGTCGGATGAAAGTACTGCACTCTGTTTCTACAGGCTAGTTAGCATGGTGATGACTATCTTTGTTTCTCCAGGCTAGTTAGCATGGTGAGGACACTCAGAGAATATCTTTGTTTCTCCAGGCTAGTTAGCATGGTGATGACACTCAGAGAATATCTTTGTTTCTCCAGGCTAGTTAGCATGGTGATGACACTCAGAGAATATCTTTGTTTCTCCAGGCTAGTTAGCATGGTGATGACTATCTTTGTTTCTCCAGGCTAGTTAGCATGGTGATGACACTCAGAGAATGGGCCCATAAGGGTTTGGTTGAAGAGGTCGAGCGACCCGACTCCTTCCTGGAGCGCTTCAGAGGACCTGCCCCCTTGGACATGCAAGCTCCTCCCAGTAGATTCAGCCACGCCCACACAGACTCTGACGCAGCGGACACTGCAGACGGCAGACCCGCCAGACAGACGTGAGAATACGTGCGCACACACATGCATGAACACACACACACGAACACACACACACACACACACACACACACACACACACACACACACACACATACACACACACAAACACACACACACACACACACACACACGCAATTGTCCTTTTGTATCTTAATCGTCGTTTCATTCCTCTCGTCGTCTCAGGAAGCGCAGCAGGTGCAACCTGCTCGTTTTGTCCCCTTCGGATGATGCGTACTACTACTGGCTGATGGTGATTGGTGCAGCTGTGCTGTATAACTGGAGCCTCCTGGTGGTCAGGTGAGGAACTACATGCCACTAACAGTAATGATGATGATGATAGTTGCGTGACAACGCAGTGTTTTCTATATACACATTGATTGATTTAAAGGTAGGTTAAGTGCTTTTCTTTGGTTAAAATGGTTTTAAATAGCTCCACATTCTCATAGTTTCATTGCTTGCCTAAATTAAACAGCAACAATATACTAAACAGGCTTTTTGGGGAAACAGGTCTGAAGCGCAGTCAAGAGGGACAATTCCCCCCCTTGGCAAACGGACACAGTGGCCTATCGGGGGAAAAAAGCTTGTATGTCCATTAATAACTTTAAAGCATAAATGTGAAAATCTACATCGACCATTTTCACTTTTGTGCAACTCTTTTATGATTTATGTCGATATTGCACATGCCCCACGGAAAGTGTGTGTGTGTGTGTGTGTGTGTGTGTGTGTGCGTGGGTGCGTGCGTGTGTGTGTGTGTGCGTGCGTCACAAGTGGACATGGATATTAGCACAACTTTCGTTCAACTTTGACCCCTCTATCACATGGAACTATGTTTTGAGTGTACTGATATGGACACAAAAACCATAGGTCCATGTGATAGAGGGGTCAAAAATGAACGAAAGTTGCACTAATATTTTTGAAATACGTTAGTTTTGTGAATTAATTTACTTTTAATGCGTGGCCCCCTGTGCCCCCCAGAAAATGACCGGAACTACTTAATATTTAACCAAAACCAGAGCAGAACTCCCACCACAGGACTCGGCTAATCAATTAATACAGTTGCGACCACTATATCAATGGGAAGTATTTCATACAGCTTCAAGTTCAAAAAACGGAACTATCCCTTTAAGCTAAATTTACAAACTGTGATCCTTACGTGTCCTTTAACCCATTCTGACCTGAGATCAGATTCATACGAGGTTTGCACTGGACACACGCTGGTCTGACGAACCCATTCTGACCTGAGATCAGATTCTAAAAATGTCAGTCGTTCTTCGATTTTTTTCAAAAATAGCAGACCTACAAGCTCGTATCGCGCCACTCGGTGGCGCGATATGAGCTTGTAGATCTGCTATTTTTAAATAGCTAAAGCATAACATGATGCTGACACCAAAATGGGTGCCCGGTCAGAATGGGTTAAATTAGTTATTGTTTTAGTCTGACTGACAAGAACTCCTGCGTCCTCCGGCAGTCACACCTTGTCTTCCACCGAGACAGCACTGAAAGGCCTTACTTAGCTTGATGGATCAACATGAAGGGAAAAAAAGACCGGAGATTTAACCCAGTGGCGTTCGACGCCAGCTTGGCAGGAAAGACGACGACGTGCAACGATCACTGGAGAACGCACGACTTCTTGTAGTCGGACTCAAAGTCTTCGTCCATGCTGCCGGTGTCGGCCGCCTGCTTGCCGTCCGTCGGCGGCAGGAAGCGGCCGTAGTCGACGCCCTGCCGCTCGTAGAAGAGGATGTAGGCGGAGTCGGTGTCGATGCCCTCGGTGTGCACCTCCCTGCAGCTGCTGTCGTTGTAGCAGTACCACCTCCCGTTGGGGTTCTTGGCGTAGGTCACGTAGTGGCCGCTGCCCATGATTCCCGAATGGCAGGAGATGGCGTACAGGTTGTACGTGGACTCCTCCTCCTCCTGCGGCGGCAGCTCGTCTGGGGCCGCCGACCCGGACGACCCGTCATCAGAGCACAGTGTGGGTTCCACTTGGACACTCTCGGAGTCACAGAAGGGTCTGCCGTCTGGACCCCTGGTGGTGGTGGTGGTGCCCGCGGCCGATGTCGACGCCTGTTGACGCCCGCTGCCGTCCAGGTTGGACCTGGAGACCCCGTGTCGTCTGCTGCTCAGCTGCGGCGGCGGGCGGAGTGGGACCCGTTCGGGGCTTCCTCCTCCTCCTCCTCCTGAGGCGCTCCTGGAAGTGCTTCTCAGAGGGCTCCGACTGAGCGAACGTGCGGAGCGCGCCGACTCCGTGCCCGACGAGGCTGGCGAGGCTTCGGGGAGGTCGCCGGCGGTGGACGCCATATCGTCGTCCTCTTCCCCGACCTTCGCCAGCTCCTCGGAGTCGCCCCCGCCGCGGGAGTGGCGTCGGTGTCGTTGCTCCCCCGCGTGATCCCTGGGAGCCAGGAAGGCGCCGGGGTTGAAACCGCAGTGGGGGAACTCCACGACCTTGTTGTACTTGATCCAGCGGCCATTGACGAACTGGAAGCGCTTCAGGTGGACGATCAGGATGGGAGGGAGCCTCCACAGCTCCAGCTTTTTGGTGGCCAGGCAGCGGGCCTTGCACTTGGAGCAGTGGTAGAGCTCCTCCTCGCCCAGCTCCTCCTCGCTGGTGAAGGCCCTCAGGCAGCTGTCCAGGGTGACGGGCTCGGCCTGTGCGCGGCGGGCCTGCGGCACGCTGCAGTGCTCGCTCACCACCCTCTCCTGGGAGGGCTGGTAGCGGCCGTGCAGCACGTCCGCGTCCCACTCCACGGCGATGGAGCCGTGGTGCACAGAGGACGCCCTCTCCTCCTCCGTGCACTCGATGACGCAGCCCTGGCAGGGCCGGTACCACCAGTTGCAGCAGGCGCACACGAGGCCGTCCTTGTCCACCGTGCGCAGCGTGAAGGGGTACTGGTGGCCAGTGCCGCCGCCACCCTCGTCACAGTCCTCCTGCGGCGGCAGAGGTCTGAGCAGGCTGGACACTTGGTTCCACACGGCGTCGTAGAGATCCTTCTTACTGGTGTGCGCGGTGTATGGCACGATCAGCGGCATTCCGAACAGACTGGGCCGGTTCTTCTGAAACAACGTGAAGACACCGCTCATCCGCATTTTCCTGTGCATGGCGACGAAGTAACCGATGAAAGGTCTCTGATCCTGGAGCGTCGTAGGTGCGAGGGCGCGTCCTCCACCGGGCACGCCTACTTCGTCCATAGGAGTCTCCAGGCTGACGGGCACGCCATCGTTGGCGACAAGGACAGATTTGGCCACGCCAATGTGGGCGATGTCCGTGCGCGCGGTAGGCGCCATGGGCGCAGGGCAGAGCGGCGGGATCTCATACGCGTGCAGGAAGCGGTTCTCGGACAGACACACCTTCTGGCTGTCCCGCGGCGAGCCTTTGATGCTGGAGGCGTGCACGTCCACCAGCAGGATCTGATCGGAATGGAGGCCGCAGAGCTCGCCCAGCCGCCTCTTCAGACCGCCGTACCTCTCATCCAGGTTCAGCCGCAGGCCGTAGCGCACTGGCACGGAGCCGTCCAGCCGGGTGACTGCGATCTCCAGGTGCACGGAGCTGGTCATGGGCAGCGGCAGCGACAGCAGGTTGAATGGGTCGAAGCGGGCGCTCACGTGGCCGCACGTCTTGCACGCCACACGCGACCTGAGCTGCCCGTGGAACAGGTCCACCACCACGGAGCGGTTGCGCCGCAGGTGGTTGTCCCAGGCCTCGGCGGCCACCTCGCCGTCGGGCCGGCCGTCGCTGTCCTTCAGCTCGATGTAGGGCTTGTCGTGGACGCGGTTGAGGTCCTCGTGCAGGCCGTCCAGCAGGAAGGCCAGCAGCTCTTGGGAGTCCTGCTGCTGCAGGTCGTTGAAGCGCGGCGCGTACTTGGCCAGCGTCCAGCGCAGCTTGAGTGGCGCCACGCTTTGCTGCGCGCCGCTCCACAGCTCGGCCACCAGGTCGCCGTAGCCCTTGGCCATGTGGCCCTGCATGCCGATGGGGTTGGTCCTGTTGAGCTCGTACAGGTGCCTCCCGGCCATGAAGTAGTCGGTGAGGGGCCTGGTGTTGCTCACGCACTGGATGCTGGAGTTCATGAAGCAGCTGTTGCCCAGGTTGCTGAGGCCCGTGGCTCCCTTCTCGGTGGGCCGGGCGTTGTGCCTCTGGATCTTCCGGCTGTTGGTGATGAAGGACATCTCCTCCGGCCAGCTCATGTCCTTGTTCCGCTCCTCGATGAAGACGCACTGCTTGTCCTGGATCTCCAGGCTCTCCAGCGTGTGGTCTTCGTCATCCAGGAGCGTGAGGTTGTGCTCGCTGTTGTACAGCCACAGCCTCATGTCCTCCTCCTTTACGATGAGCCTCTGCGACAGGTGGACGTGGATCTGCTTTATGGTGGCCGTGCGGCTGAAACAGCCCGTGGAGTGAAGCGCGCGCTTCAGAGGCGGGGCGCTGCTGCGGGAAGTCGGAGTGTTGGCGCGGCCGCCGTGGTGGGGCGGCTGGTGGGCGGGTCGCTGCTCCTGCTGCCGCAGGATCATCAGGTAGCGCGGGAAGAGCTCCAGCTCCTCTTGGCCCGTCGCGCTCTGCCGAATCACCTGCCGTGGCAGGCTGAGGTTGGCGCCGTACCAGTGGTCCAGGGCTTTCCAGATGGGCTTCGGGACCGTCTCAAAGTATTGGCCCGGTGCTGGCTGCGAGGAGTACTTCAGCCTCCCGCCGTGACCGGTCAGACTGGCCTTCACGGGTTCAGCGCTGACCAGGGGCCGGTTGTCGATGGCCCCGGGTTTCTGTGCTGCAGGAGGATGACAGGGTAGTTGACCGGGGGCTCTGGACGAACCTTGACGGGGGCTGATCGGAGCCATCACGGAGCCTCGGGACCTGTCCTCGGAGGGGCTTCTCAGACCTCCTCCCGTCCCCGGCCCCGGACGGACGTGCTGGTCCATGCCGGCCACGGCCGCCGTGCTCCTCGGAGAGCTCGGAACGGACGGCTGCTCCACCGCCGAGCGCTCGTGCTCATACCTGACGTAGTCCTTCCACTGTCGCCACCAGAGCGCTGAGACGAGGAACCAGCATTGACCTTCCTGTAGTCCACGTCTGCTCTCTCTCTCCAGCCAAGCCCTGATGATCTGTCCCTCCTCCTCAGGGGTCGCGGGCCTCAACCACAGGACAACATGGCACACCTGAAAGAGCAGGTTGAGGAACTCGTTAGCCAGAGCGCTCTTTGCGCTCCACTTCAGGTAGTCCTCCAGGGTCAGGTGACCTGACTTAGTGGTGTCGTGTATTCTCAGAATGCCCTCCGCTATGCCCGACACGCTGCTGTTTGATTCAGAGAGCGTGTCCGTGCGGTTGTCGTTCCACACCTCCAGCAGCGCCGCAACCATCCCACGGAGCTCGTCTCCAGAAAGAGACCCGTCTCGGTCCGTGTCAAACACCTCGAAACAAAACGTCTGCCTTTCCGCGGGCGTTCCCCTGCAGAACTTGGACAGGCCACGACAGAGCTCTTCAAAGTCCACGTGATCGTCTCGATTCCCGTCGAATGCGTTGAACAGGCCTTCGCCGAGCGAGGCGGGGACGGGCGGAGAGACCAGCGGGACGAAGGTCTTCAGGTCCAGGCGTCTGGCTGACTGGCTCTTCAGCAGCGAGTGGTAGCTCTTCTCCAAGCACAGTATGGCCGACTCGGCAAAGTGCGTGGCGCGCGCCAGTTTCCGGTAGAAGGTGGGCGCGCCGCCGTCATTATGGGTCAGGGCGGCACACATGTCTCCCGACAGTAGCCACCTGGCGAAGGTGAGCGCCTCCTTGTTGCGCAGGAGCCACGCCCGGAAGCAGCCGTAGTTCACCTTCACCTCCTGCGTGAAGAAGGTCCTTAGCGAGGGCGGCACCTCCGTGCCATTCAGCGAGCGGAGCACGGCCTCCATGTCGTCCCTGGCGGCGTGGCCGCCTGGCTGGCCGGCGAACAGGCTGAACAGGTACTTGGCCTTCTCATCGTCGTGGCCCCTGATCAGCAGCACCATGCCCACGATCAGGTCCTGCTGGTGCAAGCCCTTGGTGGGCGAGCCACCGAATGACGCGTAGATCACCTCGGCCAGCTTGGGAGGGACGCCGTCGCCCAGGACGTCCCTGTCGAAGCACTGCCGGGTCATGTGGAGGCAGTTGCCGCTGGCTCTCTTGAAGGCATCCTTCAGCCTCCGCAGTTCCTCTTGCGTGACTCTCTTGGTGGCCTCTTTGTACGACAGGAAACCTATCCGCGACTCTGTGGCGCCCATGCTGTCCCCTCATGTCATTGCGATGTGAGGGGTGGCGGGGTGAACGTTGTTGTTGTCCTGAATCGAGGAGGATAAATGTATTAGTGGTGCCTCCCTATTGAGAAGGCGGTTCCTGTTGACGTGTACGACGAAACATGATGATGGCCAAGAATCTCTTTATCCGGGTGTCCATCTTGGCTTTATGCCATCATCTATGATGTCATATTATGTCATGTCTGTTGTTACGAAAAGAGAGTTGAGCCAGAAGGCAAAGCTCTCTGTCTACCGAGCAATCTTCGTTCCTACTCTCACCTATGGTCATGAAGTGTGGGTCATGACCGAAAGAATAAGGTCGCGATAACGGTTTAAATAAATTAGTTTTCCAGGTGGCTGGCATCTCCCTTAGAGATAGGGTGAGAAGTTCAGTCACACGAGGCAGTAGAACCGCTGCTCCTTTGCCTGGAAAGGAGCCAGTTTAGGTGATTCTGGGCATCTGGCTAGGATGCCTCTCGGGTGTCTCCCTAGGGAGGTTCTCGATGCACGTCCCACTGGGAGGAGACCCCGAGGAAGACCAAGGCGCAGATGGAGGAAACACATCGACTCACCTTGGAACGTCTCGGGATCCCCCAGGAGGAAGTCACTAATGTTGCTATGGAGAGGGAAGTCTGGAGCTCTCTGGTGGAGCTGTTGCCCCCGCGACCTGACTACGGATAAGTGGTTGAAGATGGATGGATGGATGGATGGATCTATGATGTCATAGATGTCACCACGACTCCATATTTGGGCAAGACTGATGTCATACTTACTAGTCCAGGGTGTTTTAAAGGGGGCTCCCGGAACACACAGGGTCCTTTATTAGCTTCCAGGTGGTCCCCGCAGCAAGTGGCTTCCAAAGTACCAGGGGGTCCCCAACATGTGTTAATTTTATATAGCATCAAATCATCTATTTTTCAAATCTACAAGCTCACAACAGGCCACAATGAGACATGAGCTTACCCAATGGTATTTAATTTTAACACACATCTTGTATGGGGGGTCCCTGGTACACAATGTTTCAGATTGGGTCTGAGGCCAGGCATTAATGTGGGTGGGGGTCCCTGGCACACAATGTTTCACATTGGGTCTAAGGCCACTGTGGCTATAGCACAAATGACTATAGAACAAATGGCTATAGCACAAATGGCTATAGCACAAATGGCTATAGCATGCCATTTGTTCTATAGCCATTTGTGCTATAGCCATTTGTTCTATGGCTATAGAAATATGGATATTTCTGTACGGTATATCTATCAGCCTTTGTCCCTTTATTCCCATATATGGAGATTTCTGTATTTGTCTGTCCGCCCCCTTTTATGCCCATGGACAATGATGTCTTTCTGTGTCCCTTTATGTCCATACTGTATAGGAGATTTCTGTATATCTCGGTGTCCATTTTACGATTTATGGAGATTTCTGTACCAACTTGTTTCCATGGTGCGTGCGTGTGTGCGTGCGTGTGTTCAGGGCCTGTTTTGACGAGCTCCAGAGCAGCGGCGTGCTGGTGTGGATGGTACTGGACTATCTCTGTGACGGAATCTACGTCCTCGATATGGCCGTTCGCCTTCGCACAGGTACACACACACACACACACACATTTTCCTCTTAGTTTTAGTCGACGAAAACAACTACTGGAAGCAATACAAAAACAATTAACTATATAACTAAACTATTGTGTGTGTGTGTGTGTGCGTGTGCGTGTGTGTGCTGTGTGTGTGTGTGCGTGTGTGCGTGCGTGTTTGTGCGTGCCAGGCTTTCTGGACCAGGGCCTGCTGGTGAGGGACGTGCGTCGCCTGCGGCGCACGTACGTGCGCACGCTGCAGTGCGCGCTGGACGCGGCGTCCGTCCTGCCCACCGACCTGCTCCGCCTCCTGGGGGGCGGGGCCTCCTCGCTGGCCGGGGCCACGCCCCTGCTGCGCTTCAACCGCCTGCTGCGCGCGCCGCGCCTCCTGGAGCTCTTTGAGCGCACGGAGACGAGGACGGGATGCCCCAACGCCTTCCGCATCGCCAAGCTGGTGCTCTACATCCTGGTCATCATCCACTGGAACGCCTGCGGATACTACAGGCAGGCAGGGGGCGCCAAAAACGACGCCACAACATCTAGTGTTTAAAAAAAAAACACATTCTGATTTGAGATCAGATTCTACAAAATGTCTTCTACATCCTGACAGTTTTCTGAAAAAAGCTATGTTTCTATGTCAGTCGTTCTTTGATTTTTAAAAAATAGCGGACCTACAAGCTATGAGCTTGTAGATCTGCTGTTTTTCAATAGCTAAAGCATAATGTAATGCTAACACCAAAAGGGGTTCCCGCCCAGAATGGGTTAAAACCCATTCAGGAAGGGATTAACCCCTTCTGTTCCATTTAGTGTCGCACAACGTTTTAATTTCATAGTACTCTACCATACAGATTGGACAACATTTTCCATTGTATTATTAATTTAGAGACATACGTAGTGCCCCTTTAAGTCATTTCCATGCAAGTGTATGAAATAAATCACACCCGTGTGAAGTGAGGGGTGCTAATATATTAAAGTCTTAACTATGATTAGGTGATTATGTTATTGTTAATGGCATTTAATGTTTGTGTTATAGGGACAAGATGACGACAAGTTTCCCTTCATTGTCAATGTCGTTTTTTAAAACAGACATTGAACTATAAAGACAAACATTAAACCTGTACATTGGAGGGCGCCCCTCCAATGTAGCGCCCCTCAGAAATGAGCTGAATTTTGCTGGTTATAGATGTTGACTAATATGTAGGCTAAACTGTTCTGTTATCTGTTTCGTTTCAGCTTCTCTAAAGTCCTGGGACTGGGTTCTGACACCTGGGTCTACCCCAACACCTCCGATCCAGGTTATTAAGAGATTAATAAATAAAATGCTTTTTACTAATTGGTTTTGTTTTGCATTCTTTTTGTTTTCAATTTTCAAGTTTTCATTTGTTTTAAAGGTATATTCAGTGATTTCACTTAATTCAAATATCACTTATGTTTTTGTTTTGTTGTGATACTCCTCTCTACTATAGAGTGTGCTGACCATATAAGGAGTTCCTCCCTGTCCCCAGTTAACCCCTGGGGGTCAAAAAACCTTAGGTTTCGTTTTTGGCTCTCTATCCTGATTGGATGAAAGGCTTAGGTCCCAGCCAAAAACGAAACCTAAGGTTTTTTGAGTGAAATCACTGAATATACCTTTAATGTGAGTTTTGTCATTTTAGATTATAGTTTTTGCAAAACAAATGCTTGCCATGGATTCAGAATCATGAAAACCCCTTATGTTCAACACCACTGGGATTTTCTTAGGACTTTCGATATGCTGTTACTTACTAACATATTTATGAAACAAAACAAACAAACAAAAAAAGTTGAAATGGTTTCTGTTGCAATTTGTTTGAGGTTGACCCCATTTTTCTTCCATAGATTTCCTACACTATTCACGCTGTTTCACAAATCACAGATTGGGGCTTTCATTGGAACTGACATGCTTCTTCAGTTGTGATATTTGTTTTGTGTTATGTAATCCCGCTCCGCCCCGCTCCAATCCGCTCCAGAGTTTGGCTCTCTCACCAGGAGTTACATCTACTGCCTGTACTGGTCCACGCTGACCCTGACCACCATCGGAGAGACTCCGCCCCCTGTCCGGGACGAGGAGTACCTCTTCCTGGTCGTGGACTTCCTGGTCAGTTCTCAGCCAATCACGTTGTTTTTGATTGATTGATTGATTGATTGACTGACTGGTGGATTGTGTTCCTTTGCATACATAAAATGTTCTTAAGCTATTAACACAAACAGCACCGGGATTCCTTCAAAATAGATGCTCTGGGGTTCCGGGAAGACATGGCCACTTTTACTCTGTTCCGGAAAAAAAAACTGCGATATTGTTTTGCTTGCTTACCTTGCTCACGAGAGGCAGTTGAGAAGTCAGAAATGAAGAGCTTATAGTATATCCATCAGATCAAAACCACGGAGAGCGCCCTAGATTAACGAAAAGCCTTGGAGTCCCACTCAAAAATAAAAAAAAGGAAAGAATTAATAATATTCTTCTCTCGTTTGATGTCATTGAGGATGCGCTAGGACGTGTACACACGTCCTTTGAATCCGTCGGTTGGATGGCTTATGACGTGTGACGTATGACGGACACAAGTTTCGCATTGCTGATCTCCTAGATTGGAGTTGTGATCTTCGCCTCCATCGTGGGCAACGTGGGCGCCATGATCTCCAACATGAACGCCACCAGGGCGGGCTTCCAGAGCCGCGTGGACGCGCTCAAGCACTACATGCACTTCCGCCGCGTCAGCAAGGAGCTGGAGCAGCGCGTCATTCGCTGGTTCGACTACCTCTGGACCAATCAGAAGATCGTGGACGAGCAGGACGTGCTGAAGAGCCTGCCCAACAAGCTGCGGGCGGAGATCGCCATCAACGTTCACCTGGAAACCCTGAAGAAGGTAATACGTTAATTAATTACCCAGTGGTCTTAATTTTATTTTATTTTATTGAATTTATTTAATGGACATTCAACCTATAAAACATATGCATCATATAATTGGTCCTAATTCCTTATGGCACCATTTCTGTCTACTCACTCTGTGTCTCAGAGGATGGCTGAGGACAGTTCAGAAACCTGTCTACTCACTCTGTGTCTCAGAGGAGTGCTGTGGACAGTTCAGAAACCTGTCTACTCACTCTGTGTCTCAGAGGATGGCTGAGGACAGTTCAGAAACCTGTCTTCTCACTCTATGTCTCAGAGGAGGGCTGTGGACAGTTCAGAAACCTGTCTTCTCACTCTGTGTCTCAGAGGAGGGCTGTGGACAGTTCAGAAACCTGTCTACTCACTCTGTGTCTCAGAGGAGGGCTGTGGACAGTTCAGAAACCTGTCTACTCACTCTGTGTCTCAGAGGAGGGCTGTGGACAGTTCAGAAACCTGTCTACTCACTCTGTGTCTCAGAGGAGGGCTGTGGACAGTTCAGAAACCTGTCTTCTCACTCTGTGTCTCAGAGGATGGCTGAGGACAGTTCAGAAACCTGTCTACTCACTCTGTGTCTCAGAGGAGTGCTGTGGACAGTTCAGAAACCTGTCTACTCACTCTGTGTCTCAGAGGATGGCTGAGGACAGTTCAGAAACCTGTCTTCTCACTCTATGTCTCAGAGGAGGGCTGTGGACAGTTGAGAAACCTGTCTACTCACTCTGTGTCTCAGAGTGAGTAGACACTTCAGAAACCTGTCTACAAAGTGATATCGACTTCCAAATATTTTTTACGCACCGCATTTCAAAGTAGTATGTGGGCCTTAGTTTATTTAAATCAAATTAAACGCACAAGTTAGAAAATGGAGATAAGAGATTTCTGCCCGAGAGCAACGATATGAGATTTGGAATTATACTATTTGTAATATTGATTGCAATGCACGTGTGTGTGTGTGTGTGTGTGTGTGTGTGTGTGTGTGTGTGTGTGTGTGTGTGTGTGTGTGTGTGTGTGTGTGTGTGTGTGTGTGTGTGTGTGTGTGTGTGCGCGTGTATAGGTGCATATTTTCCAGGATTGTGAGGCAGGTCTGCTGGTGGAGCTGGTGCTGAAACTCAGACCTCAGGTCTTCAGTCCAGGAGACTACATATGTAGAAAGGTCTGTTTTATTAGTATTTATTTATTTCTCCTTTATCTCTGTGTACATGGAAAAAAGAAACGAGAAAGAAATGATTAAACATGATTAAAGTTATTTTACTTGTTTATAAAGCTTTAATTAAATGGTCTCTCGCTCCCGCCTATCCCCAGGACTGCTTGCCCAGGTATGTCCCAAACCGCCTCCTTAGGTCATGGCCTGCTTGAAAAGCCACAAAGAATGGCATTTAAGAAATATTTTTTCACAATTCTTTCAAAAATAGCAGACCTATACAATCTAGGTCTGCTATTTGTCAACAGCTAAAGTATAACATAATGCTAGAAACACCAAAAGGGGGTCCCGCCCTGAATGAGACAAAATAGACTAAACAACCAACCGTCTTCGTCCTGTAGCTTAAACCTCAAATTATCAGGTGCAGATGGCTGGCTGCTTCCCTCACAGATCTGAGTTTACACTCGGTCACTCTGAAACCATCAGTCTATACCAAAAAACATCGATTTTTTTTCCATGAAATAAAAAATAAAAATCTGTTCTAATGGAGTTATAGTTAGTTACAAGCTCTAATTGTTGTTGTTGAATTGATTTTTAACACAATTAGCACCGGGATTTCTTTCAAAATAGCTCGGGGGGCTGAGAAGATATGGCCGCTTTTACTCGGTAAGCCCCCTCCGCAACCCCCCCCCCCCCCCCCCCCCGTGCCGTACAAAAACCGGGAGACATATTTTTGCTTGCTTACCTCGCTAAGATTATATGATATAAGTCGCTGATGATCGCTCGCGAGAGGCATGTTGAAGTCAGAAATGAAGAGCTTAGTATATCCATCTGGTCTATTGTTGTTCAGTCTCCTGAACTTGAACACAGTATTTTGCGTTGAACAAATTTGTTTTCGAAATCCATGTCATATACACCGCATCTCCAGCAGATAAAGAGTGCAGGGTTGTGCCCCGAAAATAGCAGATCTACAAGCTTGTAGATCTGCTATTTTCGCTATTTTCGGCCCAAAAATGCCCTCTTATAGGATTTCAGCCCCTGCCTCTCTCTCTCTACTCTGACACTCTCTGCACGTGCCTGCCTGCCTGCCTGCCTCGCCCGGCGTTGGCCACCAGGGGGACGTGGGCAAGGAGATGTACATCATCAAAGATGGCCGCCTGGCCGTGGTGGGCGAGGACGGCGTGGGCCAGCTGGCCGTGCTGACGGGAGGAAGCTGCTTCGGAGAGATCAGCATCCTGAACATCAGCGGCAGCAAGATGGGGAACCGCCGCACAGCCAACATCCGCAGCGTGGGCTACTCCGACCTGTTCTGTCTGTCCAAGCAGGACCTCATGGACGCCCTGCAGGTATAACAGTTACAGTGGTGGTGTTGTTTTTTGGGGAAAACAGGACAACTCACCCCTTTTCCGTTTTTCCACCCGGAATTTTCCCCAGTGGAGGGGTTGGTGGGAGAGGCTGGACGGCAGACGGCTGGACTTTTGAATTTCTCTAACTAATTTCTCATTTTCACGACAGCAGACAGCCTATTAGTACAAATATACAGTAATTCATGAAAAGCTGCTACAGTGAAGTCGGTTCACAGAAGTTGTTGTGGGCTATGTTGGGATTATCTGACGAGGTACCATTTGAGGGGGCAAAACCTTACATATACTAAATTATACTAAATTGTTTATAGGGTCAATATAAGTAAAATAATATAGCCTTTCCATAGGAGTATCTTTTTATATTTTTCCAAAAAGAATACAAACAGAGAATAGCATATTACAAAGTTATCCCCCTCACTGGGGAACATTCCGGGAGGAAAAACGGGAAAGCACCGGGGTGAGTTGTCCAGTGTTCGTTTTTGGCAGCATTTTTAGATGTTTTTAGTTTTTGTCATTTTAGTCTCTTTTAATAGTTTTCATTTAGGTTTATGTCACATTTTAGGTACCTGGGAATGTTTTAGTGTTAGTCTAGTTTTAGTCGACTAAATCTACAGTTGATTTAGTCGACTAAAATTTATTTTGGCAGGCCTTGATGCCGCTGTAATGACTGTTTTTACACTTACGTACGCTGAAAATAGTTGATCTACAAGATCTGCTATTTTCAGCATGCAACCAAGTGTAAAATGACTTATACTGGATCTCTTGTCCATTAGTCCCTGCCTAACATTTTAGTATAGTTTTTATTTGACAGTCAGTGTATTTAGTTTTAGTCACCATAGCTTAGTTTTCAGCTTAGTTTTCATTTAGTTTCCATTAAGTTTTCCTCAGTGAAAAAAAGGTAGTCGACGAAATCAACACTGCTGCAGGTACAGGGACCTGTACAGTAACCTCCTTCACCGCCAAGCACGTGTTTTACGTGTTTAAATTTTTTTTGAAAGCCCAGAGCCCAAGCTGCCACTTGCTGGATCAAGAGCTTTTTTATTTAATGTCAAAGTGCAACGTTTCGGTCTTTCGACCTTCCTCGTCACTAAATACATTTCAATAACAGGTATACACGACCAATCAGAAACGCATGTAATCATCAAAACAGATCGGTCACGGTTGCAGAATGTCTTCTCTACAATTTTCCCAACACACAAGTAGGAGTTTGTATTGTTATTATGGTCCCCGTATAGAGCGTCGCAGTCCCTCCCCCTTTCAGAACGACGAGTGGCCCAGGAAATGAATCGCAATGCATTTTTCCCATAGGTTTTTCTTAAAGGTTTTATGACATTCATTTTCATTTCTTTTTCTTTTTTCTTTTAGGTTTTATGACCTCAATTACACCCAAAAAACCTGAACTTTGAACATTCAGTGGATTTTCTGTGGTCTGAAGTTTTCTTTGGGGTTTGGAAGCCTTTTGAGCTACAATGAAAACAGGCAACACAGTGAAAACAGTGACATCTGCTGGCAAATCCCATTGACATATTATATGGGATTTGCAGGGTCTTACATCACTTACTGCCGGCAAATCAGAGCACCTGTTTGAGCCAGAAAACCCCAGATCACAGAAAATCTACTGAATGTTAAAAGTTCATGTTTTTTTGGGTGCAATTGAGATTAGAAAACCTAAAAAAAATAAGAACAATTCCAAAACCTTTTTTTAAATGTCACAATCCCTTTAAAGGATTTATTTAAAGACGGTTACGCCGCAGACAAAGCCAACTCGGATCGTGACAAATCATGACAATGAACACAATGTTTTTGGCCGATCAAATAATGTATAAGAAGAAAAAACAAAACAAATAGTGTTGTCTCCTGCCTTTATTTTCTTTCTAATGATTTGATCGGCCCAAAATATTGTGTTCATTGTCATGATTTGTCACGATCCGAGTTGGCTTTGTCCGCGGCGTAACCGTCTTTAAATAAATACTTTAAGAAATGCCTATGAGGAAAATGAACGGCGATTTCTTTTTCCGGGTCTCTCGAGGGGGGGGCGGGACTGCGACGCTCTATAGCGGAAGGAGTTTGTCTTGTTATTATCGTCCCCGTATACCGGCAGGAGTTTCCACACGCCAGAGCACAGCTGGAGCAGAGGGGGCGGGACATCCTGCGGAAGGAGGGGCTTCTGGAGGAAGTGGGCGTGTCAGCAGGGGAGGACCTGGAAGAGAAGGTGGAGAGGCTGGAATCCTGCCTGGATCGTCTGCAGGTGCATAATAATACAAACAATAACAATAACAATAAGTTCTAGAAAAGTCGCAATTTTTTGAAAAATTGCAAAGGGTGGTTTCCCCAGTCGCTTACATAGGCCCCTCCCTAATTTGAAAATTTCCATAATGCTTGAACAGTTTGGTCTTCTGCCCCTGCAATGGAATTTATGTTCCATTGTTTTCTTCATAAACTATTGTAAAACATAGATTGGTTACGTAACCAACAACAGCCAATATTAGCTACTACGAACGTTATGCAAAGCTCGGCCAATCACAACGGAAGTTCGGTAGGTTACTCCGGAAGAAGAACAATAAAAAAGTGTGACTCGACACCGGGCACTGTCTGCACTCCCTGTGGTGGTGTGGATTGCGTGTGTCGAGTTTGAAGTCGGTGGGGCGAACGGTTTCCGAGTTATGTGGATTACAGACATACAGATAGAAAGATGAACAAAAGAAACGCTGGCGTCGACTGTTTACCGCTTCACCTCCCAATGTATGAATGAATGGACCGTTGTAAAGTAACCATTGTAAAGTAAGCACGTCGTGCATAGAAAAGCGCTATAGAAACGCAATCCATTATTATTATTATTATTATAATATAATAGAAGCTCGAGCTATGAGCTTGTAGATCTGCTATTTTTCAATAGCTAATGCATAACATAATGGTTAAAACACCAAAAGGGGTTCCCGCCCAGAATGGGTTTTAATAACATTGTGTTATTCCTTCCAGACTTGCGTGGCCCGTCTGCAGACGGAGTTTAACTCCTCCCAGCTGCGACTGAAGCAGCGAATCACGACCCTGGAACGCGGCGTCACCATGGCGACACTGACCACGGGCAGTGGCTTCCTGTCGGACGGCGACGAGAGCGTCCGTGACTCTGTCCACAGCGAGGTCAACATCAGACTGTGACTCCGCCCACAGTGAGGTCAACATCAGACTGTGACTCCGCCCAGCGAGGTCAACAACACCAGGCTGTGACTCCGCCCACAGTGAGGTCAACATCAGAATGCGACTCCGCCCAACGAGGTCAACAACATCAGGCTGTGACTCCGCCCAGTGAGGTCAACATCAGAATGTGACTCCGCCCAACGAGGTCAACAACATCAGGCTGTGACTCCGCCCAGTGAGGTCAACATCAGAATGTGACTCCGCCCAGTGAGGTCAACAACATCAGGCTGTGACTCCGCCCAGTGAGGTCAACATCAGACTGTGACTCCGCTGCGCATTGATACGACGTTCAAACTGCTGTATTCCTTTCCAACCCAAACCACACAGACGAATTAAGGCACGGGTCGTTTCCACCCGTTTGCAAATTTGGAGATTAGGAACCTTTCCACACTGAGATTAGGACCCTTTCCAGACTGAGATTAGGACCCTTTCCACACTGAGATTAGGACCCTTTCCACACTGAGATTAGGACCCTTTCCAGACTGAGATTAGGACCCTTTCCAGACTGAGATTAGGACCCTTTCCACACTGAGATTAGGACCCTTTCCACACTGAGATTAGGACCCTTTCCACACTGAGATTAGGACCCTTTCCACTCTAAGATTAGGACCCTTTCCACACTGAGATTATGACCCTTTCCAGACTGAGATTAGGACCCTTTCCAGACTGAGATTAGGACCCTTTCCACTCTGAGATTAGGACCCTTTCCAGACTGATATTAGGACCCTTTCCACTCTGAGATTAGGACCCTTTCCACACTGAGATTAGGACCCTTTCCACTCTAAGATTAGGACCCTTTCCACACTGAGATTATGACCCTTTCCAGACTGAGATTAGGACCCTTTCCAGACTGAGATTAGGACCCTTTCCACTCTGAGATTAGGACCCTTTCCAGACTGATATTAGGACCCTTTCCACTCTGAGATTAGGACCCTTTCCACACTGAGATTAGGACCCTTTCCAGACTGAGATTAGGACCCTTTCCAGACTGAGCAGAGAGTGATGAAACAGATTCACGGAGCGCAGCGATTGAGGCTGGAAGTAGAACCCAGGCTAAGACATTTGCGTTTAACATTCTGGACGGGAACGCCTTTTGGTGTTTTAAGCATTATGTTATAATGTATAGCTATTGGAAAAAAATAGCAGATCTACAAGCTCATAGCTCGGCACCGAGTGCCACGCTATGAGCTTGTAGTTCTGCTATAGTTTCTGGGGTCCTTGAATTATTGAGCACCACTGATAGAGAAACATAGGTATTTCAGAAAACTGACAGGATTTAGAAGACATCTTTTTCATTTTTAATGGGTTAAATAAAAGTGACCACAAAAACGTCCTGGGGACATTGTATTATAATGGAATTTAATTTACATATTTCCATTGTGGTCCTATGATTGATGACATCAGGATACTGCATATATGGAGATTTCTTTATTATAAATATACTTTTTTTTTTGGAGATCCGCCGATTCGACCGACTTCCTACTGGGCACATCACGCCCTCAACACGCATATATGTGTTCAGTTCAGTTCAGTTCAGTTTATTTTCGGAAGGAGGACATACATTCATACATTGCACACAGTTTCCATCCTTTTTTTTTTTTTTGTATTATTATTATTTATTTTTTATAGTGTCCATATGTCATGTCCTGTCCGTTCCGAAAAAGGGTTAGGGAGAAGCCATAGGCTTGTCGGGCCCTACCCCTGGAGTCCATTTGTGCATGTGTAGCAGACCGTGCCTGCTTACACAGTGCATACATACATTCATGCTGTCCTTATGTATGTACATTTATCTACACACATTCATATATATATATATATATATATGTACATATATATATATATATATACACATATATATACTAATAACAACTGTAAATAATAATAATGACAGTAGCAGCAATAACAACAATGTGCATGACCATGAATGGGAATATAGTGGTTCTGAACCAGTTACCACATCTCCGTTCACTTCACGGGGGCCTATAGAGCGGCGCAGTCCCTCCTCCCCCTTTCAGAACAACGAACGGCCCAGGAAATGAGAACGCAATGCATTTCCCCATAGGCAGTTTTTATTTAATTTATTTAAAGACCTTTTAAGCGTCGTACGAAGCCAACTCTTGTCGTGACAAATCATGACACAACACACACAATATTTCGGGCCAAACAAAGAATTAGAAAGTAGAAAAAAAACGGCAGGTTACAACACTTTTTTTGTTGTTTTTCTTCTTTGTAATTATTTGTTTGGTCCAAAATATTGTGTGTGTTGTCATGATTTGTCACGACAAGAGTTGGCTTCGTACGACGCTTAAAAGGTCTTTAAATAAATTAAATAAAAACTGCCTATGGGGAAATGCATTGCGTTTTCATTTCCTGGGCCGTTCGTTGTTCTGAAAGGGGGAGGGACTGCGCCGCTCTATTGGCGAAGTGCATTAAAGTCCTGGACGGGAACTTGACAGAATGCACCGGATTCAGGCAACAGCCCAGTAGTACAAGAAATCTATGAAAAATCTAATTGCAAAAAAAAAAAAAAACTCAGCTGATTTAGCATCAATATATCCTGAATAACATAATTGTCTGAGGGGAAAGTGTTGTAAATGGCCTGTACAGTATGGCCACCATTGAGACATCCTATTATAAGGCAATACTTTCTAAATGTCCTTATGCTTTAAGTAGCATGTGACGTGTCAAACTAGGGGGTTTTCATGATGCTGAATCCATTCCAAGCATTGGGCTGAATTTGGCCATAGCAACTTACCCAAATGTGCACATTACATTACTGGACTACAGCTTTAATGATCTTAAAACTCTTTCAGCGCCACCTGGTGGTCACCAGTTTAGGCTTTGAGTGCCAATTCTCCCATTATAAAGAAAGAAAGAATTTGTAATTATATTATGCATGTAATGTGCATGTCATCACCTGTACACCAGATTAGAGGAATTTTCAAAATATGGATAAAAAAATTGAAAGAGAATATAAAAAAATAAAATAAAAACAAGGGATCACGTCTTGTCGTCCGTGGCATCCAGTACATAATTGGCAATTGGACGTCTTGACGTTTATGGCTCTTAATCTGTTTTAAATGATTTTAAATAGTTTTGTTTGAAACATAAACAGTAGAGACTTTTGTTGTTATACTTTAAAACAGTTGGCATGTTGCACAGATGCGTAAAATTGCTGATATTTGCGCCGCCCTCGTTGAAAACTAAGTATTTCAAACTCCAGCTTGAATTGTCACACTCCATTCCAGAGCTGCATGGCAAACACTCGAGCGCTGTTTTCGCCCCCCTCAACGACGCCACTCTTCTAGTCTACTCTACACCACTGTGTTGTTTAAATGTTTTCTCCCACGATTTTGTAACCCATTTTTCACCCCTGTGTGCAATTATCTAATGTGATCCTGGGCTCTACACACCCTCCACCAACCTAGTCCCCATATATGGGGGACATGGGGAGAGCAACGGACTTGAACTCATGCTTCCTTCATGCATGAGTGCTCCTTTACACCTGACAGGGGGGAGTTTCCCTGGTTGGACGTAGCACGTGGAAGGAACACGTTATTCCAACCAGTTCCTTTCCCCTCCATCAGGCTCCCCGGCTGGCCAGGGGGAAGGCACACCACTGTGTCCTGAACTAAACGGATCTCCGTATATGAGGGGTATCGGGTTGAACTGGCGGTACGACCGACTCGACACTGGTTACGGTACTCCCTCGGGTCGTTGGTGACGTGTGTGGCTCGACCCACCGCTATCGTCTTTCCTCTGTCAGTAAATAACCTACTTAAAGGGGCATTCCACTCATTTTCAACATTTTACTATGTCATTAATATACCTTAGAGCTGTTGTGTGGAAACAATAAAAAAGTCCCCCCATTCCTAGAACTGGAGATCTGAAGAAAATCATTAACATGGTGAATCTTGATGATGTCATCAAGATGTGATTCACCATGTTAATGATTTTTACATACAAACCTTGTGCAGAACAAACAGAATATGTGCCACTTATTATATAACGGGTGTCCCCTGCACTATGCGATGCTCAGCCAATCACAGCATAGAATGGCACACCGTCCGGCCAATCACAAGGGCCAATCACAGCGCCAATATCGGCGCCATACATGGCGATTGTTTTTGCCAATATACCGTCGTCAAATTCCGGCGCCATACATGGTAATTCCCTGTCCTCGAATTTTGAGGACCATTCGGACCATCTCCACCCAACAGTGACGGAAGCACCATATATGGCTGAAGGCAGACTAATACAGTACGTCACCGTCTCGTCGTGACGAGTCAGACCCGTAGCCCGTGGCTATATGTATATGTCCGGCGAGGCTGTTCCAGTCTTTAGTTACTGCTCCTTGGTGAACTAGGGAAATGTTCTAACCCTTATAGCGATGGGGAACTCCTTCAGTAACCGACTGGAGATCCCGCAGGGCAAAGGGCCCCACGCGGTGGGCTGCACCGACCTCATGACGGACCACACGGCGGAGGGAACCTTCTTCCGCCTCTACTACCCCTGCCAGGAGGCGGAGAACGCCCCGAAGCCCGACTGGATCCCGTGCAAGGAGTACTTCAACGGCCTGGCGGACTACATGAAGATCAGCCGGACGCTCAGCGAGAGCGTCTTCAACTACTTCTTCGGCTCGTTCAAGATCCCGGCGCACCTGGACGGTCCGTTCAAGAGGAGGGACGGGGGGAGGTACCCCGTGGTCGTCTTCTCCCACGGCCTGGGGGCGTTCAGGACGTTGTATTCGGCGATATGCACAGAGCTGGCCTCCCGCGGCTTCGTGGTGGCGTCGGTGGAACACCGAGACGGGTCCGCCTCGGCCACGTATCACTACCGAGAGAAAACGGAGTCCGAGACTCCAGACGGAGAAGCGGATTCGTCCGCTTCGTGCGACCTGGCGGAGGAATGGATGTACTACAGAACTCTTCTGACCGGCGAGCACGTGTCGTCACTCTTGAACAAGCAGGTGAAACACCGGGCGGACGAATGCATCCGTGCTCTGAAAAAGCTCTCTGAAATAAACGCGGGGGCCGCGGTGCAGAACGCCCTGCGGACGCAGTTCGACTGGACCACGCTGGAGGACTCCATGGACCTGCGCAGGGCGGTCGCCATGGGCCACTCCTTCGGGGGAGCGACGGTGATCGAGACGCTGTGCAAGGAGGCCGACTTCAAGTGCGGCATCGCCCTGGACGCCTGGATGGCCCCGCTGGAGGAGGACATCTTTCCCCGGGTGAAGCAGCCCATCCTCTTCATCAACTCGGAGAACTTCCAGTGGGCCGAGAACATCCTCCGCATGAGGAAGATGGAGGCGTCGGAGGCGGCGTCGGCCCAGAGGAAGATGATCACCATTAGGGGCACAGTCCACCAGAGCTTCCCCGACTTCACCTTCCTCACGGGGGACTGGCTCGGCAAGCTGATGAAACTGAAGGGGAGGACGGACCCGGAGCTCGCCATGGACCTCTGCAACAGGGCGTCGCTGGCCTTCCTGCAGAGGCACCTCGGCATGGAGGAGGACTTCGACCAGTGGGACGCGCTGATCGACGGACAAGACGACAACCTCATTCCGGGAACCAACGTCACTATTGCGCCGATTAGCGGGAAAGAGCACGTGCTCGTTCTGGAAACGAAAATTGCCGTCCCGACGATTGACGGAAAAGAGGACAACCTCATTCCAGGAACCGCCGGTCCCGATATCGCACTGATTGATGGAAAAGATGACAACAGCCATATTCCAAGAACCGACGCCGATATACCCCCGACTGACGGAAAAGACGACATCCACCTTCTAGGAACCAATGTTGACATCTCACCACTGACTGACGGAGATGCCAACCTCATTAAAGGAACCAATGTTAATATTCAACTGATGGACGGAAAAGATGCCAACCTCATTAAAGGAAACAATGTTAATATTCAACTGACGGACGGAAAAGATGCCAACCTTATTAAAGGAAACAATGTTAATATTCAACTGACGGACGGAAAAGATGCCAACCTTATTAAAGGAAACAATGTTAATATTCAACTGACGGACGGAAAAGATGGCACCCTCATTAAAGGAAACAATGTTGATGTGAGCGATGGAAAAGATGACAACCTCATTCCAGGAAACAATGTTGACATCGCTGCCATCTGAGCGAACATTCTGCCTTGCATACATACAGTAACTGGCGAAACATGCAGGTGACAACATGACCTGTGTGCTTAGCTACGATGATTGTATAGCATCCACTTCAGTTGTTTTGTTTTATGCCCCTAAAGGTAGCTCTCCACCCAATAGACCACTACAGAATACTACAGGCTGGCAGTCGAATGAATTTGAGAGATCACTCGTTTGGAAGGTGTGGAAAGTTGCCGAGTTGCATCTAGCAGCCGAGTCGGCACTCGGCAGTGAATCCAGTCGTGGATATGGAATTTTCTTTGTAGCTCCCAATCGATGCGATGCGAGAGCGCCAGGGACACTAGCCGACACCACCATCTCGGGAATCCTGGATCGCTCTCCTTCTCCTCCACACCCTACTGTTCAGCGTCAGAGTCTGGAGTGCGCCTCTGTTGTTTGACCCACCGTCGTACCACTCTGCCGTCATTCATGACTGAATGTATTGTGTCCTTTTGGAATTATAATATGCATCTTAGATGTATACTGTACCAATCCTAATGTTGTTATTATTATTATTATTATTGTTGTTGTTGTTGTTGTTGTTGTTGTTATTGTTGTTGTTATTTTAGTTATTTGTCTTTACTGTTACACAGCTCACTCTGTACTTATTTTTTTACATTTTGTATGAAACCTCTTCATCTTCCTCCTTCCTTTTTAGAATTATTTGAAAACTTTAGTTACTAATGGTTAGTTGCTATGGGCGGTGGTTCAGGGGTCCAGTGGCCACTAGGGGGCAGCGGTGGCTCAGGGGTAGAGTGGCTGGATGGTAATCGCAAGGTTGCCAGTTCGAACCCTGTGGGCTCCCTCAGAGTTAGTGTCGAAGTGTCCTTGAGCAAGACTCTGAACCTCCTAATTGCTCCTGATGTGCTGGTTGGTGCCTTGCATGGTTTCCGCCGCCATCGGTGTATGAATGTGTGTGTGAATGGGTGAATGTAATGTAATGCACAATCTATGTATAGCGCCTTGGATAAAGGCGCTATATAAATGCACCGTTTACTTGGTCTAGACTCTAGACCAAGCTTGTGGATCAGCTATTTTCAGCACGTGGAAATATGCAGGCTGTGAGAACTGAGACCCTTCACAATAAAAGCATGCAGCTTTCACAAGTTGGCCCATAAATAAGGAATTCATTTGGATAATGGTAATGGAGATATTGTAAAAGTTGTCACTTTATTAATCCCAACACTGTATGTATATATATATATATATATATATATATATATATACATACATACATACATACATACATACATACATACATACATACATACATACATGTATACATATAGATAGGCCTATACACGGTATATCTAGGTGTGCCCCGAGAGTTTTAGGCTATGAAAAGTGTGCCCTGGGACAAAAAAGGTTGGGAAACACTGGTCTAGAGCTAGAGGTTCTAGAGCTCTACAGTGCTGTTAACGACCTCCACACTCTCCTATCTAACATCATGAGGGTCTAGAGCTCTACAGTGCTGTTAACGACCTCCACACTCTCCTATCTAACATCATGAGGGTCTAGAGCCTTCATCATCATCATTTTTCGACCGCAGTCGAGATCGTGGATTTCACAACGCCACGCCAGACTTCCCGGTCCTTCATTGCCATCCCCAGTTCCTGCTTAATGATGCATATAGCGTCCCTATAGCGATGACATCAGTTTTCTATACCTCTGGTCTGCTTTGAGGCAGGACTCCAGAGAAGAAGAGAAGATATAACCTCATTGTCAGCTCTGTAGCAGTGGCCGGCAAACTGTGTCCTTCTGGATCGTACTAGTGAAGAACAAACAGGGATATATTAGATCAGTCGATGGGTGGCTCTTCCAAGACAGATTCAGCGCTCTCATTAGAAGGCGGGGGTAAGTGCCATCCAACCGTTTCTCTCATTTCTAGAGCCCTATAGTGTTGTTAGCTATACTGTCGTGCTGCAGTGCATCTACTTTATACAGGAGCTGTGCTTCTCCTGGCCTGCCCTGGCTGGGTTGGCTCTCTGGCTGTGCCCTGGGTGGGTTGGCTCTTGGTTTGCTTGCCGTTAGTTCTGGCTGCCTGACGCAGTGCCCTGTCAGCCTCATCCTTCTCTCCCTGACTGTGTCTGTGACCTGTGCTAGAGGTCCCAGGTGTTCTCAACCTTTTGGGCACCGTGTCTCTCTCTCACACACACACACACACACACACACACACACACACACACACACACACACACACACACACACACACACATGCCACACAGGATCCCCTGCTGACAGTGAAGTTACAATTCAAGGAATGTTCTGGCCTATATACCTACTTGGAAAGAAAAATGAAAAAAAAAGAAGACCTGTAAAGTGTAAAGAGTCCATTTGTGTGTGTGTGTGTGTGTGTGTGTGTGTGTGTGTGTGTGTGTGTGTGTGTGTGTGTGTGTGTGTGTGTGTGTGTGTGAGAGAGACACGGTGCGCTGCCTGCATGCCTCGGTCTCGTTGCCAGGGCGACCAGTGGCTTGGTGGTTGTTGGACTAAAGTCCAACAGCATGAGTCAGTCGTTCAGGAAATGATCAAAGAAGTAAAGGTGAACAACTCTCAAGATATATATATATACAGGTATAGGCTACGTCTGTCTGTCTGTCTGTCTGTCTGTCTGTCTGTCTGTCTGTCTGTCTGTCTGCCTGCCTGCCTGCCTGCCTGTCTGTCTGTCTGTCTGCCTGCCTGCCTGTCTGTCTGCCTGCCTGCCTCGTTCTATCTTTTCTTTATACTTTTCTCCCTGTCTATCTCCTTTCTGCAGTTGTATGATCTCTGGCTGTGCGTATACTGTAAGTTGCCATGTCCTCCTCTCCGCTGTGAGCTTGCAGATCGACTCTTTTGGGGGGAGCAAGATATCCAAATCTGCTGCCAAAATCTTTTGAAAAAAGAAAACTCATTTTAAAATAGTTCAAATAGCCGATCTACAAGCTCACAACATGTGGATGTCAGGAGGGGCTCCATGGGGAACTACTATGGTAGGCATTAGGGTGGTTTAAGTATAGTTAATAAATGATGGTAAGGCATGTTGATAACTTTGACCTGTTTATAGGTGCATGTGTGTCCAATACATTTTTGACGAAAACGGGATCATGTGTTTACGCGTGCGTGTGCGTGCGCGCGGGTGTGTGCGTGTGTGTGTGTGCCACAGATGGCTTTGGACGGAGTGTTGCTGTGTGTGTTGCTTGGAGCAGCTACACCTCCAGTTGCAGCACAGGTAAGAATTAAGGCCACGCTTTAGAACTTCGTCTTAAAGCATCTATGATGACTCACTCCGCATTGTTCTTCTTCCCAAGGACCACAGACCTGTAGCATGCAGGGACCCCGCACGCACGTACGCACGCACGCACGTACGCACGCACGCAAGCATGCACGCACGCATGCAAGCATGCACGCACGCATGCATGTGTAAAGCTGTGTTTCAGATTAAACATTTTCATAGATCCCACCACTGTCATCATAGATTGAATAGATAAAGCTCTGTAGACTTGTTTGACGACAGTCAGTGTTTAGTAAAGTGTACATTATCTTTTCTAATATGTGCATTTTCTGATCATTAAATCGTCAACACGTACTGTAACCTGGCATGCACTTGTAGTAGGGGTGTAGCGATATAGTAACTGCATCGGAAAATCGATTTTAATTTCAAGAATCGAAGTATAACGAAATGAAAACAGCACCATTGACTATGTATCGTATCGTTTTGCAATGCAAATCATCGGTATCGAATCGGGTTTTGACGCCCTCTTGGATGCTAAAGTGACAGCGCCAAATGCTAGCGAGCTAAGGCAAGGTCCATCCTTGCTCAAAGTTCCAATCGTGGAATCACCGGAAAATCAGAAATGACCTCCGTACATCGGCGATTTGTTCACAACCACAGACAGCGGGCGTAGTTTCCGAGAAAAGTGCTTGCAAAGGCCATGGCTAAAAGGGAAGCTAATGTGGTCGTGTCGCGCAGACGCAGTGCAGACGACACTGCGCAAAAAGCATGGAATACGGATGTGTATATTATAGCGGAAACTCCCGAATTGTACCATCACACCTGTATATTACCGTATATTACTGTACAGTATGCCTGCTAAACTTGAGCTTTACGGGCAAATCTAGTGCTCATAATTGCCCGTTAAGGAAAAAATGGAAAATGTAGCGATGTAATTAAACGCCTTAAGACGAGTATACTTGTCAAGACCACCTCGCATATTTATTTAATTATAGTATACCCGTCCTTAGCATCGAATGTGTTAAAATGTTGACGACCTAAGTATATAGTAGTAATCCAAACCTGTGTGTGTGTGTGTGTGTGTGCGTGTGGCAGGCTGGCGTGGCAGAGGGCTTCCTATTGGCTGCCCAGCAACGCCCGTGGCTGTGGGGGGTGTTCGTCTTCACTGTAGGACTACCCATCATCCTCTTTATCAGCTTCATGTGGCCTGACGTGGTAATGTGCAGTGTGTGTGTGTGTGTGCGTGCGTGCGTGTGTTTTAAAAAAACACACTCATTTACACACGTATTAAAAACTCACTTGTTTCATCCATGTTTATCCGTGTCAGGTAGTTTCACTTCGTGTTTTTAAAGCAGGCTTGCTAGTTTAGTTAACGTTCTTATTGTGTTGCGTAGATCAGTGGTTCCCAAACCTTTTCATGTCAAGAACCCCCAAATTGACACAAATGAGCCCGCGGACCCCCATTGGAGAACGTCTTTTACGGCTCTATAGCAGTGATTCTCAACCCATTTAATTTCAAGGACCCCCCAGTTTGACATGCAAATTAATCTACAGACCCCATTTAATGGCATTTCTATCTCTCGGACCCCCAATTTATATTGTAAAATCAATGTTAATTTAACTCTGAGAGTGTACAAATGGAACGATTTCTCCTCCCATCCACTTGCATTAAGGTGGATTTCTCCTCCCATCCATTTGCATTAAGGTGGATTTCTCCTCCCATCCACTTGCATTAAGGTGGATTTCTCCTCCATCCACTTGCATTAAGGTGGATTTCTCCTCCATCCACTTGCATTAAGGTGGATTTCTCCTCCATCCACTTGCATTAAGGTGGATTTCTCCTCCCATCCATGCATTAAGGTGGATTTCTCCTCCCATCCACTTGCATTAAGGTGGATTTCTCCTCCCATCCACTTGCATTAAGGTGGATTTCTCCTCCATCCACTTGCATTAAGGTGGATTTCTCCTCCATCCACTTGCATTAAGGTGGATTTCTCCTCCATCCACTTGCATTAAGGTGGATTTCTCCTCCCATCCACTTGCATTAAGGTGGATTTCTCCTCCCATCCACTTGCATTAAGGTGGATTTCTCCTCCCATCCACTTGCATTAAGGTGGATTTCTCCTCCCATCCACTTGCATTAAGGTGGATTTCTCCTCCCATCCACTTGCATTAAGGTGGATTTCTCCTCCCATCCACTTGCATTAAGGTGGATTTCTCCTCCCATCCACTTGCATTAAGGTGGATTTCTCCTCCCACCCACTTGCATTAAGGTGGATTTCTCCTCCCACCCACTTGCATTAAGGTGGATTTCTCCTCCCATCCACTTGCATTAAGGTGGATTTCTCCTCCATCCACTTGCATTAAGGTGGATTTCTCCTCCATCCACTTGCATTAAGGTGGATTTCTCCTCCATCCACTTGCATTAAGGTGGATTTCTCCTCCATCCACTTGCATTAAGGTGGATTTCTCCTCCCATCCACTTGCATTAAGTTGGATTTCTCCTCCATCCACTTGCATTAAGGTGGATTTCTCCTCCATCCACTTGCATTAAGGTGGATTTCTCCTCCATCCACTTGCATTAAGGTGGATTTCTCCACCCATCCACTTGCATTAAGGTGGATTTCTCCACCCATCCACTTGCATTAAGGTGGATTTCTCCTCCATCCACTTGCATTAAGGTGGATTTCTCCTCCCATCCACTTGCATTAAGGTGGATTTCTCCTCCATCCACTTGCATTAAGTTGGATTTCTCCTCCATCCACTTGCATTAAGGTGGATTTCTCCTCCATCCACTTGCATTAAGGTGGATTTCTCCTCCATCCACTTGCATTAAGTTGGATTTCTCCTCCATCCACTTGCATTACGTTGGATTTCTCCTCCATCCACTTGCATTAAGGTGGATTTCTCCTCCCATCCACTTGCATTAAGGTGGATTCTGTGATGGATTTGCCCCAATAACATAAACGTGCTGGCCGTTGACTATCATTGCGCCATTTGCGCACGTTCACGTATGAAACATATAGCGCCCACGTGTCATTGCCCAATAACATGAACGTGCGCAATGATCAGCGCTGGCCCCGAGCTGCAATACCAGGCCCCGAGCTGCAATACCAGGCCCCGAGCTGCAATACCAGGCCCCGAGCTGCAATACCAGGCCCCGAGCTGCAATACCAGGCCCCGAGCTGCAATACCAGGCCCCGAGCTGCAATACCAGGCCCCGAGCTGCAATACCAGGCCCCGAGCTGCAATACCAGGCCCTGAGCTGCAATACCAGGCCCCGAGCTGCAATACCAGGCCCCCGAGCTGCAATACCAGGCCCCGAGCTGCAATACCAGGCCCCGAGCTGCAATACCAGGCCCCGAGCTGCAATACCAGGCCCCCGAGCTGCAATACTCTAAGCCTAAGGCATGGACAGCCATTCAGCCTGCAGCCCAGTGGGAGAGCAGAGTTTTGACCGTTAATTCACTCACTTGAATGTCCACTAAACTTTTTTTTTGCTTGTGCGTGTGTGCGCAATGCATGGGCGTGTGTGTGTGTGTGTGTGTGTGTGTGTGTGTGTGTGTGTGTGTGTGTGTGTGTGTGTGTGTGTGTGTGTGTGTGTGTGTGTGTGTGTGTGTGTGTGTGTGCGTGTGTGTGCGTGTGTGCGTGCAGAGGTTTGGTCCTCCTGATCAGCAGTACTACCACTTTAAGAAGAGTGATGATGTTCAGCCAGACGACCCTGACTCCTCCCCTCACACACTGACACAGCCAACCGATGGTAAGCATTTATTATTATTATTACGGGACCATTTGGTTCCATTTGTACACTCAGTTAAAGTAAACAAAGAGGATGCGTGTGTGTGTGTGTGTGTGTGTGTGTGTGTGTGTGTGTGTGTGTGTGTGTGTGTGTGTGTGTGTGTGTGTGTGTGTGTGTGTGCGTGTGTGCGTGCGTGCTGTGCGTGCGCACATTTAGGGGGCGCTAACACAGCCGGAGCCAGGAGAAGAGACATCCAAGGCTACCAGAAGAAGTCTGACTTGGACCTGAAGGTGAATATAATATAATATAATATAATATAATATAATATTATATTATATTATATTATATTATATTATATTATATTATATTATATTATATATATGGACATAAAAAGGTCGACGCCTCTCTGGGAGCGTGACGACCGACGTTGTCAAAATGGAAGTCAGTCAGTGTGTCACGCAAAATCACCATACATGGGCAAAGCCCCCATATATGGTGCCCATTGTCTCGTGACATCACGTGACATCATCAGGGATGGAGATCCCTAATGATGTCAATATATAGAGATCCCTGATGTCATCAATATGAGTATACATAATGGATATATGTCAGAACCGGTTCTGACATAATTCCATATGTTGATCCTTCCCCATCCTTCCTTCCTCTTCGATGTCTCCCTTTTGAGTTTGACTGATACCTGTGCATTTAACCCATTTTGGACTGAGGGCGATTCTACAAAATGTTTTCTAAATCCTGATAGTTTTCTTGTAAAATCTATGTCTCTGTCAGTGCAGGTTCTCAAACTGTTTCATGTCAAGGACCCCTAGAATTATCTGTATTTGGCCGCCGACCCTCATCTGAAAATATGTTGTTCCAGTGACCCCCCCCCCCCCACCCCCCCCCCCCAGAAGCAAAGATTTGAGTTAAAAATGTTCGCTCTGAAAGAATATATATTCAAACATTTCGGCCACATTTTCACGATTTTTCAATAGCTAAAGTAGAACATAATGCTTGAAACATCAAAAAGGGGTTCCCGTACAGAATGGGTTAAGGCCCGGCACTACAGTACCTGGGCCCTCATCAAACCCTGTAGTAGTGTACACTCAAGACACTGCCCCCCCCCCCCCCCCCCCCCGCTGCCACCCTTAGATCTCCATATATGGAGCTGACCTGTTCTGACATTCCATATGTTGATCGGACCTCATGAAACCCAGTACACTGAAGACACGCTCCATATATGGCCATGCAGTGCACTAAAGGGCGAGGTCGCTTCTTGCCCTCAGGCGTCTTACTGGTTGTGTGTGTGTGTGTGTGTGTGTGTGTGTGTGTGTGTGTGTGTGTGTGTGTGTGTGTGTGTGTGTACTGGCTCACAGGTTCAGTGATCAGTGTGATAAAGAAAGGGGAAAGCCAAGCCTTCGGTTCGCCCAGATGCAACTAACGACACTGCACAGTATTACAACGACCTCAACCAGTGGTCCAGCTGGGACCCCCAGGGGTCCTTGAGGGAGTTCCAGGTGGTGCCCACATAGCTAAATGATGGGAGAGTTGGTAACCAAATGGACCCTTATTAGATCTTTAACTCTTGAGAGCTAAAGATGGACCCATCATTTTACACACAAGTCTACACAATTGAACGCCACAGACGAAAAACAGTCCACACTATTGATCCATAATGTATACATTATAGATAAGGGTTCAGGACAACGAGGCCTTTTCGTGGAGGGGTCAGAATGAAATTTTGACTTATAGGACAGTTTTTGGTCTGTGGTACACAATATTAGAGAATGTAATGTATACGAATGAACACAGCATGGAATTGTGTATCTTATCCAACGACGACAACAACATCTATAGGTTTTGGGTCGGAGAGGCTAAATGTCACCAAATGGTGCAAATAATGGTCTGTCTGTGGCTCAAATGCTGAATAACCCATTTTGGACTGAGGTCCCATGTTTCTATGTCAGTTGGTGCTCAACCTTTTTCATGCCAAGGACCCCCAGAGTTATCTCTATTGGGCCAGGGACCCCCATCTCAAAATATGTAGTTCCAGGGACCTCCCCAGAAGCAAATATTTTAGTTCAAAATGTTCGCTCTGAAATATAATTTCAATGATTTGCTTAATGATTTTTCAAAAATTGCAGACCTACAAGCTCATAGCGCGCCACTCGGTGGCGCGCTATGAGCTTGTAGATCTGCTATTTTTCAATAGCTAAATTGTAACATAATGTATAAATAATGGGCCTTGATATGAAAAGGGTTGAAAACCACTTGTGTAAAGTAACTTTTACTCATGTACATTTTTAATTCCAGGCTTTTAGTATTTCTATATTGCAGTATTGATACTTTTACTTAAATAAAATGTGTGAGTAATCTTCCCACCACTTACAGTGCAATGTAGCACTGGTATGTATGTACAGTAGGCCTATAGTATCATCTGCTTTTCAACTGTAAAAATGTGTTTGTGAAATGTATATATCTCTGGTGTCAGGGAGAAACCACCTAACTCCAAAATGTTCATCATTCAGGAAATTTAAAATATATTTAATTTTCCAGGAAATTAAGAAAATCTTATATTTTTAAAACAATCTAATACTGCCTCATCAACGTTGGTATTGTGATATTGCCAATTACTTGCACGAGAGGGGGGAGAGGTTGGAGTTAGCTGCTTTAACCGACACTTTGGCCCCTTTTCCACCGGGGTTGAACCGGTTCGGTTCTTTCTTCCCGCCACATATTGAACCAGTTCAGAGTGTTTCCACTGAAAATGAGTTGGTTCCGAACCATAAACGTTCGTTCCCAATGTGAACCTCAAAACGGTGGTTCAGCTTTGTAATTGCACGCAGCGCTTTGTGAACCGAGACGATATAAGTGGGTGTGTCAGTAGGTTGCAACTTGTGGGTCAGTGGGTTGGAACTTGGGAGGACGCAGACACAGTGACACACGCAACAGAACATAACAGATAACGATGCCGCCAAAAAAAAAAAAAAGGATCTTCAAAGAATGTGCAATGGTCCGATGAGGAAACGAAATACAAGTTATAATGTGATATGTTTCCGGCCTAATCTGCTATTAAACATATCTAATCTAGGAAAACCTGGCACACAATATTTTCTGGGGTCCTGCTCATCATCCGACTCCTGCATGAATGATAGGCTACAACAATTTGGTAGTAAATATCAGACACATTTTACAAGTAGCCTATAGTGGTGCTCAAACCTTTTCATGCAAGGACCTCTAAGTTAATATGTATTTGGCTGCGCCGCTGCGGATATGGTATATATATGGTAGGCTATATGGTTCGTGTAATATGGTTCAGGCTATAATTATGTTTTGCCTCCTAAATTAAACACATCAGTCACATCAGTCAACCATCTTTGAACAAAAATATGTTTACATTAATTGCCAACGCAAACATGAAATGATCCAAACGTATACGGAAATTACGGATGCATCGCGATCCAGAATCCAGCTGAGACTTGCGGGGCGTTATAATAACTTGTAACCCTGACATCACAACCTCATGGATACTGTTTACATCTGTTTGTGTTGTGCAACGCCCTCGGGGCGTCTGCGGGATCATCCTCCTTTTCAACATTTTGTGTTTATAATAGCGCTACCAAATGAACCGGCCGTCAATCTGGTGGAAATGCAGCCGGTTCGCGACCGGTTCGCAAAAAGCACCAAGGTTCGGAACGGCACTGGTTCTGAACCGAAGTTCTTTTGGTGGAAAAGGGGCCTTTGAGGGTCCAATGGAATTAAGAGTTTTTGTCCAAAGCACTTTTTCTTCAATATATTTTTTACCAACACACACGCACACAGGCTTTACAGTAGAGCATTGATTTATTTAAATGTAATAAAAATAATAAAAAAGCGTTAGATGGTTTCCTCCCGATAGTGACAAACTGACAATATGTAATGCTGTCAATGTAAGATAAATATTCCTGTTTTTGGTTGTTTCAACTGTCACCTCAGTCTCGACACAGATTCTGCTAACAGCACACAGCACCACAGTGCCATAAACATGTAGTTGTTGTTAGTCTAACAGCACACAGCACCACAGTGCCCTAAACATGTAGTTGTTGTTAGTCTAACAGCACACAGCACCACAGTGCCCTAAACATGTAGTTGTTGTTAGTCTAACAGCACACAGCACCACAGTGCCCTAAACATGTAGTTGTTGTTAGTCTAACAGCACACAGCACCACAGTGCCCTAAACATGTAGTTGTTGTTAGTCTAACAGCACACAGCACCACAGTGCCATAAACATGTATTTGTTGTTAGTCTAACAGCACACAGCACCACAGTGCCCTAAACATGTAGTTGTTGTTAGTCTAACAGCACACAGCACCACAGTGCCATAAACATGTAGTTGTTGTTAGTCTAACAGCACACAGCACCACAGTGCCCTAAACATGTAGTTGTTGTTAGTCTAACAGCACACAGCACCACAGTGCCCTAAACATGTAGTTGTTGTTAGTCTAACAGCACACAGCACCACAGTGCCATAAACATGTAGTTGTTGTTAGTCTAACAGCACACAGCACCACAGTGCCATAAACATGTAGTTGTTGTTAGTCTAACAGCACACAGCACCACAGTGCCCTAAACATGTAGTTGTTGTTAGTCTAACACAGGGGTAACCAACCAGGGGCTCGCGAGCTACCAGTAGCTCGCGGGAACCTTTCAAGTCGATCCCGAAGTGTCTGCAGCAATACACAGCAGAATGTCGTTCGCAAAAAAAGAGCAGATCTACAAGCTAACAACGTGTAGAGGCTCGATGCATTTCAGCTTGAAGATCTGTTCCCCTTGCTTCCACCGCACCGCCCTCGGCCCTCCCCCTTTTAGCACTCTGTGCTCATGTGCTGTGTGTCTGTTGTTCCCCTCGCAGGCAGCACACAGAGCAATGAGAGCATCAGAGTGAACGCAGCATGATAGCGTCCCCGACACGTTGAATATTATTCAATATTATTATTTGTAAAGTTCGAACGCCAACTTTTAACACTGCACGGCTGCACGCACAAATAAAGAGTGCACTCGGCACTCGCACATGACGGATTATTATCGATCAAAACAATCCTTAGCGTGTTGCACAGCATGAATGATAAGTAATCACCGACCTGGCTGGATAAATATCACTATGACAAATTGTCAAAATGTTTAGTGCCGCTGTCAAAACATGACAAGATGCTCGATTGTGAATTAAATTGTAACATTCTCCTTGGCTTTGACTGCTTCAGACAGAACATCTGACACACAGCTACGGTAGACTATTAATTTACTAAGATGTTAACTTACTCGGCTGCCTACCGTTGCTCGTTAATCAGGTCACACAATGGATGGACCACTGATATTTATCCATCCAGGTCGGTGATTTTGTAATGCATGCTTTTGTAAGCGACGCTAAGGATTGTTTTGATCGATAATAATCCGTCATGTGCGTGCGCGAGTGCACTCTTTATTTGTGCGTGCAGCCGTGCACAGTGTTTCTCCCACGTTTGGTTAAAAGTTGGCGTTCAAACTTTACAAATATGTGAATATTCATTGAAATGAGAAACAAAATATTGTGCTGTAAAAGCAATTCATGTCCTTTGCATTTTGTTTTATAAAAAAAAAAACTCAACAAAGAAGTTTATTTGTATTTTTGTCCTAAATATTTTTTATTTCTAATACATTTGTCTTAAAGCGCAAATAGCATACTTTCTAAAATGGCTTTTAATATTTAATATCATATTGTCTATGTCCCTCAAAGTTATTTCTAATGGTTTTGAGCCTCAATCACCACTGATATAACCAGGCCTTGTCATTTCTTTCTGGACTTTGAAAGCAGTTTTAGCTGCAGTACCACAATGTCCTGAGGTGGTGGGGGTGCAGATGCAGATTATTTAATATTTGAGTCATTATAATACTGATGCTAGATAAAACCAGGTTGTTTCCATTCCATGCCAGCTTGGAAAATCGACAATGGTGGACATTGTAAACAAAGTGGAAATGCAAATTTGGAACTGAATACTTAAGAAGAGGAGGAATTATACAAAGTAGGGTGACATTGATGACATCACGATGAGGCCAAAATCAGTTGAGCTGTTCCTGAGAGCAATTTCTATTAAAGCACCTGATATGATATGAAAGCCTGATTGTTCAAAATTGGTTATTTGTGGGGATAGAAAACACATATGGGACCTTTAATATTATTTTACATTGATAATATAACTTACTATAAGTTTTTATTATTTAAACTTTAGTCTTTGTGTGGATGTGTGCACATGCATTGAGCCTGTCAGAAATAGCAAAAAAACAAGTGTTTTTTCTAACACGTTTTAGTGGTAGATCTTGGCTTACAATTGGGAATAAAATGGGCTCTTGGGCTTGAAAAGGTTGGTTACCACTGGTCTAACAGCACACAGCACCACAGTGCCCTAAACATGTAGTTGTTGTTAGTCTAACAGCACACAGCACCACAGTGCCATAAACATGTAGTTGTTGTTAGTCTAACAGCACACAGCACCACAGTGCCATAAACATGTAGTTGTTGTTAGTCTAACAGCACACAGCACCACAGTGCCCTAAACATGTAGTTGTTGTTAGTCTAACAGCACACAGCACCACAGTGCCATAAACATGTAGTTGTTGTTAGTCTAACAGCACACAGCACCACAGTGCCCTAAACATGTAGTTGTTGTTAGTCTAACAGCACACAGCACCACAGTGCCCTAAACATGTAGTTGTTGTTAGTCTAACAGCACACAGCACCACAGTGCCATAAACATGTAGTTGTTGTTAGTCTAACAGCACACAGCACCACAGTGCCATAAACATGTAGTTGTTGTTAGTCTAACAGCACACAGCACCACAGTGCCCTAAACATGTAGTTGTTGTTAGTCTAACAGCACACAGCACCACAGTGCCATAAACATGTAGTTGTTGTTAGTCTAACAGCACACAGCACCACAGTGCCATAAACATGTAGTTGTTGTTAGTCTAACAGCACACAGCACCACAGTGCCCTAAACATGTAGTTGTTGTTAGTCTAACAGCACACAGCACCACAGTGCCCTAAACATGTAGTTGTTGTTAGTCTAACAGCACACAGCACCACAGTGCCCTAAACATGTAGTTGTTGTTAGTCTAACAGCACACAGCACCACAGTGCCCTAAACATGTAGTTGTTGTTAGTCTAACAGCACACAGCACCACAGTGCCATAAACATGTAGTTGTTGTTAGTCTAACAGCACACAGCACCACAGTGCCCTAAACATGTAGTTGTTGTTAGTCTAACAGCACACAGCACCACAGTGCCCTAAACATGTAGTTGTTGTTAGTCTAACAGCACACAGCACCACAGTGCCCTAAACATGTAGTTGTTGTTAGTCTAACAGCACACAGCACCACAGTGCCCTAAACATGTAGTTGTTGTTAGTCTAACAGCACACAGCACCACAGTGCCCTAAACATGTAGTTGTTGTTAGTCTAACAGCACACAGCACCACAGTGCCCTAAACATGTAGTTGTTGTTAGTCTAACAGCACACAGCACCACAGTGCCCTAAACATGTAGTTGTTGTTAGTCTAACAGCACACAGCACCACAGTGCCCTAAACATGTAGTTGTTGTTAGTCTAACAGCACACAGCACCACAGTGCCATAAACATGTAGTTGTTGTTAGTCTAACAGCACACAGCACCACAGTGCCCTAAACATGTAGTTGTTGTTAGTCTAACAGCACACAGCACCACAGTGCCCTAAACATGTAGTTGTTGTTAGTCTAACAGCACACAGCACCACAGTGCCCTAAACATGTAGTTGTTGTTAGTCTAACAGCACACAGCACCACAGTGCCATAAACATGTAGTTGTTGTTAGTCTAACAGCACACAGCACCACAGTGCCCTAAACATGTAGTTGTTGTTAGTCTAACAGCACACAGCACCACAGTGCCCTAAACATGTAGTTGTTGTTAGTCTAACAGCACACAGCACCACAGTGCCCTAAACATGTAGTTGTTGTTAGTCTAACAGCACACAGCACCACAGTGCCCTAAACATGTAGTTGTTGTTAGTCTAACAGCACACAGCACCACAGTGCCCTAAACATGTAGTTGTTGTTAGTCTAACAGCACACAGCACCACAGTGCCCTAAACATGTAGTTGTTGTTAGTCTAACAGCACACAGCACCACAGTGCCCTAAACATGTAGTTGTTGTTAGTCTAACAGCACACAGCACCACAGTGCCCTAAACATGTAGTTGTTGTTAGTCTAACAGCACACAGCACCACAGTGCCCTAAACATGTAGTTGTTGTTAGTCTAACAGCACACAGCACCACAGTGCCCTAAACATGTAGTTGTTGTTAGTCTAACAGCACACAGCACCACAGTGCCCTAAACATGTAGTTGTTGTTAGTCTAACAGCACACAGCACCACAGTGCCCTAAACATGTAGTTGTTGTTAGTCTAACAGCACACAGCACCACAGTGCCCTAAACATGTAGTTGTTGTTAGTCTAACAGCACACAGCACCACAGTGCCCTAAACATGTAGTTGTTGTTAGTCTAACAGCACACAGCACCACAGTGCCCTAAACATGTAGTTGTTGTTAGTCTAACAGCACACAGCACCACAGTGCCCTAAACATGTAGTTGTTGTTAGTCTAATAGCACACAGCACCACAGTGCCCTAAACATGTAGTTGTTGTTAGTCTAACAGCACACAGCACCACAGTGCCCTAAACATGTAGTTGTTGTTAGTCTAACAGCACACAGCACCACAGTGCCCTAAACATGTAGTTGTTGTTAGTCTAACAGCACACAGCACCACAGTGCCCTAAACATGTAGTTGTTGTTAGTCTAACAGCACACAGCACCACAGTGCCCTAAACATGTAGTTGTTGTTAGTAAGAATAAACACAGAAGCAGAGGCTAAAACTAATCATTTCATCCCCCCGTGGCCTTTTTTATTTATTTTATTTTAACAAAATGTGTTCCCAGATTGCTATAATACAAAACCAAAAAAACTTGTAGAAGGTGACCTTTTTAGAGATGCAATTGAACTAATGGCAGAGAGGGCCTATTCAGCATTTCTTTTCCCCAGCGTTTTGCAGACTCAATGACCCCTGGGAGAGTGGGACCCCATGCACTATATTGTGTATATACTGTATAAACTGCTTTTAATTAGATCCTTTCATGTGATGATAAGACGTTGATAAAGCTGACCTTAGCTGGTTGTCTCTTCAAGGTGAGAGGCAGGCAGGCAGGCAGGCAGGGAGGCAGGCAGGCAGGCAGGCAGGCAGGCAGGCAGGCAGGCAGGCAGGCAGGCAGGCAGTCAGGCAGGCAGGCAGGCAGGCAGGCAGGCAGGCAGGCAGGCAGGCAGGCAGGCAGGCAGGCAGGGAGGGAGGGATGGAGGGAGGTAGGGAGGGAGGGAAGGGCGAGCACGGCAAGAACATACAGGGAGACAAAATTAAGTGCAATTCCAGCGAGTATGCAGTGAACAAAAACTGCTAAACTATCCAGCTATGCTGCACTTTGGCTGACCTCAGGCTCCTGGCTGAGGCTATACATTTATACATTTATAGTCGAAGACTGTATACTTTGAGAGTGTTTTACTGTAGCTTAATAAGGTAATGGAGGTCTGTTCCACTATTCTATTGCAAATCACAGTACATTGTTTTTCCACCAAATCCTGTGTGTGTGTGTGTGTGTGTGTGTGTGTGTGTGTGTGTGTGTGTGTGTGTGTGTGTGTGTGTGTGTGTGTGTGTGTGTGTGTGTGTGTGTGTGTGTGTGTGTGTGTGTGTGTGTGTGTGTGTGTGTGTGCACACGCGCATGTGCATGTGTACATGTGTGTGCAACTGTGCACACGTGCGTGTGTGTCTGTTCTGAATCAGCACCCTGCATATTTGGGATTTTATGACTGCAGCTAATCTGGTATTCCATCAGTATTTTTCTTCATATTTTCCCATCTCCTTCTCCCTCCTCCTCCTCTCACACGCCTGCAGTTTTATGCGTGCATGTAATGCTCATATAGACCATATAATCCCAGAGATTCAGCTGTGGGTTCAAATTCAAACGGATCAGCTTATCTTTTTATTAACTGCTAGAAGAAGAAGTATATTTGTTTAAAGGAGTTTTAGGAGTTTTTCTGCAGAGAGGATCATGAGATGTGTTCAGCTTCTCCTCCTTGCGCTGGTTCTCATCACAGCTGCCTCTCTCACCCTGGCTGTAAGTACATCAGTGACAGTGACGAACTTAGATTGTTTAGTTTGTCTTTAGTACAAGTAAAGCAATAATACCACAATGCATGCATAGAACCACTCTGGCACTTATAGTTGGGTCGTTTACAGCAGTTTCCGTGACCGCGCAGAGCAAAGGGTCCGTTTCTCAATGGATTTGTCAACTATAGGAGGGTTTATTAAACTAATTGAGCTCTGCATGTACCTCGCAAAAATGCCGGGGAAAATTCATGAGAGCCCCGAATCCAGCATTAGTTTTGCACCAAAAAAACACTGCTTGGGCTAAAAGCAGCCATAGCCGTCATCACAGATGTGATGAGGTCAGCACATTTATTTGAGCACATTTGGGCAAGTGGCTATATGGCCGTTTTTAGCCCCAAAGAGTGTTTTTTTGTGCAAAACTAATGCTTGGAATGGATTCGGAATAAGGAAAACCCCCTAGTTTGACAGGTCACTGAAAGCAACATTTTAGGTAATTTTGCCTTATTGTGCCTTAAAGGACCACTTCACCACTTTTCAACCTATCTTCCTCCTATACTACGTGCTCACTAATAATCATGACAAAATGGGCTGTGGGCAGTTCAGAAACCGTCTCCCAGTGACATCATCGATGGGGAATACAAGCTAATAGAAACTGCAGGCTTTCTAGTCCTGAACAGTTGCAATGCGAAAATGGAAGCCATCGTTCTCACGATGATGAAAATCTAAACATTTTTGTAAAAAGAATCTTGTTTAAAAAAATAATCTGCCTAATGATGATGTCACTGGAAGACGGTTTCTAAACTGCCCACAGCCCTCCTATGAGACACAGACTGAGTAGAACAAAAATCGTGCCATTTTATCATGATTATTAGTGAGGACCTATTACGTATATGAAGATAGGTTGAAAAGTGGTGAAGTGGTCCTTTAAGAGGTTTTTGATTAATTCTCCCTGCATTTTTGCGAGGTACACGGGGGCTCAATGTGTTTAATAAACCCTGCTAGATGACACATCCATCGAGAAACGGACCTTTGCTCTCCGCCGTCACGGAAATGCTGTAAACAACCCAACAAACAAGTGAAGGTCTTGTGTTCAAACTAAAGTACCAAAGTAGCAAAACTTGTCAAACGTTTTGGAAAACGGACGATCTACAAGCTCACCAAACCACTATCAATGAAGAGATGTGGTGTGGACAGGATGTATAAGTGTCTAATCTTTGAAAAACTCACGTCTTCTGTCTACTCTACTACTAGCCTACTGTTGAATAAGTATAGGCATACATTTTATGTCTTAGATCTCAAGTACAGAATATAGTTAAGATTACATGGTTTGTAGCAGCAATAACAACAATAAAAACGGAAACGTTTAATTAAGGAATAACCGTTTCCATAATCAACATTATATTCCTGTGGCAGTTGGTCCGCTGACTGTATTTATGAGACTACAATGGGTTTCCTGTCTTATTTTTTCATCTTGGAGTGGTATTTGTTTGACACTATATTAGTACGGTAGCTTAGCAAAATAATGTGGACACGGCTTACAAAAGCGCCAAATTTTTTCCACATGTTCTCCATAACCATACATTTCATTTTGGAAGGGGGGCCACGTCATCAAGATGTCAGAAGGCGGCCATCTTGGCGTTCAAAGATGGCCGCCACCTTTTGTGGTGGTTCTGGACAACCGTGGGTCCGACCGACTCGACACCGGGCACTGCACTCCCTGTGGGGGTGTGGAATGTGTGTGTTGAATTTGAAGTCGGTGGGGCAAACGGTTCTCGAGTTACGTGGATTACAGATGTACAGACACACACAGACTTGAATATATGTCAATGGGCAATGCCCATTGGGTTTTCTTTAGATGATGGGTAAGAAGAGAGAGATGTGATGTCAGGTGGTGTGGGCTAAGAAGTGGTCAGGGCTAAGATAAAGTATATGAGATGTACAGTAAGTGCAAAGAGAGATGGTGAGGGAGGGAGAAAATGATTTGTACCAATTGACCAGACAGTAGACAGTAGTGTAACAGGTTACGGTGAGTATAGAGATGGAAATGTTCTAGCAAGCGAAGCCAGTGTATTGAGAATATGGGACATATGTGTCAGGAGTTATTTGTGAGAGGGAAGATGTATACGATGGTAGTGAGACCAGCCATGCCGTACGGTTGGAAACGGTGGCACTGATGAAAAGGAGGCACAGCTGGAGGTGGCAGAATTAAGGATGCTATGGTTGTGAAAAGGAGTGAAAAGGAAGGACATTATCAGAAATGACTAAATTAGAGGATCAGCCCAGGTTAGAAGGTTTGGGGATAAAGCAAGAGAGGTGAGGTTGAGATGGTTTAGACATGTGAAAAGGAGGGATGAGGGTACATTGGGAGAAGGATGCTGAAGATGTAGCTGCCAGGTAAGAGGATGGCCAAAGACGAGGTTTAAGGATGCTGTGAGAGATGACATGAAGGTGGCAGGTCACAGAGGAAGATGCAGAAAACAAAACCAAATGGAGTCCATGTGTGGTCCAGCCCTATGGAATGTAAAATTCAAGCATGTGCTAATGAAAAGTATTTAAAATATATAGTTTTGATGCTCATCCTAGATCCTACTACTATAGGGGATGCAAAGCAATATGTCTGTTTATCCGTCCGACTTCTCCTACCAAATCACTCCGTTAGCACACATCTCTCTATGCACAAAAAATGATGCATGCCACAGAAAACCATCTGCACTACATTGCATCCATGTCATATTTACTGTACAAATATTGCTTTTGTATGACATACTGTTATTGCGCAACATTTCACTGTGACGCAAATTACATTACAATTTCCACATTAACCGACCCCTCCCTTTTCCCTGCGTGTGCACACACACACACACACACACACACACACACGGTACTGTACAGTACGGTACAGTATGGTACAGTATGATACCGTACAGTACAGTACAGTACAGTACAGTACAGTACAGTACAGTACAGTACAGTACAGTATGGTACAGTATGATACCGTACAGTACAGTACAGTACAGTATGATACCATACAGTAAGGTACAGTACAGTACAGTACAGTACAGTATGGTACAGTATGATACAGTACAGTACAGTATAGTACAGTATGATACAGTACAGTACAGTACAGTACGATACCGTACAGTACAGTACAGTACGATACCGTACAGTACAGTACAGTACAGTACAGTACAGTATGATACCATACAGTAAGGTACAGTATGGTACAGTATGATGCCCTGCAGTGCTGTACAGTATTATACAGTATGGTACAGTACATCACAAAGGTATAGCCAAATATATGCTGAAATGCAAAATCAGTCTAATATTGGTGGCCATCTTGAAATTAATGGCCGCCATCTTCTCTCACAATATGGCTGTTAGCCACTGTAGTAATATGAGTATTGTGAGACAGAAGGAAGCTTCTTAGAAATTACAAAGTTCCTAATTCAAATTCTGCACAAGAATACTGTATAATTCTGAAAAATGGCGGCCATTTTGAATTTTCATTGAAAATGTTATATTATCCAAAAGAAACATTTACCAAGTACTATGCATGGAAATATGTCCAAATATGTCTCGAATATCATATTATATCCATCACTCATAAGAAAACGGTTGTTGCTGGTGGCCATTTTGAAAAATGGCTGCTATGGGCGCCATGTTGAAAATTCAAGTTGGGTCCACATCCAAATCTTTTTAGAATGCCTTTGGCTATAAGTGTACCAAATTTCATGCTTTTATCACAAACTGAACGATTCATTGATATAGTGGAGCTAAGCTGCTGTACTAATAGTGTTATACCGATGAAGTCTAGACTGTGTCGGAGTTAACATGCTCTTCTCCTGGTTGATTTGAGACCCGAGAGAGGTTGGTGGCAGACGCGGGTCCCTCTTTAATCTGTCCACCATCACTTACATGAGCACCAAAACCAAACAGAATAGGAATACATCAAAGTAAAGTCCAAAAACGAACCATAATTGTGTACATATATTGCCAGAATGAACGAAATTATCTATTATTGACAGATTTAGTCACTTATTGATATTCCCTATAGTTATATTGCATTCCTTGACAAGGAAAATGTATATATTGACACCAAGTTTGACCTTTTAGGTGGCTTAGAAGCTGAGATAGCTGCACTTATAGATATTACATGGCGGCCATCTTTGAACGCCAAGATGGCCGCCTTCTGACATCTTGATGACGTGGCCCCCCTTCCAAAATGAAACGTATGGTTATGGAGAACATGTGGAAAAAATTTGGCGCTTTTGTAAGCCGTGTCCACATTTCTCTAAAATATGGCCCTAAGCTACCGTACTATATTGTATGATTGATTGCTAATTGGCTCCAGGGTAGGGGAGCATACTAACTGGGTTTGTGTGGGGAACAACACACCAACTTGATTTTGTATATAGAGACACTTATCTTTTTAATTTTGGGGATGATTTATATTGTGTGTAGTTCTATGTCTGTAGTTCTATGTCAACCCACCAGGTGGCACTGTCACTTTAGGAGTGCCATGTTCTGGGGGTCAAGGGTTACACTGAAAAAAGTCTTGAATAATAAGAAGCAACCTGTGTTTGTGGGGTTTCTTTGAGAAGATCTTGATGGTAAAACTGCAATACTTTCATTGTATATTTTCAGAAACACATGTAAACACATTCTTGATGCAATATAGTATGAGTGTATTTCCAGATGATTAAGAATACATGTTGTTGATGGTTGCAGATTGTAAACAAGAGGTGAAAGCTGATCTAGTAACTAGTAACTCAACTTGGTTGAGTTTCTGTGTCTTTGTACTGTCTGTAAGTGTAAGTACTGCTTCTTTGTATTTCTATTTCTAATTATACATTAAGTTGTTGTAAGGTTGTAAGGAAAACTGCCTCCCCCTGGCCAGCCGGGGCGCCTGATGGAGGGGAAAGGAACTGGTTGGAATAACGTGTTCCTTCCATGCGCTTACGTCCAACCAGGGAAACTCCCCCCTGTCAGGTGTAAATGAGCAACTTGGACACTCAAGCATGAAGGAAGCATGTGAGTTAAGTCCGTTGCTCTCCCCAGGTTGGCGGAGGGTGTGTAGAGCCCAGGATCACATTAGGTGATTGACACAGGGGTGAAAAATGGGTTACAAAATCGTGGGATAAAAAATATATATTTAAAGTTGTTGTAAGGTTGATCTCACTATAGAGGTTGCTGATAATGTTGTGAATGTAATGTGTTTCTCTGGAAAGGGGTGAAGCTTGGGAGACCAGTGTTTGCTCAGTGTGTGAGTTGGCCGTTCCTCACACTGTTTGTGGTGAGTTTCAGGTTTAACTCACCATTAATGTCAGTTTATTTTTGTTTCATTGAAATGGAATATCTTGGTTTGGTCCATGGGAGGTGCCTGGCCTTTGTAAGAGGACCTGTCATTGGTCCATGGGAGGTGCCTGGCCTTTGTAAGAGGACCTGTCATTGGTCCATGGGAGGTGCCTGGCCTTTATAAGATCCACTGGCCTCAGTTACAGGCACAGAATGTATTCAGAATGAATTCATTCATTCCGAACAGAGATTCACACCCAACTGTTTACATGGAACCTGAATACAACTAGGCCTATTCCTATTCCTCAATGTTTACATGACCAAAGCATTCATTATATAGGAATATAGCACTATATAGTCTACTAAGGGCAGACATGTGTAAAATAATAAATGTATTCCAAACTCCCAGTAGCATGCAGGAACGCCCACAAACTACTTTCTGGCCTTGACAGCCCATTCATCCAAACAGAAAAGTCCTGTCTGATTGCATTAAACAATGTTAAACTCACCAACATTGCAGCTGTTACGAAAAGCTTGAATTGTCCTCTTTCTATCTGCAAAGTTTTTGATTCACAAAAATCCACCATAGAGACGTTATGAGCTACTTTCTGTCAAGAAATGCCCTGCATTTGTCAGAGTTTGTAAGTGCTTGTTTTCCATAATGTGACATTTAGAAACAGGACGGTTGGGTGATTTCCAACGTGCGCTTCCAAACTCCAACACTCCATGCTGCACAATGTTTTGCCACTCAGTCTAGATGAGGGGGGCGTGTCCTGATGGGAAAATCATGCTCTCTATAGAGCCAACCAGGCCAGTGAATGTAAATACTACTTTTGTGTGCGGTTTCTTGTAACAACCATTTCTAATGGACACTCAAAAGGTGCTATTTTTAGCATTTTGGGAGTATTTTTGAGAGCTGGTTCAGTGGCAATTTTGGCTCATACTACCTTCGCACTAGGCAAAGTGTGACAATTCCTTTGGTAGAACCTCTGATTTGATTTGATTTATTTAGATTGCTATACAATCGTCAGCAGTCCACAAGGCGGCGACATTGTAAAGAGCCGACTTTGAAGAAGGAGAGGGTCACTATTCCACACTCACTCCAGAGGGCCACATTGCACATATACTGTCGTAGCAAAGATAATAGCAGATGTGTCACACTGCAACACGTTTTGAGCTTGTAGATCTGCTATTTGTGCTACGTTTTGAATTGAAATGTTTTCTGAATTATTTTTGCTATTTTTGAATTGGAATTTTGAAAAGTAATTAAAAATGCATTTAAGTTATACTTAAATTTAGCTTTAACTTTATGAACTTTATGAACTTAAAGGGGCATTCAACTCATTTTCAACTATGTCATTAATATACCTTAGAGCTGTTGTGTAGAAATAAGAAAGATTATAAATATAATAATAATACAAACAGTCACCCCGATCTGTGTTTGCTAGAACTGGAGGTCTGAAAAGAAATCATTAACATGGTGAATCACATCTTGATGTCATCAAGATGTGATTCACCATGTCGTGTCAGGCCGTGTCGTGTCAGAGCGGTCTGAACATGTATGACTATGTGCAGGCCGTGTCAGAGGGGTCTGAACATGTATGACTATGTGCAGGCCGTGTCAGAGCTGTCTGAACATGTATGACTATGTGCAGGCCGTGTCGGAGCGGTCTGAACATGTATGACTATGTGCAGGCCGTGTCAGAGCGGTCTGAACATGTATGATTATGTGCAGGCCGTGTCGGAGCGGTCTGAACATGTATGACTATGTGCAGGCCGTGTCAGAGCGGTCTGAACATGTATGACTATGTGCAGGCCGTGTCAGAGCGGTCTGAACATGTGCAGGCCGTGTCAGAGCGGTCTGAACATGTATGACTATGTGCAGGCCGTGTCGGAGCGGTCTGAACATGTATGACTATGTGCAGGCCGTGTCAGAGCTGTCTGAACATGTATGACTATGTGCAGGCCGTGTCAGAGCGGTCTGAACATGTATGACTATGTGCAGGCCGTGTCAGAGCTGTCTGAACATGTATGACTATGTGCAGGCCGTGTCAGAGCTGTCTGAACATGTATGACTATGTGCAGGCCGTGTCAAAGCGGTCTGAACATGTATGACTATGTGCAGGCCGTGTCGGAGCGGTCTGAACATGTATGACTATGTGCAGGCCGTGTCAGAGTGGTCTGAACATGTATGACTACTGTATGTGCAGGCCGTGTCAGAGCGGTCTGAACATGTATGACTATGTGCAGGCCGTGTCGTGTCAGAGCGGTCTGAACATGTATGACTATGTGCAGGCCGTGTCAGAGCTGTCTGAACATGTATGACTATGTGCAGGCCGTGTCAGAGCGGTCTGAACATGTATGACTATGTGCAGGCCGTGTCAGAGCGGTCTGAACATGTATGACTATGTGCAGGCCGTGTCAGAGCTGTCTGAACATGTATGACTATGTGCAGGCCGTGTCAGAGCGCTGCAGTGAGGAGGAGCTGTCTGAACATGTATGACTATGTGCAGGCCGTGTCGGAGCTGTCTGAACATGTATGACTATGTGCAGGCCGTGTCAGAGCTGTCTGAACATGTATGACTATGTGCAGGCCGTGTCAAAGCGGTCTGAACATGTATGACTATGTGCAGGCCGTGTCGGAGCGGTCTGAACATGTATGACTATGTGCAGGCCGTGTCAGAGTGGTCTGAACATGTATGACTACTGTATGTGCAGGCCGTGTCAGAGCTGTCTGAACATGTATGACTATGTGCAGGCCGTGTCGTGTCAGAGCGGTCTGAACATGTATGACTATGTGCAGGCCGTGTCGGAGCGGTCTGAACATGTATGACTATGTGCAGGCCGTGTCGGAGCGGTCTGAACATGTATGACTATGTGCAGGCCGTGTCGGAGCGGTCTGAACATGTATGACTATGTGCAGGCCGTGTCAGAGCGGTCTGAACATGTATGACTATGTGCAGGCCGTGTCGGAGCGGTCTGAACATGTATGACTATGTGCAGGCCGTGTCAGAGCTGTCTGAACATGTATGACTATGTGCAGGCCGTGTCAGAGCGGTCTGAACATGTATGACTATGTGCAGGCCGTGTCGTGTCAGAGTGGTCTGAACATGTATGACTATGTGCAGGCCGTGTCAGAGCGGTCTGAACATGTATGACTATGTGCAGGCCGTGTCAGAGTGGTCTGAACATGTATGACTACTGTATGTGCAGGCCGTGTCAGAGCTGTCTGAACATGTATGACTATGTGCAGGCCGTGTCGTGTCAGAGCGGTCTGAACATGTATGACTATGTGCAGGCCGTGTCAGAGGGGTCTGAACATGTATGACTATGTGCAGGCCGTGTCAGAGCGGTCTGAACATGTATGACTATGTGCAGGCCGTGTCAGAGCGGTCTGAACATGTATGACTATGTGCAGGCCGTGTCAGAGTGGTCTGAACATGTATGACTACTGTATGTGCAGGCCGTGTCAGAGTGGTCTGAACATGTATGACTACTGTATGTGCAGGCCGTGTCAGAGCTGTCTGAACATGTATGACTATGTGCAGGCCGTGTCGTGTCAGAGCGGTCTGAACATGTATGACTATGTGCAGGCCGTGTCAGAGGGGTCTGAACATGTATGACTATGTGCAGGCCGTATCAGAGCTGTCTGAACATGTATGACTATGTGCAGGCCGTGTCAGAGCGGTCTGAACATGTATGACTATGTGCAGGCCGTGTCAGAGCAGTCTGAACATGTATGACTATGTGCAGGCCGTGTCAGAGCTGTCTGAACATGTATGACTATGTGCAGGCCGTGTCAGAGCGGTCTGAACATGTATGACTATGTGCAGGCCGTGTCAAAGCGGTCTGAACATGTATGACTATGTGCAGGCCGTGTCGGAGCGGTCTGAACATGTATGACTATGTGCAGGCCGTGTCAGAGTGGTCTGAACATGTATGACTACTGTATGTGCAGGCCGTGTCAGAGCTGTCTGAACATGTATGACTATGTGCAGGCCGTGTCGTGTCAGAGCGGTCTGAACATGTATGACTATGTGCAGGCCGTGTCAGAGGGGTCTGAACATGTATGACTATGTGCAGGCCGTGTCAGAGCTGTCTGAACATGTATGACTATGTGCAGGCCGTGTCAGAGCGGTCTGAACATGTATGACTATGTGCAGGCCGTGTCAGAGCTGTCTGAACATGTATGACTATGTGCAGGCCGTGTCAGAGCGCTGCAGTGAGGAGGAGCTGTCTGAACATGTATGACTATGTGCAGGCCGTGTCGGAGCTGTCTGAACATGTATGACTATGTGCAGGCCGTGTCAGAGCTGTCTGAACATGTATGACTATGTGCAGGCCGTGTCGGAGCGGTCTGAACATGTATGACTATGTGCAGGCCGTGTCGTGTCAGAGTGGTCTGAACATGTATGACTATGTGCAGGCCGTGTCAGAGCTGTCTGAACATGTATGACTATGTGCAGGCCGTGTCGGAGCGGTCTGAACATGTATGACTATGTGCATGCCGTGTCGTGTCAGAGTGGTCTGAACATGTATGACTATGTGCAGGCCGTGTCAGAGCGGTCTGAACATGTATGACTATGTGCAGGCCGTGTCAGAGCGGTCTGAACATGTATGACTATGTGCAGGCCGTGTCAGAGCTGTCTGAACATGTATGACTATGTGCAGGCCGTGTCGGAGCGGTCTGAACATGTATGACTATGTGCAGGCCGTGTCGTGTCAGAGTGGTCTGAACATGTATGACTATGTGCAGGCCGTGTCAGAGCTGTCTGAACATGTATGACTATGTGCAGGCCGTGTCGGAGCGGTCTGAACATGTATGACTATGTGCATGCCGTGTCGTGTCAGAGTGGTCTGAACATGTATGACTATGTGCAGGCCGTGTCAGAGCGGTCTGAACATGTATGACTATGTGCAGGCCGTGTCAGAGCGGTCTGAACATATATGACTATGTGCAGGCCGTGTCGGAGCGGTCTGAACATGTATGACTATGTGCAGGCCGTGTCAAAGCGGTCTGAACATGTATGACTATGTGCAGGCCGTGTCGGAGCGGTCTGAACATGTATGACTATGTGCAGGCCGTGTCAGAGTGGTCTGAACATGTATGACTACTGTATGTGCAGGCCGTGTCAGAGCGGTCTGAACATGTATGACTATGTGCAGGCCGTGTCAGAGGGGTCTGAACATGTATGACTATGTGCAGGCCGTGTCAGAGCTGTCTGAACATGTATGACTATGTGCAGGCCGTGTCGGAGCGGTCTGAACATGTATGACTATGTGCAGGCCGTGTCGTGTCAGAGTGGTCTGAACATGTATGACTATGTGCAGGCCGTGTCAGAGCTGTCTGAACATGTATGACTATGTGCAGGCCGTGTCGGAGCGGTCTGAACATGTATGACTATGTGCATGCCGTGTCGTGTCAGAGTGGTCTGAACATGTATGACTATGTGCAGGCCGTGTCAGAGCGGTCTGAACATGTATGACTATGTGCAGGCCGTGTCAGAGCGGTCTGAACATATATGACTATGTGCAGGCCGTGTCGGAGCGGTCTGAACATGTATGACTATGTGCAGGCCGTGTCAAAGCGGTCTGAACATGTATGACTATGTGCAGGCCGTGTCGGAGCGGTCTGAACATGTATGACTATGTGCAGGCCGTGTCAGAGTGGTCTGAACATGTATGACTACTGTATGTGCAGGCCGTGTCAGAGCGGTCTGAACATGTATGACTATGTGCAGGCCGTGTCAGAGGGGTCTGAACATGTATGACTATGTGCAGGCCGTGTCGGAGCGGTCTGAACATGTATGACTATGTGCAGGCCGTGTCGGAGCGGTCTGAACATGTATGACTATGTGCAGGCCGTGTCAGAGCGGTCTGAACATGTATGACTATGTGCAGGCCGTGTCGGAGCGGTCTGAACATGTATGACTATGTGCAGGCCGTGTCGGAGCGGTCTGAACATGTATGACTATGTGCAGGCCGTGTCAGAGTGGTCTGAACATGTATGACTACTGTATGTGCAGGCCGTGTCAGAGTGGTCTGAACATGTATGACTACTGTATGTGCAGGCCGTGTCAGAGCTGTCTGAACATGTATGACTATGTGCAGGCCGTGTCGTGTCAGAGCGGTCTGAACATGTATGACTATGTGCAGGCCGTGTCAGAGGGGTCTGAACATGTATGACTATGTGCAGGCCGTATCAGAGCTGTCTGAACATGTATGACTATGTGCAGGCCGTGTCAGAGCGGTCTGAACATGTATGACTATGTGCAGGCCGTGTCAGAGCAGTCTGAACATGTATGACTATGTGCAGGCCGTGTCAGAGCTGTCTGAACATGTATGACTATGTGCAGGCCGTGTCAGAGCGGTCTGAACATGTATGACTATGTGCAGGCCGTGTCAAAGCGGTCTGAACATGTATGACTATGTGCAGGCCGTGTCGGAGCGGTCTGAACATGTATGACTATGTGCAGGCCGTGTCAGAGTGGTCTGAACATGTATGACTACTGTATGTGCAGGCCGTGTCAGAGCTGTCTGAACATGTATGACTATGTGCAGGCCGTGTCGTGTCAGAGCGGTCTGAACATGTATGACTATGTGCAGGCCGTGTCAGAGGGGTCTGAACATGTATGACTATGTGCAGGCCGTGTCAGAGCTGTCTGAACATGTATGACTATGTGCAGGCCGTGTCAGAGCGGTCTGAACATGTATGACTATGTGCAGGCCGTGTCAGAGCTGTCTGAACATGTATGACTATGTGCAGGCCGTGTCAGAGCGCTGCAGTGAGGAGGAGCTGTCTGAACATGTATGACTATGTGCAGGCCGTGTCGGAGCTGTCTGAACATGTATGACTATGTGCAGGCCGTGTCAGAGCTGTCTGAACATGTATGACTATGTGCAGGCCGTGTCGGAGCGGTCTGAACATGTATGACTATGTGCAGGCCGTGTCGTGTCAGAGTGGTCTGAACATGTATGACTATGTGCAGGCCGTGTCAGAGCTGTCTGAACATGTATGACTATGTGCAGGCCGTGTCGGAGCGGTCTGAACATGTATGACTATGTGCATGCCGTGTCGTGTCAGAGTGGTCTGAACATGTATGACTATGTGCAGGCCGTGTCAGAGCGGTCTGAACATGTATGACTATGTGCAGGCCGTGTCAGAGCGGTCTGAACATGTATGACTATGTGCAGGCCGTGTCAGAGCTGTCTGAACATGTATGACTATGTGCAGGCCGTGTCGGAGCGGTCTGAACATGTATGACTATGTGCAGGCCGTGTCGTGTCAGAGTGGTCTGAACATGTATGACTATGTGCAGGCCGTGTCAGAGCTGTCTGAACATGTATGACTATGTGCAGGCCGTGTCGGAGCGGTCTGAACATGTATGACTATGTGCATGCCGTGTCGTGTCAGAGTGGTCTGAACATGTATGACTATGTGCAGGCCGTGTCAGAGCGGTCTGAACATGTATGACTATGTGCAGGCCGTGTCAGAGCGGTCTGAACATATATGACTATGTGCAGGCCGTGTCGGAGCGGTCTGAACATGTATGACTATGTGCAGGCCGTGTCAAAGCGGTCTGAACATGTATGACTATGTGCAGGCCGTGTCGGAGCGGTCTGAACATGTATGACTATGTGCAGGCCGTGTCAGAGTGGTCTGAACATGTATGACTACTGTATGTGCAGGCCGTGTCAGAGCGGTCTGAACATGTATGACTATGTGCAGGCCGTGTCAGAGGGGTCTGAACATGTATGACTATGTGCAGGCCGTGTCAGAGCTGTCTGAACATGTATGACTATGTGCAGGCCGTGTCGGAGCGGTCTGAACATGTATGACTATGTGCAGGCCGTGTCGTGTCAGAGTGGTCTGAACATGTATGACTATGTGCAGGCCGTGTCAGAGCTGTCTGAACATGTATGACTATGTGCAGGCCGTGTCGGAGCGGTCTGAACATGTATGACTATGTGCATGCCGTGTCGTGTCAGAGTGGTCTGAACATGTATGACTATGTGCAGGCCGTGTCAGAGCGGTCTGAACATGTATGACTATGTGCAGGCCGTGTCAGAGCGGTCTGAACATATATGACTATGTGCAGGCCGTGTCGGAGCGGTCTGAACATGTATGACTATGTGCAGGCCGTGTCAAAGCGGTCTGAACATGTATGACTATGTGCAGGCCGTGTCGGAGCGGTCTGAACATGTATGACTATGTGCAGGCCGTGTCAGAGTGGTCTGAACATGTATGACTACTGTATGTGCAGGCCGTGTCAGAGCGGTCTGAACATGTATGACTATGTGCAGGCCGTGTCAGAGGGGTCTGAACATGTATGACTATGTGCAGGCCGTGTCGGAGCGGTCTGAACATGTATGACTATGTGCAGGCCGTGTCGGAGCGGTCTGAACATGTATGACTATGTGCAGGCCGTGTCAGAGCGGTCTGAACATGTATGACTATGTGCAGGCCGTGTCGGAGCGGTCTGAACATGTATGACTATGTGCAGGCCGTGTCGGAGCGGTCTGAACATGTATGACTATGTGCAGGCCGTGTCAGAGCGGTCTGAACATGTATGACTATGTGCAGGCCGTGTCAGAGCGGTCTGAACATGTGCAGGCCGTGTCAGAGCGGTCTGAACATGTATGACTATGTGCAGGCCGTGTCGGAGCGGTCTGAACATGTATGACTATGTGCAGGCCGTGTCAGAGCTGTCTGAACATGTATGACTATGTGCAGGCCGTGTCAGAGCGGTCTGAACATGTATGACTATGTGCAGGCCGTGTCAGAGCGGTCTGAACATGTATGACTATGTGCAGGCCGTGTCGTGTCAGAGTGGTCTGAACATGTATGACTATGTGCAGGCCGTGTCAAAGCGGTCTGAACATGTATGACTATGTGCAGGCCGTGTCAGAGGGGTCTGAACATGTATGACTATGTGCAGGCCGTATCAGAGCTGTCTGAACATGTATGACTATGTGCAGGCCGTGTCAGAGCGGTCTGAACATGTATGACTATGTGCAGGCCGTGTCAGAGCTGTCTGAACATGTATGACTATGTGCAGGCCGTGTCAGAGCGGTCTGAACATGTATGACTATGTGCAGGCCGTGTCAGAGCGGTCTGAACATGTATGACTATGTGCAGGCCGTGTCAGAGCTGTCTGAACATGTATGACTATGTGCAGGCCGTGTCAGAGCGCTGCAGTGAGGAGGAGCTGTCTGAACATGTATGACTATGTGCAGGCCGTGTCGGAGCTGTCTGAACATGTATGACTATGTGCAGGCCGTGTCAGAGCGGTCTGAACATGTATGACTATGTGCAGGCCGTGTCAGAGCTGTCTGAACATGTATGACTATGTGCAGGCCGTGTCGGAGCGGTCTGAACATGTATGACTATGTGCAGGCCGTGTCGTGTCAGAGTGGTCTGAACATGTATGACTATGTGCAGGCCGTGTCAGAGCGGTCTGAACATGTATGACTATGTGCAGGCCGTGTCAAAGCGGTCTGAACATGTATGACTATGTGCAGGCCGTGTCGGAGCGGTCTGAACATGTATGACTATGTGCAGGCCGTGTCAGAGTGGTCTGAACATGTATGACTATGTGCAGGCCGTGTCAGAGCGGTCTGAACATGTATGACTATGTGCAGGCCGTGTCAAAGCGGTCTGAACATGTATGACTATGTGCAGGCCGTGTCGGAGCGGTCTGAACATGTATGACTATGTGCAGGCCGTGTCAGAGCTGTCTGAACATGTATGACTATGTGCAGGCCGTGTCGTGTCAGAGCGGTCTGAACATGTATGACTATGTGCAGGCCGTGTCAGAGGGGTCTGAACATGTATGACTATGTGCAGGCTGTGTCAGAGCTGTCTGAACATGTATGACTATGTGCAGGCCGTGTCAGAGCGGTCTGAACATGTATGACTATGTGCAGGCCGTGTCAGAGCGGTCTGAACATGTGCAGGCCGTGTCAGAGCTGTCTGAACATGTATGACTATGTGCAGGCCGTGTCGGAGCGGTCTGAACATGTATGACTATGTGCAGGCCGTGTCAGAGCTGTCTGAACATGTATGACTATGTGCAGGCCGTGTCAGAGCGGTCTGAACATGTATGACTATGTGCAGGCCGTGTCGTGTCAGAGTGGTCTGAACATGTATGACTATGTGCAGGCCGTGTCAAAGCGGTCTGAACATGTATGACTATGTGCAGGCCGTGTCGGAGCGGTCTGAACATGTATGACTATGTGCAGGCCGTGTCAGAGCGGTCTGAACATGTATGACTATGTGCAGGCCGTGTCAGAGCGGTCTGAACATGTGCAGGCCGTGTCAGAGGGGTCTGAACATGTATGACTATGTGCAGGCCGTGTCAGAGCTGTCTGAACATGTATGACTATGTGCAGGCCGTGTCAGAGCGGTCTGAACATGTATGACTATGTGCAGGCCGTGTCAGAGCTGTCTGAACATGTATGACTATGTGCAGGCCGTGTCGGAGCGGTCTGAAAATGTATGACTATGTGCAGGCCGTGTCGGAGCGGTCTGAACATGTATGACTATGTGCAGGCCGTGTCAGAGCGGTCTGAACATGTATGACTATGTGCAGGCCGTGTCGGAGCGGTCTGAACATGTATGACTATGTGCAGGCCGTGTCGGAGCGGTCTGAACATGTATGACTATGTGCAGGCCGTGTCAGAGCGGTCTGAACATGTATGACTATGTGCAGGCCGTGTCAGAGCGGTCTGAACATGTGCAGGCCGTGTCAGAGCGGTCTGAACATGTATGACTATGTGCAGGCCGTGTCGGAGCTGTCTGAACATGTATGACTATGTGCAGGCCGTGTCAGAGCTGTCTGAACATGTATGACTATGTGCAGGCCGTGTCGGAGTGGTCTGAACATGTATGACTATGTGCAGGCCGTGTCGTGTCAGAGTGGTCTGAACATGTATGACTATGTGCAGGCCGTGTCAGAGCGGTCTGAACATGTATGACTATGTGCAGGCCGTGTCGGAGCGGTCTGAACATGTATGACTATGTGCAGGCCGTGTCGGAGCGGTCTGAACATGTATGACTATGTGCAGGCCGTGTCGGAGCGGTCTGAACATGTATGACTATGTGCAGGCCGTGTCAGAGTGGTCTGAACATGTATGACTACTGTATGTGCAGGCCGTGTCAGAGCGGTCTGAACATGTATCACTATGTGCAGGCCGTGTCAGAGCTGTCTGAACATGTATGACTATGTGCAGGCCGTGTCAAAGCGGTCTGAACATGTATGACTATGTGCAGGCCGTGTCGGAGCGGTCTGAACATGTATGACTACTGTATGTGCAGGCCGTGTCAGAGCTGTCTGAACATGTATGACTATGTGCAGGCCGTGTCAGAGGGGTCTGAACATGTATGACTATGTGCAGGCCGTGTCAGAGCTGTCTGAACATGTATGACTATGTGCAGGCCGTGTCAGAGCGGTCTGAACATGTATGACTATGTGCAGGCCGTGTCAGAGCTGTCTGAACATGTATGACTATGTGCAGGCCCTGTCAGAGCGGTCTGAACATGTATGACTATGTGCAGGCCGTGTCGGAGCGGTCTGAACATGTATGACTATGTGCAGGCCGTGTCGGAGCGGTCTGAACATGTATGACTATGTGCAGGCCGTGTCAGAGCGGTCTGAACATGTATGACTATGTGCAGGCCGTGTCGGAGCGGTCTGAACATGTATGACTATGTGCAGGCCGTGTCGGAGCGGTCTGCACATGTATGACTATGTGCAGGCCGTGTCAGAGCGGTCTGAACATGTATGACTATGTGCAGGCCGTGTCAGAGCGGTCTGAACATGTGCAGGCCGTGTCAGAGCGGTCTGAACATGTATGACTATGTGCAGGCCGTGTCGGAGCGGTCTGAACATGTATGACTATGTGCAGGCCGTGTCAGAGCTGTCTGAACATGTATGACTATGTGCAGGCCGTGTCAGAGCGGTCTGAACATGTATGACTATGTGCAGGCCGTGTCGTGTCAGAGTGGTCTGAACATGTATGACTATGTGCAGGCCGTGTCAAAGCGGTCTGAACATGTATGACTATGTGCAGGCCGTGTCGGAGCGGTCTGAACATGTATGACTATGTGCAGGCCGTGTCAGAGTGGTCTGAACATGTATGACTACTGTATGTGCAGGCCGTGTCAGAGCTGTCTGAACATGTATGACTATGTGCAGGCCGTGTCGTGTCAGAGCGGTCTGAACATGTATGACTATGTGCAGGCCGTGTCAGAGGGGTCTGAACATGTATGACTATGTGCAGGCCGTATCAGAGCTGTCTGAACATGTATGACTATGTGCAGGCCGTGTCGTGTCAGAGCGGTCTGAACATGTATGACTATGTGCAGGCCGTGTCGGAGCTGTCTGAACATGTATGACTATGTGCAGGCCGTGTCGTGTCAGAGCGGTCTGAACATGTATGACTATGTGCAGGCCGTATCAGAGCTGTCTGAACATGTATGACTATGTGCAGGCCGTGTCAGAGCGGTCTGAACATGTATGACTATGTGCAGGCCGTGTCGGAGCGGTCTGAACATGTATGACTATGTGCAGGCCGTGTCAAAGCGGTCTGAACATGTATGACTATGTGCAGGCCGTGTCAAAGCGGTCTGAACATGTATGACTATGTGCAGGCCGTGTCGGAGCGGTCTGAACATGTATGACTATGTGCAGGCCGTGTCAAAGCGGTCTGAACATGTATGACTATGTGCAGGCCGTGTCGGAGCGGTCTGAACATGTATGACTATGTGCAGGCCATGTCAGAGTGGTCTGAACATGTATGACTACTGTATGTGCAGGCCGTGTCAGAGCTGTCTGAACATGTATGACTATGTGCAGGCCGTGTCAGAGGGGTCTGAACATGTATGACTATGTGCAGGCCGTGTCAGAGCTGTCTGAACATGTATGACTATGTGCAGGCCGTGTCAGAGCGGTCTGAACATGTATGACTATGTGCAGGCCGTGTCAGAGCTGTCTGAACATGTATGACTATGTGCAGGCCGTGTCAGAGCGGTCTGAACATGTATGACTATGTGCAGGCCGTGTCGGAGCGGTCTGAACATGTATGACTATGTGCAGGCCGTGTCGGAGCGGTCTGAACATGTATGACTATGTGCAGGCCGTGTCAGAGCGGTCTGAACATGTATGACTATGTGCAGGCCGTGTCAGAGCGGTCTGAACATGTATGACTATGTGCAGGCCGTGTCGTGTCAGAGCTGTCTGAACATGTATGACTATGTGCAGGCCGTGTCAGAGCGGTCTGAACATGTATGACTATGTGCAGGCCGTGTCAGAGCGGTCTGAACATGTATGACTATGTGCAGGCCGTGTCGGAGCGGTCTGAACATGTATGACTATGTGCAGGCCGTGTCAGAGCGGTCTGAACATGTATGACTATGTGCAGGCCGTGTCAGAGCGGTCTGAACATGTGCAGGCCGTGTCAGAGCGGTCTGAACATGTATGACTATGTGCAGGCCGTGTCGTGTCAGAGTGGTCTGAACATGTATGACTATGGGGCGACTATGGGGCGACTATGGGGCGACTGTGGCTCAGGAGGTAGAGCAGGTCGTCCAATGATCCATGGGTCGGCGGTTCGAATCCCGGCTCCTCCTGTCTACATGTCGAAGTGTCCTTGGGCAAGACTCTGAATCCCAAATTGCTCCCGATGTGCTGGTTGGTACCTTGCATGGCTTCCGCTGCAATCGGTGTATGAATGGGTGAATGTAATGCACAATCTATGTAAAGCGCCTTGGATAAAGGCGCTATATAAATGCACCATTTACCATTTATGTGCAGGCCGTGTCAAAGCGGTCTGAACATGTATGACTATGTGCAGGCCGTGTCAGAGTGGTCTGAACATGTATGACTACTGTATGTGCAGGCCGTGTCAGAGCTGTCTGAACATGTATGACTATGTGCAGGCCGTGTCGTGTCAGAGCGGTCTGAACATGTATGACTATGTGCAGGCCGTGTCGGAGCGGTCTGAACATGTATGACTATGTGCAGGCCGTGTCAGAGTGGTCTGAACATGTATGACTATGTGCAGGCCGTGTCGGAGCGGTCTGAACATGTATGACTATGTGCAGGCCGTGTCGGAGCGCTGCGCGGAGGAGGTGTCTCGTCTCAGAGAGCAGGAGAAGCTCCTGAAGAGCAGAGTGCTGAAGCAGGAGATCCTTCTCCACCGACTGCAGCTGCTCAACCAGCCCCGCCTCCACAAGACCTCAGCCAACCAGGAGCCGCCGCCGCCGCCTGATGATGACCACACCCACAAGACTGCAGCCAACCAGGAGCCGCTGCCCCCTGATGACCACACCCAGCACAGAGGTTAGGCCACCCCCCCCCCAACCCCCAGCACAGCACAGTGATGTGATGTCTCTCCCCGAAACCCAAACAATAGCAAAAATAATCGTTCCCCTCTGTGAAGTGAGGGGCTCTTATCATCGTATACGTCATCCATTTGCTCCGACATTATGACGTAAAATTCTCCATTTTCTCATTGGGAATTTAATGTTTGTGTAGTACGAAAATCTGCACTAATTGCTGAATATAGGAGGGGCTAGTGCCTCTCAAAAACAACATTTCTCACAGCCCCCAAACCGCGTCGGTTTGACTGGACTGGCCACTTGACGTCATCCACTTTTATTTTGATAGGATTAGTTCAACCCCCCCCCCCCCCCCCCCCAAAAAAAAAACACCCTACGAAGCCTTTTCTTTGTCTCTTTCCATAAGCCAAATATTTTGACAACCGTCATAAAGATGCTAAACATAGCCGATGTGCAGTGGTGGAAAGTAAGTAACTAAGTACTTTTACTTACGTAAGTACCGTACCTAAGTACAATTTTGAGGTATTTGTACTTTACTTATTTCCAGTATTTCCAATTTCCAGTACTTTTACTTCTACTCCACTACATCTCGGAGCCGGAATTTTTACTTTTATACTTCACTTAAAGGTATATTCAGTGATTTCACTCAAAAAACCTTAGGTTTCGTTTTTGGCTGTGGGACCCAGCCTTTCGTCCAATCAGGATAGAGAGTCAAAAACGAAACCTAAGGTTTTTTGACCCCCAGGGGTTAACTGGGGACAGGGAGGAACTCCTTATATGGCCAGCACACTCTATAGTAGAGAGGATTATCACAACAAAACAAAAAAATAAGTGATATTTGAATTAAGTGAAATCACTGAATATACCTTTAAATTATTTGAATACTTTAGTTACTTTAGTTACTTTGGCGATTTTAATTTTGATTAGAAACATTGTGTGGCCTTCAACCCTATATATTTTGGCCATTTGAAAATAGCTGATCTGCCGCATGATGTGGCCCCCACCTTCTGACCTGAGATCAGATTCTAAAAATGTCTTCTACATCCTGACAGTTTTCATTCTGACCTGAGATCAGATTCTAAAAAATGATGTGGCCCCCACCTTCACTTAACCCCTTCTGACCTGAGATCAGATTCTAAAAATGTCTTCTACATCCTGACAGTTTTCATTCTGACCTGAGATCAGATTCTAAAAAATGATGTGGCCCCCACCTTCACTTAACCCCTTCTGACCTGAGATCAGATTCTAAAAATGTCTTCTACATCCTGACAGTTTTCATTCTGACCTGAGATCAGATTCTAAAAAATGATGTGGCCCCCACCTTCACTTAACCCCTTCTGACCTGAGATCAGATTCTAAAAATGTCTTCTACATCCTGACAGTTTTCATTCTGACCTGAGATCAGATTCTAAAAAATGATGTGGCCCCCACCTTCACTTAACCCCTTCTGACCTGAGATCAGATTCTAAAAATGTCTTCTACATCCTGACAGTTTTCATTCTGACCTGAGATCAGATTCTAAAAAATGATGTGGCCCCCACCTTCACTTAACCCCTTCTGACCTGAGATCAGATTCTAAAAATGTCTTCTACATCCTGACAGTTTTCATTCTGACCTGAGATCAGATTCTAAAAAATGATGTGGCCCCCACCTTCACTTAACCCCTTCTGACCTGAGATCAGATTCTAAAAATGTCTTCTACATCCTGACAGTTTTCATTCTGACCTGAGATCAGATTCTAAAAAATGATGTGGCCCCCACCTTCACTTAACCCCTTCTGACCTGAGATCAGATTCTAAAAATGTCTTCTACATCCTGACAGTTTTCATTCTGACCTGAGATCAGATTCTAAAAAATGATGTGGCCCCCACCTTCACTTAACCCCTTCTGACCTGAGATCAGATTCTAAAAATGTCTTCTACATCCTGACAGTTTTCATTCTGACCTGAGATCAGATTCTAAAAAATGTCTTCTATATCAGTCGCTCTTCGATTCTTCAAAAATAGCAGATCTACAAGCTCGTAGCACGCCACCGAGTGGCGCGCTACGAGCTTGTAGATCTGCTATTTTTCAATAGTTAAAGCATAACGTAATGCTAACACCAAAATGGGTTCCCGCCCAAAATGGCCCTCAGGTTAATATCAGAATACTGATCTATTATTGATTTCAGCTAATTAGTAGTATTAAAGTGTTATTGTCTTTTTTATGTCCAATGTATTTTTATTTATAGTCCATAAAGTTAAAATAACTGTAACTTTTCAGGATTCCAATTAAAGAATGGCAAAAAAATAATAATCCAGGATTTCAATTCAAATATAGCAAAAAAGATTGCTGATCTACAAGTTCAAAACACGTCACAGTGCGACGCGTTTTGCGCTTGTAGATCGGCTATTCTTAATACGACAGTAATCCCCACGTGGAACACATGGACAGAGATGGGCAGTATTTGAAATACATGTATTTTGAAATACGTATTTGAAATACTTTTTCTGTATTTTGTAATTTGTATTTCGCTGGGATGGAAGATGTATTTTGTATTTTGTATTTAGATAATTTTTTGACCCAGTATTTGTATTTTGTATCAAAATACATTTCAATGTATTTTGCCCATCAGAGATGGGCAGTATTTGAAATACATGTATTTGAAATACGTATTTGAAATACTTTTTCTGTATTTTGTAATTTGTATTTCGCTGGGATGGAAGATGTATTTTGTATTTTGTATTTAGATAATTTCTTTGACCCAGTATTTGTATTTTGTATCAAAATAAATTTTCAATGTATTTTGCCCATCTCTGCACATGGAACTATATCGTTTAGTGCTGCTCTGGCATAGTGATACTGGACACAAAAACACATTTCCGTGTGACAGAGAGGTCAAAGTTGAACGAAAGGTGCTCTATATATATGGGACCTATTCTACTAGAATTACTGTAGGTCCATTTCTACTAGAAATATAGGTCAACAATACAAATTATGCTAGTTTTGTGGATTCATTTATTTTTAATGCGTGCCCCCCCCCCCCCCCAGTGACCCCCACCACCAAATGACCAGAACTACTTAACGTAATATTCAGCATAACCAGAGCAGAACTCCCACCACGGGACTCGGGCAATCAATGAATGAATACCTTAATTTGCAATCACTGTAATAATAAATAGGCCTATACATTTATTGTAAGTATTATTGATGTAAGTCCAAACATCGGAACTAACCCTTCAATAGGGTTATGATTAAAATGGAATACAATGTGAAAATTATGGTGTGTGTGTGTGTGCGTGCGTGTGTGCGTGCGCCCGTCAGATTGCTCGCAGGTGTTCCAGTCTGGCTCCAGGTCCAGTGGGGTGTACACTGTCACGCCACAAGGGGGCAGCGCTGCTCCAGTCTCCGTCTACTGTGACATGAGTGACGGCGGTGGCTGGACCTTGGTACAGAGACGCGTCGACGGCACCGAGAGCTTCAACAGGTGTGTGTAGTTAAAACACTATCAGTGCCGGAAGTGCTTCAAAATAGGAGCTCTGGGGTGCTGGAGTTGTCTGAGCGCTTTTACTCTGAAAGCCATGAACCGGAAACAATTTCCTAAAAAAGTTGACTTTACAAAGTTGACCTTACATTGCGATGATTTTAATTTATACGATATATGATCCAAAAAGCGTTCATATTTTGCGGGAGAGACGGATGAGGAGCAGAAATGAAGCGCCAGTATATCGATCCATTCATCACCACGGAGAGCGCCCTGGATTAGGAGATACGAGTCATTCTTTCCGCCGTGCTAACATGCAAGTCAACGGCAAGCTAATAATTTCCCAGAGCGTTAGCATACGGCAGACGAAAGTCGAACGGCCAAAAAAAAAAATAGGAATAATTCTGAATATTCTTACTTTTTGAAAAAGTTAACTTTTTCTTTTTGAAAAAGTTAACATTTTCTTTTTGAAAAAGTTAACTTTTTGAAAAAGTTAACTTTCAAAAAGTTAACTTTTTGAAAAAGTTAACTTTCAAAAAGTTAACTTTTTCTTTTTCAAAAAGTTAACTTTTTCAAAAAGAAAAATTTAACTTTTTTTGAAAAAGTTAACTTTTTGAAAAAGTTAAAGTTAACTTTTTCAAGTTAACACATTGAGTGCTAAGGCTTGAAATTTTCTCAGGATTGGTGGTGCTAAGCGATTAACATTGGGACTTCTGAACTTTTTCGGGGCCCACAGCGAGGGGCCTCTTATAGCGAGAATCACACCGCATAAATCAAAAGAAAGCCAAACTAGTCCACTTCAATTAAAAAAAAAAAAAATGATTCTACCATCTTCCATTCTGGAGATATTGACCTTTTTCTAACACCTGCTTTTCGCAGCACGCTGCTCTTTTGAAAAAACAGCAGAGATATGGAAGGTTGAAGTTGACAGACATTGACAGACAGATATAAAAATGAACACAAATTATACATACTACACACTGAATGAAAGCCCTGAATGTCTACTTTTAGGAGGAAAACAAATACACATGATCCCATGTATAGTTTGTCAGTAATTGGCTATTGAATGCAGCTTGCGCCCACCAGAGAGGATTTCAGAGAATGCATTTACCTGAAGAACTATTATTCACAAAATAAGGCCTATAGCGACATGTACATACTATATACCGTATGAAACAGAAGACTCTCTGCTTTCATAAGAAAAATACTTCTACTGTAATAATAATAAAAATCACACCCCTGTGAAGTGAGCAGTGCAATGTTGTGCAACATTGCACTGCTCACTTCACAGGGGTGTGATTAACTTGAAAAAGTTAACTTTTTCAAAATGGCGAAAAAAGCGATGGAGGAAAAAAAGCGATGGCGAAAAAAAAAAGCGATGGCGAAAAAAAAGCGATGGCGAAAAAAAGCGATGGCGAAAAAAAAGCGATGGCGAAAAAAAAGCGATGGCCAAAAAAGCGATGGAAAAAAGCGATGGCCAAAAAAGCGATGGCGAAAAAAGCGATGGCGAAAAAAGCGATGGCGAAAAAAGCGATGGCGAAAAAAGCGATGGCCAAAAAAAAGCGATGGCCAAAAAAGCGATGGAAAAAAGCGATGGCGAAAAAAGCGATGGCGAAAAAAGCGATGGCGAAAAAAGCGATGGCGAAAAAAGCGATGGCCAAAAAAGCGATGGCCAAAAAAGCGATGGCGAAAAAGGCGATGGCGAAAAAAGCGATGGCGGAAAAAAAGCGATGGCGGAAAAAAAGCGATGGCGAAAAAAGCGATGGCGAAAAAAAAAATGATTCTACCATCTTCCATTCTGGAGATATTGACCTTTTTCTAACACCTGCTTTTCGCAGCACGCTGCTCTTTTGAAAAAACAGCAGAGATATGGAAGGTTGAAGTTGACAGACATTGACAGACAGATATAAAAATGAACACAAATTATACATACTACACACTGAATGAAAGCCCTGAATGTCTACTTTTAGGAGGAAAACAAATACACATGATCCCATGTATAGTTTGTCAGTAATTGGCTATTGAATGCAGCTTGCGCCCACCAGAGAGGATTTCAGAGAATGCATTTACCTGAAGAACTATTATTCACAAAATAAGGCCTATAGCGACATGTACATACTATATACCGTATGAAACAGAAGACTCTCTGCTTTCATAAGAAAAATACTTCTACTGTAATAATAATAAAAAAAATAAAAAAGCGATGGCGAAAAAAAGCGATGGCGAAAAAAGCGATGGCGAAAAAAAGCGATGGCCAAAAAAGCGATGGCCAAAAAAGCGATGGCCAAAAAAGCGATGGCCAAAAAAGCGATGGCCAAAAAAAAGCGATGGCGAAAAAAGCGATGGAAAAAAGCGATGGCGAAAAAAGCGATGGAAGAAAGCGATGGCGAAAAAAAAGCGATGGCGAAAAAAAAGCGATGGCGAAAAAGCGATGGCGAAAAAAAGCGATGGCGAAAAAAGCGATGGCGAAAAAAAAGCGATGGCGAAAAAAGCGATGGCGAAAAAAGCGATGGCCAAAAAAAGCGACGCCAAAAAAAGCGATGGCGAAAAAAGCGATGGTCAAAAAAAGCGATGGCCAAAAAAGCGATGGCCAAAAAAAGCGATGGCCAAAAAAGCGATGGCGAAAAAAGCGATGGCCAAAAAAAGCGATGGCCAAAAAAGCGATGGCCAAAAAAAGCGATGGCCAAAAAAGCGATGGCCAAAAAAGCGATGGCCAAAAAAAAGCGATGGCCAAAAAAGCGATGGCGAAAAAAGCGATGGCGAAAAAAGCGATGGCGAAAAAAGCGATGGCGGAAAAAGCGATGGCCAAAAAAAGCGACGCCAAAAAAAGCGATGGCGAAAAAAGCGATGGCCAAAAAAAGCGATGGCCAAAAAAGCGATGGCCAAAAAAGCGATGGCCAAAAAAAAGCGATGGCCAAAAAAGCAATGGCCAAAAAAGCGATGGCGAAAAAAGCGATGGCGAAAAAAGCGATGGCCAAAAAAGCGATGGCCAAAAAAGCGATGGCCAAAAAAGCGATGGCCAAAAAAGCGATGGAAAAAAGCGATGGCGAAAAAGGCGATGGCGAAAAAAGCGATGGCGGAAAAAAAGCGATGGCGGAAAAAGCGATGGCGAAAAAAAAAATGATTCTACCATCTTCCATTCTGGAGATATTGACCTTTTTCTAACACCTGCTTTTCGCAGCACGCTGCTCTTTTGAAAAAACAGCAGAGATATGGAAGGTTGAAGTTGACAGACATTGACAGACAGATATAAAAATGAACACAAATTATACATACTACACACTGAATGAAAGCCCTGAATGTCTACTTTTAGGAGGAAAACAAATACACATGATCCCATGTATAGTTTGTCAGTAATTGGCTATTGAATGCAGCTTGCGCCCACCAGAGAGGATTTCAGAGAATGCATTTACCTGAAGAACTATTATTCACAAAATAAGGCCTATAGCGACATGTACATACTATATACCGTATGAAACAGAAGACTCTCTGCTTTCATAAGAAAAATACTTCTACTGTAATAATAATAAAAATCACACCCCTGTGAAGTGAGCAGTGCAATGTTGTGCAACATTGCACTGCTCACTTCACAGGGGTGTGATTAACTTGAAAAAGTTAACTTTTTCAAAATGGCGAAAAAAGCGATGGAGGAAAAAAAGCGATGGCGAAAAAAAAAAGCGATGGCGAAAAAAAAGCGATGGCGAAAAAAAGCGATGGCGAAAAAAAAGCGATGGCGAAAAAAGCGATGGCGAAAAAAAAGCGATGGCGAAAAAAGCGATGGCGAAAAAAAGCGATGGCCAAAAAAGCGATGGCCAAAAAAAGCGATGGCCAAAAAAGCGATGGCCAAAAAAGCGATGGCAAAAAAAGCGATGGCCAAAAAAGCGATGGCCAAAAAAGCGATGGCCAAAAAAAAGCGATGGCGAAAAAAGCGATGGCGAAAAAAGCGATGGAAGAAAGCGATGGCGAAAAAAAAGCGATGGCAAAAAAGCGATGGCGAAAAAAAGCGATGGCGAAAAAAGCGATGGCGAAAAAAAAGCGATGGCGAAAAAAGCGATGGCGAAAAAAAGCGATGGCGAAAAAAGCGATGGCGAAAAAAAAGCGATGGCGAAAAAAGCGATGGCCAAAAAAAGCGATGGCCAAAAAAGCGATGGCCAAAAAAAGCGATGGCCAAAAAAGCGATGGCCAAAAAAAAGCGATGGCCAAAAAAGCGATGGAAAAAAGCGATGGCGAAAAAAGCGATGGCGAAAAAAGCGATGGCCAAAAAAGCGATGGCCAAAAAAGCGATGGCCAAAAAAGCGATGGCCGAAAAAAGCGATGGAAAAAAGCGATGGCGAAAAAGGCGATGGCGAAAAAAGCGATGGCGGAAAAAAAGCGATGGCGAAAAAAGCGATGGCGAAAAAAAAAATGATTCTACCATCTTCCATTCTGGAGATATTGACCTTTTTCTAACACCTGCTTTTCGCAGCACGCTGCTCTTTTGAAAAAACAGCAGAGATATGGAAGGTTGAAGTTGACAGACATTGACAGACAGATATAAAAATGAACACAAATTATACATACTACACACTGAATGAAAGCCCTGAATGTCTACTTTTAGGAGGAAAACAAATACACATGATCCCATGTATAGTTTGTCAGTAATTGGCTATTGAATGCAGCTTGCGCCCACCAGAGAGGATTTCAGAGAATGCATTTACCTGAAGAACTATTATTCACAAAATAAGGCCTATAGCGACATGTACATACTATATACCGTATGAAACAGAAGACTCTCTGCTTTCATAAGAAAAATACTTCTACTGTAATAATAATAAAAATCACACCCCTGTGAAGTGAGCAGTGCAATGTTGTGCAACATTGCACTGCTCACTTCACAGGGGTGTGATTAACTTGAAAAAGTTAACTTTTTCAAAATGGCGAAAAAAGCGATGGCGAAAAAAAAAAGCGATGGCGAAAAAAAAGCGATGGCGAAAAAAAGCGATGGCGAAAAAAAGCGATGGCGAAAAAAGCGATGGCGAAAAAAAAGCGATGGCGAAAAAAGCGATGGCGAAAAAAGCGATGGCCAAAAAAAGCGATGGCCAAAAAAAGCGATGGCCAAAAAAAGCGATGGCCAAAAAAGCGATGGCCAAAAAAGCGATGGCCAAAAAAGCGATGGCCAAAAAAGCGATGGCCAAAAAAAAGCGATGGCGAAAAAAGCGATGGAAAAAAGCGATGGCGAAAAAAGCGATGGAAGAAAGCGATGGCGAAAAAAAAGCGATGGCGAAAAAGCGATGGCGAAAAAAAGCGATGGCGAAAAAAGCGATGGCGAAAAAAAAGCGATGGCCAAAAAAGCGATGGCGAAAAAAGCGATGGCCAAAAAAAGCGACGCCAAAAAAAGCGATGGTGAAAAAAGCGATGGCCAAAAAAAGCGATGGCCAAAAAAGCGATGGCCAAAAAAAGCGATGGCCAAAAAAGCGATGGCCAAAAAAAAGCGATGGCCAAAAAAGCGATGGAAAAAAGCGATGGAAAAAAGCGATGGCGAAAAAAGCGATGGCGAAAAAAGCGATGGCGAAAAAAGCGATGGCCAAAAAAGCGATGGCCAAAAAAGCGATGGCCAAAAAAGCGATGGCCAAAAAAGCGATGGCCAAAAAAGCGATGGCCAAAAAAGCGATGGCCAAAAAAAAGCGATGGCGAAAAAAGCGATGGCGAAAAAAGCGATGGCGAAAAAAGCGATGGCGAAAAAAGCGATGGCGAAAAAAGCGATGGCGAAAAAAAAGCGATGGCGAAAAAAAAGCGATGGCGAAAAAAGCGATGGAAAAAAGCGATGGCGAAAAAAAGCGATGGCCAAAAAAAGCGATGGCCAAAAAAGCGATGGCCAAAAAAGCGATGGCCAAAAAAGCGATGGCCAAAAAAGCGATGGCCAAAAAAGCGATGGCCAAAAAAAAGCGATGGCGAAAAAAGCGATGGAAAAAAGCGATGGCGAAAAAAGCGATGGAAGAAAGCGATGGCGAAAAAAAAGCGATGGCGAAAAAGCGATGGCGAAAAAAAGCGATGGCGAAAAAAGCGATGGCGAAAAAAAAGCGATGGCGAAAAAAGCGATGGCGAAAAAAGCGATGGCCAAAAAAAGCGACGCCAAAAAAAGCGATGGCGAAAAAAGCGATGGCCAAAAAAAGCGATGGCCAAAAAAGCGATGGCCAAAAAAAGCGATGGCCAAAAAAGCGATGGCCAAAAAAAAGCGATGGCCAAAAAAGCGATGGCGAAAAAAGCGATGGCGAAAAAAGCGATGGCCAAAAAAGCGATGGCCAAAAAAGCGATGGAAAAAAGCGATGGCGAAAAAGGCGATGGCGAAAAAAGCGATGGCGGAAAAAAAGCGATGGCGAAAAAAGCGATGGCGAAAAAAGCGATGGCCAAAAAAGCGATGGCCAAAAAAGCGATGGCCAAAAAAGCGATGGCCAAAAAAGCGATGGCCAAAAAAGCGATGGCGAAAAAAGCGATGGCGAAAAAAGCGATGGCCAAAAAAGCGATGGCCAAAAAAACGATGGCGAAAAAAGCGATGGCGAAAAAAGCGATGGCCAAAAAAGCGATGGCCAAAAAAGCGATGGCCAAAAAAGCGATGGCCAAAAAAGCGATGGCCAAAAAAGCGATGGCCGAAAAAAGCGATGGCGAAAAAAGCGATGGAAAAAAGCGATGGCGAAAAAGGCGATGGCGAAAAAAGCGATGGCGGAAAAAAAGCGATGGCGGAAAAAAAGCGATGGCAAAAAAAGCGATTACAATTACAATTTACAATTTAGGCATTTAGCAGACGCTCTTAATCCAGAGCGACTTACATTTAAGCAAGAACAAAAGCATGGGAATACATCACATAAAAGTATTTATAATGAAACATGCGTAAGCTAAGAAAGTAACAGTGGAATATCTATATAATGAAACTATACATACACTATACATATAAACTATACATATTTACTACTATGCTATACATATGTACTATGGCGTGCTATGACTAAATACAATACAATTATAGTGCTGTCTACATAACATGCTATAAGTCTGTATCAAATGCTATCTAAGCCAACATAAATGCTATCTAAGGGGTTAGGGTAAGTGCTATGGGCCATGATGGAGTCTGAAAAGGTGGGTTTTCAGGCTACGGCGGAAGATTGGGAGTGATGCTGCAGTTCTGACTGCAATGGGAAGTGCATTCCACAGTTTTGGAGCCAGAAGGGAGAAGAGTTTGGGACGTGTGGAGCGTTGTCCCGGCGTTTTTAGTGAGGGTACTTCCAGCTTCCCTGCGTTGGCTGATCTGAGTGCGCGGGAGGGTTTGTAGGGTTCAATCATACTTGTAAGATATGGGGGAGCCATACCTTTGGTTGCTTTGAATGCCAGCATCAGAGTTTTGTATTCTGTGCGGGCAGCGACCGGGAGCCAGTGGAGTGAGCGGAGCAGGGGGGAGACATGTGAGAATTTTGGCTGGTTGAAGACCAAGCGAGCTGCTGCATTTTGGATCAGCTGGAGAGGCTTAAGTGCACATGCGATGGCCAAAAAAAGCGATGGTGAAAAAAAGCGATGGCGAAAAAAAAGCGATGGCGAAAAAAGCGATGGCGAAAAAAGCGATGGCGAAAAAAGCGATGGCGAAAAAAAGCGATGGCGAAAAAATATTTTATTTAAATTGTGCGAGAAATAATAAGAAAAAAACAAAAACTTGCGCTAGGGAAAAATAGGAAAACAATAGGAAAAAAACAAAAACTTGCGCTAGGAAAAATAGGAAAAGAATAAGAAAAAAAATAGGAAAAGAAATAAGAAAAAAAACAAGAAATAAGAAATAATAAGAAATATTTTATTTAAATTGTGCGAGAAATGAGAAATTGTGCAAGAAATGAGAAATTGTGCGAGAAATGAGAAATGAGAAATTTCTATAACTAAACAACATTGCATGGATGCACCTGGGACGTATCCTCAGTTACAGAAAACAACATTACTACAGAAAATCTAATTGTATCAATGTCTCTCTCTCTCTCTCTCTCTCTCTCTCTCTCTCTCCCTCTTTCTTTCTTTCTTTCTCTCTCTCTCTCCCTCTTTCTTTCTTTCTTTCTTTCTCTCTTCCTTTCTTATGTCTTCCCGTCCAGGTCGTGGGCTGACTATAGGTCTGGTTTCGGGGACAGCCGTTCAGAGTTCTGGGTGGGGAATGACAACCTGCACCACCTCACCGCACAAGGTCCGACTTCATTACAGTCAAACATTAAGGCTAAAAGGCTCCATTGTGGTCCTATTTTAATTAGCAATATCCTTAAAAAATAATTAAAAACTCTTTGTTAACCACTTTCACCCTAGCCTCGGAAACTAGTAGAGTAGAGTAGAGTAGCTCAAACGTCGATCACTCTCTGCTGATTTCTGATTGTCTGCACCTTTGTTAAATTGACGCACACATACACACACACACACACACTGACACACACACACACACACTCCTCTCTCTCTCTGTCGCTCGAATTAATTAGTCTCATGTCGCACAGCTGTGTCTAGATTCTCCCAGCGGATCCTGCCGGGAGCTGCCTATGCGATAGAATGCATAGGTGGACCCCAGGCTTCTTTCACCCTAACATCCATGAAGTGAAAAATAGCAGATCAACACGCTCACAATGCTGTGCTCTTTCGACCTGCTATTTTTGGGGTGATCGCAGATCGTTGTACTGTATATCGCCAACTCAGGTTGAGTGCATCATGCATGCCAGACAAAATGGGCCCTTCGCTAAACCACTTCCCAAAAGCCATTGTCCCATGCCAATCCAAATAGTTTAGCAACCGTTGCTAAGGTGACTAGAAGTGAATGCCCTAATGCACGTTAAGAAAAATGTGTATTAATCCCATCAGCTGGGTGGGTTGTACCCAGGTAGTCGTGTAACTTCCCCAACGTTAAGCTGTGTATATTATGTTGTTCAACAACATCAGCCATGCAAAATAACACTGACAGCTATGAGGAGACGGAAGCTTTCCAGAGCATTTGCTCATGAATTGTACTTAATTGTAGGCTACTGATTGACCCGAGGACGATTCTACAAAATAATGCCTTCAAAGTTCTGACGGTTTTCTGAAAAACCCCATGTTTCTATGTCAGTGGTTCTCAGACTATTTCATGTCAAGGACCCCCAGAATTATATGAAATTGGCCGCCCGTCCCCCATCTGAAAATATGTTGTTCCAGGGACAATTATTATGTAAAAAATAAAAACTACACTTTTTTTTTTTTTGGAAATAAATATTTGTACATTTAACAACTGTGTACATTGGTGACTGTTCTATACTCTACCTGATCTTGAGGCCTACAAAATCGGGGCGGATATATATATATATTTTTTCAATCAACTAGTCAACTAGTACCAACAAGGTCGACTAGTGGATTTACTAGTCGACTAGTTGAATAGTCAACTCGTTGCTTAATGCCCGACCGTGCATTACATGAAAACTCATGTTGGACGTTAAAGTCAGTGGATATGGTTTCTGCCTCTAACATTTCCTCGTATTTGTATGTAGTTTATTGGAATAATGACATGCACATTTTTTCCAGTGCATAATAGCCTATGCTGTATAGGCCTTGTAGCTACTGAAATGATCAATTATTTACATGGAGACATCCCCATGGAGTGGAGTGTGGCTTTAGCGAAGGGTCCTTCTCAGCGTGCAAATGTCTCCCTCTACAGGTGACAATGTGTACATGTGTAAATGTCGCCCCCTATAGGGGACTACGTTCTAAGGATCCACCTGGAGGACTTTGAAGGAAACCAGCGTTACGCTGAATACAAGAACTTCACCGTGGCCAATGAGGAGGTAGGATGAACTTCACGGTGGCCAATGAGGAGGTAGGATGTACTTCACGGTGGCCAATGAGGAGGTAGGATGAACTTCACAGTGGCCAATGAGGAGGTAGGATTACATTCACGGTGGCCAATGAGGAGGTAGGATGAACTTCACAGTGGCCAATCAGGAGGTAGGATGTACTTCACAGTGGCCAATGAGGAGGTAGGATGTACTTCACGGTGGCCAATGAGGAGGTTGGATGAACTTCACGGTAGCCAATCAGGAGGTAGGATGAACTTCACAGTGTCCAATGGATGGAATTTTTAATTGTACTTAACCCTTTAGACCTGAGGACGATTCTACAAAATAATGCCTTCAGACTCCTGACGGTTTTCTGTTGTTTTTCAGACTATTTTCATGTCAAGGACCCCCAGCAGGGGCGTCACTACCGTGACGCAGACAACGCGATTGCGTGGGGGCCCATGACGCCTGAGGGCACACCCAGGTCGGGAGAAAAAAAAAAGAGGTGGCAAATTTAAAAAATAAAAATAAACGAGGCGGCCGGGCCCCTTAACAATATATTGTTAACTGAGGTTGATTTTACGTCACAAACCATTGTAGAAAAATACAATCACGACTTAACCTGTGAATTCCCCATTCAACTTGTATCATTCCGTGAGTGGCTGAGAGACAGCATTAGTTAACGTGAAGTCCATCCGAGAGCTCACAAAACTGCTTATTGTGGAGAACAGCAGCATTAGTGCTAGTTTTGGCGAAGTCTGCACTGTATTGCTGTTTTTCCTAACCACAGTGGCATCAGCCGAACGGTCATTCTCAAAATTAAAGCTGATCAAAAGTTATTTGAGGAGTACAATGGGACAGGGTCGGCTCAGTGGACTTGCCACTCTGTCCATCGAGAATACCCGTGCACGCCAGCTGGATGTGAAGGACCTGATAGATGATTTTGCAGAGAGAAAATCCGGAAGGTTCACCTATAAGGTAATCAGAGCGCAGAGGCAGAGCCTTTTTATTTAATTACATAATTGCTGTCTAATTTTCGTGGTGCGCCGTCACCATATTTTTATAGCTCAACTTCACCTCTTTTTTTACTCTCTTTTTTTCTCCTCTCAACCCGCTGTCCAAGGTGGCCTGCTGCCTGTGGGTGGTCTTCAAACGAAGCTTTTCATATGGAGATATGGAGATTTCATATGGACATTGTTGTGTTGGAAATGGAATGTTGCTGCATTTTACATGGAGGACTTGAGCATAATTAATTGACTTGTGCATGGGTGCATACAGCGCGCTGCTGCGCAACTAACTATCAATTCTGCCCATCAGCTCATTTATTGTGGTCAAAACAGCTTTGAGAAACAAAATGAATAGTTTAAAATAAAATGCCAGTGTTTTACAGTACTTGATTATTGCCGCTTTTTAGTTTTCCGTGCTGTGCAACATGGCCTTATAGATTGACAGCGCATTGTTTTGGCTGTTTTCTTAGTTTCTTTTCATAATTGGCTAAACAGAAAAGAGACCGAATTTGATATATAATGCCACTTGCCACAGCTTGAATCTATTCATTTTAGAGTAGTGTTTGGTCTGATACAAAACCGTTGTTTTAAACATGGTTAATTTGTTTCTATATAGCGGCTTGGTGTGGGGGGGGGGGGGGCACTCTTGACCATCCTGCGTCAGGGCCTGTTGCTGCGTAGTGACGCCACTGACCCCCAGAATTATATGAAATTGGCCGCCAACCCCCATCTGAAAATATGTTGTTCCAGGGACCTCCCCATAAGCAAAGATTTGAGTTAAAAATGTTCACTATATATATATATATATATATATATTCCACATTTTCTCAAAAATAGCAGACCTACAAGCTTGAGTGCCGTGCTATGAGCTTGTAGATCTGCTATTTTTTTTTTTTTTATATATATTTTTTATCCCACGATTTTGTAACCCATTTTCACCCCTGTGTCAATCATAATTATAATGTGATCCTGGGCTCTACAACACCCTCCGCCAACCTGGGGAGAGCAACGGACTTAACTCATGCTTCCTTCATGCTTGAGTGTCCAAGTTGCTCCTTTACACCTGACAGGGGGGAGTTTCCCTGGTTGGACGTAGCGCGTGGAAGGAACACGTTATTCCAACCAGTTCCTTTCCCCTCCATCAGGCCCCCCGGCTGGCCAGGGGGAGGCAGTTTTAGAGACCAGGATTACTGCATGATTTTTTTGTGAGGGTATACATACCCTAGGGGGCACGGCTTGTCTTGTCTCTTGAATACAGTTCGTGAGCAAGCGATCTGAAAAGCCAACGGCCGCTGAGCTGCTGAATCTGTCTTGAGAGATTAGTGATTAAGTAAAAAGGCAGTGAATCACTGCTGGGACGTACAGGCCAAGGAAAACAGGCCTATATCTAATCTCAGTAGCAGCCAACTGTAATCTAACCCTCCCCTATCCTCCCCCACAGTGGTGGAAAAAGTAGCCTACTAAAGTGTGTTACTTCAGTAAACGCATCAATGCTGCAATATAGAAATACTCTGTTTACAAGTAAAGGTCCAGAATAAAAAAAATACTTAAGAGTAAATTTTTTTTTTACTTAAAAGTATTTTCTTTTTAACTTTTAGACACATTTTGAGCTTGTAGATCGGCTATTTTCAAATGGCCGAAATATAGGGCTGAAGTGGTTAATGCCTATTATGTCTTTGAGCGTGGCACCACGCTATGAACTTGCAGGTCTGCTATTTTTGAAAAATCGTGAAAATGGCGCAAATCTAGGAATAGATATTCTTTCCGAGCATTTTTAACTCAAATCTTTGCGTCCCTGGAACTAGATATATTCAGATGGGGGTCTGCAGCTAATTACATAATTATAATTTTTGGGGTCCTTGACATGAAATATTGAGATCCACTGACATAGAGACATGAGGTTTTTCAGAAAACTGTCATGATTTAGAATACTTTTTTTTTTTTTTTCGACGCCAGGTGAATGCACTTATTTTACGCTCCACCTCCCACTGCTCCCCTCCCCTCTCCTCTCTGTATAGGATCAGTACAGGCTTGCTTTCGGCGAGTACGCGGGCACAGCGGGCGATGCTCTGTCCGCCAGCTACCAGCCGGGCGTGTCCGTGTGGGCCAGCCACCAGGGCATGGCCTTCAGCACGCACGACCGAGACAACGACCGCTACAGGGGCAGCTGTGCCCTGGAGGACCAGGGAGGATGGTGGTTCAACAGGTCGGTGGTGACAGCAGTGGATTTCATATTGGTATAGATTGTGCATTTATATAGCGCTTTTTATATATACTGTAGCGCTTCTAAAAACAGCCATAGCCACTTTCCCCCAAAATGTGCTGACCTCATCACAATTGTCATGACGTCTATGGCCGTTTTTAGCCCAGGAGTGTTTTATTGTTCAATTGAATGCTTGGAATGGATTCAGAATCATGAAAACCCCCTAGTTTGACATGTCACATGCTACTTAAAGCATAAGGTAAGTTTGACATTTTTGAGTATTTTGCCTGCCATAGGCTGTTAATGAAAAAATATATTGCCCAATAGTGACAGCCGGTCAGCAAGTGGATTAATGAATGTATACATGTATATAGAGAATATATGTATTTGGCCGTGGACTATCTAAAACTATTTTGTTCCAATGACCCCCCGGAAGCAAAGACATGAGTTTAAAATGTTCGCTTTAGAAATATATATGTATATTCAAAGATTTCCACACATATTCAAGATTAAAAGAAATAGCAAATCTACAAAGGCACACGCTACAAGCTTGTACTACTTTTATTTTAATTGCTATGTAACCAAATGGACCCTAACACTATAACCCATTCTGGACGGGAACCCCTTTTGGTGTTTTAAGCATTATGTTATACTTTAACTATTGAAAAATAGCAGATCTACTTCTTTTTAGAATCTGATCTCAGGTCAGAATGGGTTCATCAGACCAGTGTGTGTCCGGCGGAAACCTCGTATGAATCTGATCTCAGGTCAGAATGGGTTAAGTAGATGCCTTCATATTACTGTCTCCATTCCGGCCCGTATATATAGGTGTCATTCAGCCCACCTGAACGGCGTCTACCATCGCGGGGGTCCCTACAGCGCGGCCACAGACGACGGGGTGGTGTGGTTCCCCTGGCGGGGGTGGTGGTACTCCCTGAAGACCACCGTCATGAAGATACGGCCGTCCCGCTTCAAGATGGACGCCGACCACGACCCCAACGCCGTCAGGAGAAACGCCACCCCGAGACCATGACGCTTTGTTTATAAAAAATAACCCGTTCGGGACGGGAGAGAATTATTTAACCCCTCTTGGTGTTTTAAGCTGTTAATGTTTATACTTTAGCAGATCTACAAGCTCGTAGCGCGCCACCGAGTGGCACACTACGAGCTTGTAGATCTGCTATATATTTTCTTTTTTATCGTGAAAATGTGGCCCAAATGTTTGAATATATTCTTTCAGAGCGAATGTTTTTAACTCAAATCTTTGTTTCTGGAGGGTTCCTGGAACGACATATTTTCAGATTTGGGTCGTGGACAATTAGGCCTACATGTAATTTTTTGGGGTTCTTGACATGAAATATTGATATAGAAACATGAGGTTTTTCAGAAAACTGTCATGATTTAGAAGACATTTTTTTTTAAACCGTCCTAAAGTCGGCCCTTCGGTGCTACAGAAAATTTCTGACGAGCCGAAATCATTTCGGCACTACATCGCCGAAACAGCGGCGGACAGCTTCACGGACGCGCTCTCCTCCGCGTCCGTCGGGAGCGGAGGTGGAGCTTCTTTTCCATCCACCAGCTGTCTAAAAACCCGGTTTTTAAGCTACGCGCAGCAGGGGACGTGCGCGTCCATGCGCGACAGTGTGCTTGCGGGGAAACCTCTCCACCAATAGTTTCCCTATAAATAAAACATTGTTTTAAAAGAGAAATGTCACGCACATATTTCCAGTGCATATGGCAGGCCTTGTTGACGGATTTGACTGAACCAGTATTTAATGTGTAAAATCCATGATATTTAGAATGGAATGAATGAGCCCGGCTGGAAAGTGTCCACGTGGGAGTAAGGTGAATCCAATGGTCCAAACCACACCAATGGCGATCCGATACGATCCGATTCAATGATTTGAAATCGATACAGTAACATTTAGCAAACACGTTAAATATGTCTAAAACTTGTGAATGTGCAGGTTTTTTAGGGGAAAGATTTATTATTATGGGTATGAATAAGTAAACACAGTGATTCTCTGGACAAATTAACCCACACCTTGACATGAACACGGGGAACGGAGAAGTAATTTAACCCATCTTTTTATTTTTTTATTCTTAACATTGCTAAATACAATGCACAAATACTGAGTGATAGGTATTTTTAGATTTGTTTGTACATTTGTTTACATGTGCCCTGCAATAATTAGGAATCGTTATATAAATCATATGCCCTATATGACTTATTTTTCATGTCACGATGTTCCACTAAGTTACATCTCACTTCTCCCCTAGCCAGCCTGAGATAAAGAATAGTTTTCTCTTGTTTGCCATAACACCCAGTGTGTCTGTGAACAACATGTTTTTTTGCCCTTGAGTTGGTATGCTTCCGTTAAGTTCCGTAGCAGACAATTAGTCTCCTACTAACTTGACTAGAATCCAGTTATAAACTACAATTCACCCTTAAACTACATTTCCCATGCATTAGCTTCCTGGTTTGGATAGGAAGTGACAGTGTATCATCCCTTGGCTCTTTGACACGTTGCTCTGTGTAGCGTACTCTATCTGATTATAATATGCTATATTAACCGTGTCCATTTTGTGAACATGGGGAGAGATCTTTTTCAACGCTGTACGGACCTGCCATTTTCTCTCCCGATGTAATTGGTAATATATCAAATGGAAAATCCTTTGCTGACTGCTTGTGGCCTCCTTCTCTGTGTCTGTGTCAAACTTCATTCTAAGGTATTCTGGTATACTCTGGTACTCTTACTTTTACTCATTTTAGTATTGTAGTTTTCCCTCTAAAGTATTTTTCCTTAGTATCGGATTACATTTTTATAAGTTCAACATAACATTAAAGATAAGGTTTAATATTCACTTGGTTTAAAAGGTTTTAAAGTCCTTTACATTAGGTACTTTTTGAGTCGAGTGCTTTTACTCGATTACATTCTTCCAATTCTCCGCTTACAATGGAGTAAGACAATAAAGTGTTGGGATATTAATATTCATAAGATTTAAATATGTATCCTTAAAAATACATAACACTGAGTATTGATTATTTACACTGCAAAACTATTCAATTTCTGATTATTTCCATTGCAAAACGATACAATATACGATATGTTAACATATCGATATACTTACAGTTAACTGTATACTGTATACAGTGAGCGTGACAAATAAACATTACATTAATGTAAATATGCAAATATATGATCCCACACTTGTTTTCATCACAGCTTTAATTGATTGATTGAATGCTTTATTAAGCAGTTACCAGTACAGTTAGTACAGTCAAAGGTTATGCTAAAAGAACAACACAAACGTTTTGTCCATTATAATCAATTCATCAGTAATTGTACGATACATGCAATATACAATACAGAGATACAGAGCTACTACCAAAGTGTTCAAAGGTGTTAAACTAAGACCACTTGTATTTTAAGGTCAGCCATTATTTGTAGCCATATTGTAGTCGATAAACTTTAACCCATTCTGACCTGAGATCAGATTCATACGAGGTTTCCACTGGACACACACTGGTCTGATTAACCCATTCTGAACTGAGATCAGATTCTAAATATGTCAGTCGCTCTTCGATTTTTCAAAAATAACAGACCTACAAGCTCATAGCGCGCCACTCGGTGGCGCGCTATGAGCTTGTAGATCTGCTATTTTTCAATAGCTAAAGCATAACATGATGCTAACACCAAAATGGGTTCCCGTTCAGAGTTAAGGTCAGCCATTTTTTGTAGCCATATTGTAGTACCATGGACCATGGACGAACCATGGACGGAATGAAGAGGATGGTAAGTATCAACAACACATTCTCAGAAACAGAAAACACGCAATTTTTTGGTTCCAGTTCTTGGAACCAACTTTTAGGATTCTGCACCAATGAATTTTCAGTTGAACTGTGGAAACACTCTGAACTGGTTCAATATTAGGCAGGTGTGGAGTTTGCATGTTCTCCCTGTGTCCCTATAGGCTAGGTAGGTACCCTCATAAAAAACATGCAGTAATCCTGGTCTCTAAACTGCCTCCCCCTGGCCAGCCGGGGCACCTGATGGAGGGGAAAGGAACTGGTTGGAATAACTTGGACACTCAGGCATGAAGGAAGCATGAGTGGAGGGTGTGTAGAGCCCAGGATCACATTAGATAATTGAACTGGTTCAGTTATTTCTTCCCCCAATGATCTACAAAGTGCTGTCTGTCTGTTTGCCTGCCTGCCTGCCTGCCTGCCTGCCTGCCTGCCTGCCTGCCTGCCTGCCTGCTTGCCTGCTTGCCTGCTTGCCTGCTTGCCTGCTTGCTTGCTTGCCTGCTTGCTTGCTTGCTTGCTTGCTTACTTGCTTACTTGCTTACTTACTTAATCCAGGCTACTCCAAATTCCACCACTCGTGCGTGTGTGTGCGTGTCTTGCAACAGTCAGTATGCAGTGCCGGTTGGTGCCACAGGGTGGTGCAATGCTCCTTTTTGTTTTGCTGTGTGTGTGTGTGTGTGTGTGTGTGTGTGTGTGTGTGTGTGTGTGTGTGTGTGTGTGTGTGTGTGTGTGTGTGTGTGTGTGTGTGTGTGTGTGTGTGTGTGTGTGTGTGTGCGTGCGTGCATGCGTGGCGCACACAGCTGCAGTGGATTCATTGATCCGTTCACTCTGAGGGACCAATGAGGACGGACTTTCAGGATCCAGTGGGCGTGGCTTTAGATTTAAATAGGAACGGTGGACATGCGCAAAGCAGTGGTTCTCTGGCGTCCTGTTTCAAGGTAAGAATTGTTTGTTTGAGAAGCACATGGAGGGTTTTAGCCTCCTGAACATTAACATTAATGTTTGTTTGAGAAGCACATGGTTATTGTTTAAACATTAGTGTGTGTAGGACTGTTGACTGTTTATTGTGAGGAATGTTTGTCCTGTTTGAGAAGGAAACAAAGTAACAAACTAAACATTGTTCTAAACAGTGGTGGAAAAAAGTACTCAATTGTTTTACCTAATTAAAAGTACCAATACTGCAATTTACAAGAAAAAGTACAGAATTGAAAATGTACTGGGTAAAAGTGTCTGCATCAAAATGTACTTAAAGTAGGCTACTCATATTGCAGAATGTCCCACTTCACAAGTTCAAAATGTGTACAATTGAAAATGGCAGATCTACAAGCTCGCAATGGGTTGCGATGCATTGTGAGCTTGTAGATTGGCTATTTTCAAATTGCCAAAATGTATAGGGTTGAAGTGGTTGTGGTATGTTTTCAAAAATCTCTAAAGTAACTAGTACCTAAAGTTTTCAACTTGCAAATAAAGTACTTAAATACCATCTTACTTAAGTAAAATTACTTAGTTACTTTACACCACTGGTGGAAAGCAAATCATTACATTTACTGAAGTACTGTGGACAATATTGTACTTTTATACTCTTATCTGGAAATTTAACTAGTTACTTTGTAGATTTGGATTTTTATAAAACATAACCTACATTTAGCGCAATTGTAGCTCTTTTTTTAAAATAATGGGATGAGTTGCAATACCCTCCATTCTAAATTGCTTTTGTGATCTGACATTGCAGCTGTAGGGAAAACTTGAATTATCCTCTTTCAATCTGCAAAGTGTTTGTTTTCTGTCAAGAAATTCCATGCTGTGATATGTTGCACTTGTTTTTATTAACGGGTCGTCTTGCTGCCACCCATTATGTGAAAACTCCAAACGGGTGGTACGCAGGGCCGTTCAGTTACTTCAACAAGCACTTCCAAACTCCAACACTTCCAAATCACCTGCACAGAATTTCTTGACAAAGTAGCTCATAACATGTCTAAAGCTCAGCAGATTGAAAGAGGATAATTCAAGCTCGGCCTAGAGCTGCAATGTTGAGTTTAACAAGCAGAATGCAAATTGCATATTGCAGCTAGGAAATTTGGTGGATTTTCTGGGGGGGGTGGGGGGTGCCTAAAATATTGTCTATATATTCATGAATCCACTTGCTGACTGGCTCAGAGTATTGGGCAATCGTTTTTTTTTTTTTTTTGTTTTTTTTTTTTTTTAATAGGGGTTTCTTGTGACCCTACCTTTAACAACCTATGGCAGGCAAAAAAGTCAAACTTTCCTTTTGCTTTAAGTACCATGTGATATGTCAAACTAGGGGTTTTTCATGATTCTGAATCCATTCCAAGCATTAGTTTTGCACAAAATATACTCCTTGGGCTAAAATCAGCCATAGACATCATGACTAATGTGATGAGGTCAGCTCATATTGAGCAACTGGCTATGGCTGCTTTCTAGATTTTATTTAATATTATGAATTATACAATGTGTAAAATCTGGAAATGGAGTGTAATGTTGGTTTATGTATGTGTCTTGCAGGTTAATCATGTGACCTTGGCGTCATGCGGTGACCTTGGATGCAGTCATCAGGAGATGGCTGGTATAATAGAGTGTCTACTCAGGAAAGGGGGCATGGAGATGGAACCTGGACTGAGTCGATGCAGCAAGCCCCCGAGAGCTGAAACGTATAACGGTGTCAACGAACGCTCTCCCTGAGATTACGTGGCGAACGGTGCTCTGGACATATGTGCCATATAACCTTCGTGGCTCTATTAATACCAGCTTATCTTCAACCGAGTGACGGAAGGCCCCCCACGGTATGTACCTGGATTACATGTGGCTGTAGTAGAAACTAGGGCTGTGTCACCATTACAACATGTTAAGTTGACCATTCATAGTCATACAAATGATTGCGATTTAATTGTTTGACTTTGAACACATGACTACAAAGTTTTTAATTTCTTCAATAAATAGTTGCACGAGGCAGATATGACTAATTAAATTTATACTTTTCCAAAAAATAATTAAAAGGACACTTCAGCCATTTTGCAACCAGATCTTATTGTAATGTTTGGGAGACAAACACTTTCCTGGGGTTTTTATGTGGGTAATGTGTCTGTGATGTCATGGACTCTGGGCTCACTTCCTTCCCGGACTACAATTCCCATAATGCTTTGCCTTTGGTGCACTGAACCTTGTGGATAGGGGGAGGGCTGTCTTACTGAGACAACATGTAGTCCAGGAATAAAGTGAGCCCAGTGGACACATCATGGACACTTTGAAATACTAAAATATCTAAAAAGACATATTACCCACATAAAACCCCCAGGAAAATGTTTGTCTTCCAAAGTCATTAAGATAAAATCTGGTTTCAAAACGGGGGTGAAGTGTCCCAATTTACCTTATTCAGACTGCAGCCATCTTGCTAACTAGGTGCAACCTCCCAATGACGGCCCATTCATCCAAACAGAAAAGTCTTATCTAATTGTATTAAACGTCAAACTCACCAACATTGCAGATGGAGCATAATTCAAGCTTTTCATACAGCTGCAATGTTGGTGTTTAACCCATTTTGACCTGAGATCAGATTCTAAAAATGTCTTCTACATCCTGACAGTTTTCTGAAAAAGCTGTTTCTATGTCAGCCGTTCTTTGATTTTTCAAAATAACAGATCTACAAGCTCATAGCGCGCCACCGAGTGGCACTACGAGCTTGTAGATCTGCTATTTTTCAATAGCTAAAGCATAACATAATGCCAACACCAAAAGGGGTTCCCACCCAGGGCTTTTCTGTTTGGCTGACTGGGTTGTCAATGGGAAGTTGCACCTACTTGGCACCTTGCTGGCAAGATGGCCGAGGTCTGAATATGATCAAACTAGAAAAAGTGCCCTACTGGGCACAGGTCTCCACCAGGATGAGCAGATGTGAAGAATTCCAGGCAAAGGTTTTTCCTTGGCCTCTAGGGAGTTGGCATACAAAGTTATCCACAGATCCGTGCAGTTAGAGGTAAAAACACTTTTCGGCCAGTTATAGCGCCACCTTGAGGCTGAGTTGAAATTGTTCATGTGGCATTTCGTCCTCTGCCTAGTGGGAATGTGGGTGCACAATTTCACGGAAATCACGCGATGTGTTCATGATTTGCAGCATTTTGTTTGAAACTGAGCACTCCTGTCAACTTTGGAAGCCAATCTTAACCAATCAGGATGGAGTCTGAGAAATCTGAAAGACCGGTTTCGTTGACTGCTCTAGAGAGACTGTGTACCAATTTGCATGATGTTTGGACAATATGTAGGTGTACTGTGCAAAAACTTGTTTTGCACAAAGCGGCCTCCTGGTGGCGCTATAACAGGCCGTTGTGGAAATCTGAAAGACTGGTTTCGTTGAATGGCTCTAGAGAGACTGTGTACCAATTTGCGTGATGTTTGGACAAAATCTGTAGGTGTACTGTGCAAAAACTTGTTTTGCACAAAGTGGCCTCCTGGTGGCGCTATAACAGGCCGTTCTGGAAATCTGAAAGACTGGTTTCGTTGAATGGCTCTAGAGAGACTGTACCAATTTGCGTGATGTTTGGACAAAATCTGTAGGTGTACTGTGCAAAAACTTGTTTTGCACAAAGCGGCCTCTTGGTGGCGCTATAACAGGCCGTTCTGGAAAGTTTGGGGCAGAGGTTCATCGTTGGCATCCAGGGAGTGTGTGTGCAAAATTTGGCATCGACCGGGTTAACGGTGGCCGAGATTAGCTGTTCACGGACGGACGGACACACACGGACGGACGGAGTGCAAAACATACTCTCCCCCCCATGCCTTCGGCCTGGTGGAGACAATTAGCGGAGTGGAAATGGCCGCTGTACAAGCTAAAAACTTGAGAGGGTAGATCTGTTATTAATACAGTAGAATAATGGTGACACAGCCCTGTCAGTTACTGTTATGACTTCCAAAATGTCATCCTGTAGGCCGACAACTAAATGTTTGTTTTTTCTTTTTTCCCTTGTCATTTCAGAACCTGAAGCTGACAGCGTTTGGACCTTCATACTGATGTCTTCCTCTGCTGCTGCTGCTGCTTGCTGTTAGCAGGGAAGGTTAGTATTTAACCTTTTTATTCCTGCTGCTGCTTGTGTAAGTGGGCTACATGCTACCATACCGTATGTTGTCATTCACGATTCTAGTCTCTTCACTTTCATCTTTTCTCCGCTATTCTTTGCTTTTAATAAAGTTATTTATTTTTGTTGTCAGAGTTTTTAATCGCATTTCGCTTTCTTTTTTTATAAGTAATTTCTTTCTTCTTGCCTATCTATTTCCCTAGTTCTTCACTAGTGGACTTTGTGTGTACAAATGTAATTTATGTCTGGTATCGTTATGGTAGCATGTAGCCTGCTTAACACTGTTTACTAGGGGTGTAACAATATTGTAACTGCATCGAAAACTTTAATTTCAAGAATCTAAGCATATCGAAATGAAAACCGCAACATTGACTATGTATCGTTTTGCAATGGAAATAATCGGTATCTAATCATTTTGCTATGCAATTAAGCGATTGTATCAATACTACATTTCTGTGGTATTTAGCATTTTTTTAGAATGAAAAATTAGTTTAATTACTTGATTTAAAAAAAGTCAATTAAATAGTTGCTGTATCGATTTAAAATCATTGTATCGCCATAATGAACTTGTATCGTTACATCCCTACTGTTTACAGCCTTCTATGCTGTAGATCTGTGCAAACTAACAGGAAGAAAATGATGGTGGATGTGTCATTTTCTTCCTTGGTTAGTGTGATTTGAGTTTTTGTGGCTGATATTGAAGGTAAGTGAGCATAGTTTATTATCTACGGCTGTCAGGCAGAAACCTTTTATATCCATAGTTCAACCTTGTTTTGTAAATTAATTTTCATGTCATGCTACAGTGTCAAACACTAATGTAGCCGATCTACAAGCTCACGATGCCAAGATAATCCATTATTGAATATTTTGTTACTTCAGCGGTTGAATATATAAAAAAAAAATACATGTTATATTAAACAAGAGCTTGTGACTAAATATTAACATTGCAACACAACAGATTATTATATTAATCATAAATATCATTGGATCACAGGTTTGTTTTTGGTCCAGAGAAGTCACTTTTTTGGACATACAAGGTTTCTACCCGACCTTCATCTTTTCTCTATCTTTGCTTTAATAAAGTTGTTTGTTTTTGTGGTCTCTGAGTTTTTAATCGCATTTTATTTTTTTAATAAGTAAACACTAGTTCTTCACTAGTGTATGTGGTGCGTGATTCGGGTCATGTCTCGCGTACAGTTTCTCATCAATTGATTGGAACTGTATCGTTATACATTTCGTAATTTTCCGGTAAAGCGTCATCCCATCAGTTCACATCCCATATGAACACAGGCCCAGTATGTGATGTGCATTTATGTGATTTGTATGTGACTATTTCACAGCAATTGCGGATAGCTCGCCATTCACATCGGTCTGCCTCATTTTTTTTTTTAGGTGAGGTACACACTGTTGCGTTCAGAACGGGAAATAATGTAGGCGCATCGTTCACGCCATATGAATTTTGTTTATTGCTGTTGTGTACTAATGTTCATAGTGTTGCTGTCTTGCTTACAAATACAGGGGCACAAAGAACATGACGCAAATAAGAATGCTGCTGCAATTGCATAATTTGCACCTTGTATAATTCATGTCAATCATCCACAAATGACATAAATTGTACAGTCTTTCTCTTTCTCATTCACTTATTTCTGTGAATGTTTTAAAATATGTAAATGTAGGAAACATGGGACAACTGGCTGGAAAAAATACTCGTTCCACAAAAACCTAATGACGACTACTTGGGCAGAGACCAAGAAAATCTATTTATGTTATTGTTCATGTTCATAAAGCGCTCAAAGTGTTCCAAGTCAACAGTGCAGCAGCAAACATCTAGGTCATAAGACCATTGTCTGTGCTATATCATCAGATCTAATTTGTGTAAAGCTGCTTCATGTCATCCCCACATCACATAATGAACGCAGGGTTAGGTTAGGGTTAGGTATGTGATGTGGATTGATGTGATGTATGTCTTTTATAATGTGCGAGTGAAGCTTCATTGCGTCTTTACACATACCATATGAACACAGGCCCGGTATGTGATGTGTATTGAAGTGATTTATTTATGCTTCTATTTGCAGTTAAAACTTCATAATTCACGCCGGTCAATAGGCGAGGCACTGACGATGGGCCTATGACCCAAACGTTTTCTGCTGCACTCTTCACTTTTAGCACTTTGCAGCACTTTATGAGCATGAACAATTAATATATTTTCTTAGTTGACGTCTAGGAGTTTTTCTTAAGGTATTTGTGGAGTGAGTCTTCCAGTTTTCAATTGTATAAAGAAAACAGTCTTATGGTAATGATAAAAATAAACACAAAACGAGGCACAGGCATGGCGCTTCTGGTTTACTGGAATGGGGTTCGATTCCCTGCTGCGCTCTAATCATTGTGTTTTGGCATTTACAAACAAATTACTTGCATCTCATGAACAAGCGTAATGGAGACAGTGTATCAGCTTTATTAACCCATTCTGACCGGGCACCCATTTTGGTGTCAGCATCATGTTATGCTTTAGCTATTGAAAAATAGCAGATCTACAAGCTCATAGCGCGCCACCGAGTGGCGCGCTATGAGCTTGTAGGTCTGCTATTTTTGAAAAATCGAAGAACGACTGACATTTTTTAGAATCTGATCTCAGGTCAGAATGGGTGGCCCAGGCCGTAGCGTAACGGTCTGGGCACCGGACTGGTGATCCAGTCGCGGTGTTCCGCGGGTTCGACTCCCGAACCCGCCACGGCCTTTACCGCATGTCATCCCCCCATCTCTCTCCCGTTTCCTGTCAGCCTACTATCTGTCCCTTAAAAAATCAATAAAAGGCGTAAGCCGCAAAAAAATATCTTAAAAAAAAAAAAGAATGGGTTAATGACATCTCATACAGGCGTAATGGAGACGGTGTATCAGCTGTATAATTGTCAGGCGGTGATTCCCGTTGCATTGCCTGTGGGTTATGCTCATGTCATAACTTCACCCAATGCAGCATCTGTTGTTCACACTTTTAGAACATGCATTATGAGGATTATATCTTTCACAATAATAAATAAAACATGTTCTAGACATTCTAATCACAACTACAGGTCATAGGTTAAATTGTCCAGATATTTTTAATTTGTGTGAATTTCAGCCTCTGTGGGGGGTATTTATATGCAAATATCATGACAATGGCATTGCAAAGAACATCAATGATGACGTGTGTATATATATATATATACTAAAGTGCTAGGATTACAAAAAATGCAATTCTAGTGCTGTCTATGTAACATGCTATAAGTCTTTAACGCTATGATTTACTTATTTTAGTGTCATGCCAACTCGTGTCCCATCCATCACGGGATTATATGACGCCTTTAAATTGTGACCGGAGGTTGCAGTTAACTATGAAACTTTGTGTTTTTGACCTCCTTTAGCGTGATCCAATATTATTATTGGATAGCTGGTTCTGTATTTAACCAGGAGCCAGTGATGGTTCTGATCACATGGTTCTGTATTTAACCAGAAGCCAGTGATGGTTCTGATCACAGCTTCCTCAGCGTTACTACAGAGGAGTTCCAAATCTTTGATTGCAACTCTTTTTCATTTAGTATTCATTAATTCGTTCATATCGTTAATGAAATAAATCCATCCATTTCCATTTATGTATTTATTACATTAACGACTAATCACTATTCTGAGGAACATTGGCAAAACAAATCAGATCTACAAGCTAATGATTTTGGAGGTTTTGAAAATAGATGAAAATCATGAAAAAACGACATACTATAGATGGCCCATGGTTTCAGACCGCATGCCGTTTTTCATGATTTTGCAGGATTTGAGGAAAAAGTTGAAAATAATTGACCTGTAAATTACAACAAAACAAACTAAGGCACTGGTGTGGTACTCCTGGTTTACCAGAACGGGGTTCAAGTCCCTGCAGTGCTCTGTTCAATTTGTTGTATTTACATCGTTTCTTTTCTTCTTTTTCTGCTCATTGTGTTGCCTTTTCATAGATTACCCACAGGTTCTCTACTGTGTTTGTACTCCCTACAGTTTGGTTACCAAGTCTATTTATTACTTATGATTTATGTTCACTCCGAGACCATGGACTATATATAGCGTTTCGCTTTTCCATGATTTTCATGTTTTTTTTCAAATCCTCCAAAATCATTTAAAACGACATACTATAGTATGCCCTCTGAGACCATGGACTATATATAGCCTTTTGCTTTTCCGCGATTTTCACCTTTTTTCAAATCCTCAAATCGTGTAAAACAACATACTATATAGTATGCCCTCCGAGACCATGGACTATAGCCTCTCGCTTTTCCGCGATTTTCAGTTTTTTTCAAATCGTGAAACGACATACAATAGTATGCCCTCCGACACCATGGACTATATCCTTTAGCTTTTCCTTGATTTTCACCTTTATTCAAATCCTCAACAACGATGAAGAATCGTGAACTATAGCGTGCCGCTCAATGACCTTGACCAGTATAAATGACCTTCATAATACTAGTAAATGACCTTGACCAGTATAAATGACCGTGACCAGTATAAATGACCTTGACCAGTATGCGGTCTGTGACCATGGATTATAGCCTTATAGACTTTTTTGGAATATAGCCCATCGTTTGTTTAATAAAAAATAAAAATAAACTAAAACATGATGGAAAACGGCGTGTTATAGTATGCCGTACGATATGGGCTATAGCACATGGTCAAAAATGATGAAAAACCAGGATAAAAAATATCAAAAAATCTATAACCTATAACCCATCGGTTTTTTTTCTCCATTATTTTCAAATCCTCAAATTATGAAAAACAGCGTGCTACATTATGCCGTACGATATGGGCTATTAGACGAGCGTCTAAAAATGGGATAAAAAACATCTAAAAATAGACGTCTAAAACACGTCTAGAAATAGACGTGTTTTAGACGTCTATTTTTAGACGTTTTTTAGACGTCTATTTTTAGACGTTTTTTATCCCATTTTTAGACGCACGTCTAATAGCCGTCTATTGCTCAGTGGGATGGTCAAAAATGATGAAAAACGAGGATTAAAAAAAACAAAAATTCTAAAAACGATGGGCTATAACCCATGTTTTTTTATTTTTATTATTCTTCAAATCCTCAAATGATGAAAAACAGCGTGCTACATTATGCCGTACGATATGGGCTATTAGACGAGCGTCTAAAAATGGGATAAAAAACATCTAAAAATAGACGTCTAAAACACGTCTAAAAATAGACGTGTTTTAGACGTCTATTTTTAGACGTTTTTTAGACGTCTATTTTTAGACGTTTTTTATCCCATTTTTAGACTCACGTCTAATAGCCGTCTATTGCTCAGTGGGATGGTCAAAAATGATGAAAAACGAGGATTAAAGAAAAAAAAAATCTAAAAACGATGGGCTATAACCCATGTTTTTTTATTTATTTTATTTTTCAAATCCTCAAATGATGAAAAACGGCGTGCTACAGTATGCCGTATGATATGGGCTATTAGACGAGCGTCTAAAAATGGGATAAAGAAACGTCTAAAAATAGACGTCTAAAACACGTCTAAAAATAGACGTGCTTTAGACGTCTATTTTAAGACGCTTTTTTAGACGTGTATTTTTAGACGTTTTTTAGACGTCTATTTTTAGACGTTTTTTAGACGTCTATTTTTAGACGTTTTTTAGACGTCTATTTTTAGACGTTTTTTATCCCATTTTTAGACGCACGTCTAATAGCCGTCTATTGCTCAGTGGGATGGTCAAAAATGATGAAAAACGAGGATTAAAAAAAACAAAAATTCAAAAAACGATGGGCTATAACCCATGTTTTCTTTTTATTATAATTTTTCAAATCCTCAAATGATGAAAAATAGCGTGCTACATTATGCCGTACGATATGGGCTATTAGACGAGCGTCTAAAAATGGGATAAAAAACGTCTAAAAATTGACGTCTAAAACACGTCTAAAAATAGACGTCTATTTTTCGACGTTTTTCGACGTCTATTGTATTTTTCGAAGTTTTTTATCCCATTTTTAGACGCACGTCTAATAGCCGGCTATTGCTCAGTGGGATGGTCAAAAATGATGAAAAACGAGGATAAAAAAAAAAAAAAAAACGATGGGCTATAACCTTTTTTTTTTTTTTTTTTAATCAAAAATTATGAAAAACGGCGTGCTACAGTATGCCGTATGATATGGGCTATTAGACGAGCGTCTAAAATTGGGATAAAAAACGTTGAAAAATAGACGTCTAAAACACGTCTAAAAATAGACGTGTTTTAGACGTCTAAAACACGTCTAAAAATAGACGTGTTTTAGACGTCTATTTTTAGACGTGTTTTAGACGTCTATTTTTAGATGTTTTTTATCCCATTTTTAGACGCACGTCTAATAGCCGGCTATTGCTCAGTGGGATGGTAAAAATGATGGAAAACGAGGATAAAAAAGCGTCTAAAAATGGGATAAAAAACGTCAAGAAATAGACGTCTAAAACACGTGTAAAAATAGACGTGTTTTAGACGTCTATTTTTAGAAGTTTTTCGATGTCTATTTTTAGACGTTTTTTAGACGTCTATTTTTTTAATTCAAAAAACGATGGGCTATAACCCATCGTTGTTTTTTCCATTCTTTTCAAATCCTCAAAAATGATGAAAAACGGCGTGCTACAGTATGCCGTACGATATGGGCTATTAGACGAGCGTCTAAAATGGGATAAAAAACGTCTAAAAATAGACGTCTAAAACACGTCTAAAAATAGACGTGTTTTAGACGTCTATTTTCTTTTTTTAGACGTCTATTTTAAGACGTTTTTTAGACGTCAATTTTTTGACGTTTTTTAGACGTCTATTTTTAGACGTTTTTTATCCCATTTTTAGATGCACGTCTAATAGCCGGCTATTGCTCAGTGGGATGGTAAAAATGATGAAAAACGAGGATTAAAAAAAAATTGAAAATTCGAAAAACGATGGGTCATAACCCATCGTTTTTTTTTTTCCATTCTTTTCAAATCCTCAAAAATGATGAAAAACGGCGTGCTACAGTATGCCGTACGATATGGGCTATTAGACGAGCGTCTAAAAATTGGATAAAAAACGTCTAAAAATAGACGTCTAAAACACGTCTAAAAATAGACGTGTTTTAGACGTCTATTTTTAGACGTTTTTTAGACGTCTATTTTTAGAAAAAAACAAAAATTCAAAAAACGATGGGCTATAACCCATGTTTTTTTATTTTTATTATTTTTCAAATCCTCAAAAATGATGAAAAACGGCGTGCTACAGTATGCCGTATGATATGGGCTATTAGACGAGCGTCTAAAAATGGGATAAAAAACGTCTAAAAATAGACGTCTAAAACACGTCTAAAAATAGATGTGTTTTAGACGTCTATTTTTCGACGTTTTTCGACGTCTATTTTTTGACGTTTTTTATACCATTTTTAGACGCACATCTAATAGCCGGCTATTGCTCAGTGGGATGGTAAAAATGATGAAAAACGAGGATTAAAAAAAATTCTAAAATTCTAAAAACGATCGGCTATAACCTTTTTTTTTTTTTTTTTTTTTTTTTAATCCTCAAAAATGATGAAAAACGGCGTGCTACAGTATGCCGTATGATATGGGCTATTAGACGAGCGTCTAAAAATGGGATAAAAAACGTTGAAAAATAGACGTCTAAAACACGTCTAAAAATAGACGTGTTTTAGACATCTATTTTTAGACGTGTTTTAGACGTCTATTTTTAGAAGTTTTTTATCCCATTTTTAGACGCACGTCTAATAGCCGGCTATTGCTCAGTGGGATGGTAAAAATGATGGAAAACGAGGATAAAAAAGCGTCTAAAAATTGGATAAAAAAACGTCAAAAAATAGACGTCTAAAACACGTGTAAAAATAGACGTGTTTTAGACGTCTATTTTTTGAAGTTTTTCGACGTCTATTTTTAGACGTTTTTTAGACGTCTATTTTTAAAATTCAAAAAACGATGGGCTATAACCCATCGTTGTTTTTTCCATTCTTTTCAAATCCTCAAAAATGATGAAAAACGGCGTGCTACAGTATGCCGTACGATATGGGCTATTAGACGAGCGTCTAAAAATGGGATAAAAAAACATCTAAAAATAGACGTCTAAAACACGTCTAAAAATAGACGTGTTTTAGACGTCTATTTCGTTTTTTAGACGTCTATTTTAAGAAGTTTTTTAGACGTGTATTTTTAGACGTTTTTTATCCCATTTTTAGACTTACGTCTAATAGCCGGATATTGCTCAGTGGGATCGTCAAAAATGATGAAAAAAAATAGACGTCTAAAACACGTCTAAAAATAGACGTGTTTTGGACGTCTATTTCGTTTTTTAGACGTCTATTTTAAGATGTTTTTAGACGTCTATTTTTAGACGTTTTTTATCACATTTTTAGACGCACGTCTAATAGCCGGCTATTGCTCAGTGGGATGGTAAAAATGATGAAAAACGAGGATTAAAAAAATTCCAAAATTCTATAAACGATGGGTTATAACCCATCGTTTTTTTCCCCATTCTTTTCAAATCCTCAAAAATGATGAAAAACGGCGTGCTACAGTATGCCGTACGATATGGGCTATTAGACGAGCGTCTAAAAATTGGATAAAAAACGTCTAAAAATAGACGTCTATTTTTAGACGTTTTTTATCCCATTTTTAGACGCACGTCTAATAGCCGTCTATTGCTCAGTGGGATGGTAAAAATGATGAAAAACGAGGATTAAAAAAAAAAAAAAATCAAAAAACGATGAGCTATAACCTATGTTTTTTTTGTTTTTTTTAATTTTTTTTCAAATCCTCAAAAATGATGAAAAACGGCGTGCTATAGTGTGCCGTACGGTAGGGGCTATAGCCCATGGTCAAAAATTATGAAAAACAAGGTTAACATTTTTTTTCAAAAATTCAAAAAACGATGGGCTACAACCCATGTTTTGTTTTTGTTTTTCATTTTTTTCAAATCCTCAAAAATGATGAAAAACGGCGTCCTATAGTGTGCCGTATGGTAGGGGCTATAGCCCATGGTCGAAAATGATGAAAAACTAGGTTAACATTTTTTTTCAAAATTTCAAAAAACGATGGGCTATAACCCATGTTCTTTTTTTTCAAATCCTCAAAAATGATGAAAAACGGCGTGCTATAGTGTGCCGTACGGTAGGGGCTATAGCCCATGGTCGAAAATGATGAAAAACGAGGTTAACATTTTTTTTTCAAAATGTCAAAAAACGATGGGCTATAACCCATGTTCTTTTTTTTTCAAATCCTCAAAAATGATGAAAAACGGCGTGCTATAGTGTGCTGTACGGTAGGGGCTATAGCCCATGGTCGAAAATGATGAAAAACGAGGTTAACATTTTTTTTCAAAATTTCAAAAAACGATGGGCTATAACGCATGTTTTTTTTTTTTTTCAAATCCTCAAAAATGATGAAAAACGGCTTGCTATAGTATGCCGTACGGTAGGGGCTATAGCCCATGGTCAAAAATGATGAAAAACAAGGTTATTGTTTTTTTCAAAATTAAAAAAAACGATGGGCTATAACCCATGTTTGTTTTGTTTTTTAGTTTTTCAAATCCTCAAAAATGATGAAAAACGGCGTGCTATAGTATGCCGTACGGTAGGGGCTATAGCCCATGGTCGAAAATGATGAAAAACGAGGCTAACATTTTTTTTCAAAATTTCAAAAAACGATGGACTATAACCCATGTTTTTTTTTTCCATTTTTTTCAAATCCTCAAAAATGATGAAAAACGGCGTGCTGTAGTATGCAATACGGTAGGGGCTATAGCCCATGGTCGAAAATGATGAAAAACAAGGTTAACATTTTTTTTCAAAATTTAAAAAAACGATGGACTATAACCCATGTTTTTTTTTTTTTTTTCAAATCCTCAAAAATGATGAAAAACGGCGTGCTATAGTATGCCGTACGGTAGGGGCTATAGCCCATGGTCGAAAATGATGAAAAACGAGGTTAACATTTTTTTTCAAATTTTCAAAAAACGATGGACTATAACCCATGTTTTTTTTTTTTTTCATTTTTTTCAAATCCTCAAAAATGATGAAAAACGGCGTGCTATAGTATGCCGTACGGTAGGGGCTATAGCCCATGGTCGAAAATGATGAAAAACAAGGTTAACATTTTTTTTCAAAATTTCAAAAAACGATGGACTATAACCCATGTTTTTTGTTTTTTTTTCATTTTTTTTCAAATCCTCAAAAATGATGAAAAACGGCGTGCTATAGTATGCCGTACGGTAGGGCCTATAGACAATGGTCGAAAATGATGAAAAACGAGGCTAACATTTTTTTTCAAAATTTCAAAAAACGATGGACTATAACCCATGTTTTTTTTTTTTTCATTTTTTTCAAATCCTCAAAAATGATGAAAAACGGCGTGCTATAGTATGCCGTACGGTAGGGGCTATAGCCCATGGTCGAAAATGATGAAAAACGAGGTTAACACTTTTTTTCAAAATTTAAAAACGATGGACTATAACCCATGTTTTTTTTTTTTTTTTTTTTTAATCCTCAAAAATGATGAAAAACGGCGTGCTATAGTATGCCGTACGGTAGGGGCTATAGCCCATGGTCGAAAATGATGAAAAACGAGGCTAACATATTTTTTTCAAAATTTCAAAAAACGATGGACTATAACCCATGTTTTTTTTTTCCATTTTTTTCAAATCCTCAAAAATGATGAAAAACGGCGTGCTATAGTATGCCGTACGGTAGGGCCTATAGCCCATGGTCGAAAATGATGAAAAACTAGGCTAATTTTTTTTTTCAAAATTTCAAAAAACGATGGACTATAACCCATGTTTTTTTTTTTTTTCATTTTTTTCAAATCCTCAAAAATGATGAAAAACGGCGTGCTATAGTATGCCGTACGGTAGGGGCTATAGCCCATGGTCGAAAATGATGAAAAACGAGGTTAACATTTTTTTTCAAAATTTCAAAAAACGATGGACTATAACCCATGTTTTTTTTTTTTTTTTTTTTTTTCAAATCCTCAAAAATGATGAAAAACGGCGTGCTATAGTATGCCGTACGGTAGGGGCTATAGCCCATGGTCGAAAATGATGAAAAACGAGGTTAACTTTTTTTTTCAAAATTTCAAAAAACGATGGACTATAACCCATGTTTTTTTTTTCCATTTTTTTCAAATCCTCAAAAATGATGAAAAACGGCGTGCTATAGTATGCCGTACGGTAGGGCCTATAGCCCATGGTCGAAAATGATGAAAAACTAGGCTAATTTTTTTTTTCAAAATTTCAAAAAACGATGGACTATAACCCATGTTTTTTTTTTTTTTCATTTTTTTCAAATCCTCAAAAATGATGAAAAACGGCGTGCTATAGTATGCCGTACGGTAGGGGCTATAGCCCATGGTCGAAAATGATGAAAAACGAGGTTAACATTTTTTTTCAAAATTTCAAAAAACGATGGACTATAACCCATGTTTTTTTTTTTTTTTTTTTTTTTCAAATCCTCAAAAATGATGAAAAACGGCGTGCTATAGTATGCCGTACGGTAGGGGCTATAGCCCATGGTCGAAAATGATGAAAAACGAGGTTAACTTTTTTTTTCAAAATTTCAAAAAACGATGGACTATAACCCATGTTTTTTTTTTTTTTTTTTTTTTAATCAGATCCTCAAAAATGATGAAAAACGGCGTGCTATAGTATGCCGTACGGTAGGGCCTATAGGCCATGGTCGAAAATGATGAAAAACGAGGCTATTTTTTTTTCTTCAAAATTTCAAAAAACGATGGACTATAACCCATGTTTAGTTTTTTTTTCATTTTTTTCAAATCCTCAAAAATGATGAAAAACGGCGTTCTATAGTATGCCGTACGGTAGGGGCTATAGCCCATGGTCGAAAATGATGAAAAACGAGGTTAACATTTTTTTTCAAAATTTCAAAAAACGATGGACTATAACCCATGTTTTTTTTTTTTTTTTTTTTTTTTAAATCCTCAAAAATGATGAAAAACGGCGTGCTATAGTATGCCGTACGGTAGGGGCTATAGCCCATGGTCGAAAATGATGAAAAACGAGGTTAACTTTTTTTTTCAAAATTTCAAAAAACGATGGACTATAACCCATGTTTTTTGTTTTTTTTTAAAAAAAAATCAGATCCTCAAAAATGATGAAAAACGGCGTGCTATAGTATGCCGTACGGTAGGGCCTATAGGCCATGGTCGAAAATGATGAAAAACGAGGCTATTTTTTTTTTTCAAAATTTCAAAAAACGATGGACTATAACCCATGTTTTGTTTTTTTTTCATTTTTTTCAAATCCTCAAAAATGATGAAAAACGGCGTTCTATAGTATGCCGTACGGTAGGGGCTATAGCCCATGGTCGAAAATGATGAAAAACGAGGTTAACATTTTTTTTTCAAAATTTCAAAAAACGATGGACTATAACCCATGTTTTTTGTTTTAAAAAAAAAAAAAATCAAATCCTCAAAAATGATGAAAAACGGCGTGCTATAGTATGCCGTACAGTAGGGCCTATAGCCCATGGTCGAAAATGATGAAAAACGAGGCTAACATTTTTTTTCAAAATTTCAAAAAACGATGGACTATAACCCATGTTTTTTTTTTCCATTTTTTTCAAATCCTCAAAAATGATGAAAAACGGCGTGCTATAGTATGCAATACGGTAGGGGCTATAGCCCATGGTCGAAAATGATGAAAAACGAGGTTAACATTTTTTTTCAAAATTTCAAAAAACGATGGACTATAACCCATGTTGTTTGTTTTTTTTCATTTTTTTCAAATCCTCAAAAATGATGAAAAACGGCGTGCTATAGTATGCCGTACGGTAGGGCCTATAGCCCATGGTCGAAAATGATGAAAAACTAGGCTAATTTTTTTTTTCAAAATTTCAAAAAACGATGGACTATAACCCATGTTTTTTTTTTTTTCATTTTTTTTCAAATCCTCAAAAATGATGAAAAACGGCGTGCTATAGTATGCCGTACGGTAGGGGCTATAGCCCATGGTCGAAAATGATGAAAAACGAGGTTAACATTTTTTTTCAAAATTTCAAAAAACGATGGACTATAACCCATGTTTTTTTTTTTTTTTTTTTTTTTTTTCAAATCCTCAAAAATGATGAAAAACGGCGTGCTATAGTATGCCGTACGGTAGGTGCTATAGCCCATGGTCGAAAATGATGAAAAACGAGGTTAACTTTTTTTTTCAAAATTTCAAAAAACGATGGACTATAACCCATGTTTTTTGTTTAAAAAAAAAAAAAATCAGATCCTCAAAAATGATGAAAAACGGCGTGCTATAGTATGCCGTACGGTAGGGCCTATAGGCCATGGTCGAAAATGATGAAAAACGAGGCTATTTTCTTTTTTCAAAATTTCAAAAAACGATGGACTATAACCCATGTTTTGTTTTTTTTTCATTTTTTTCAAATCCTCAAAAATGATGAAAAACGGCGTTCTATAGTATGCCGTACGGTAGAGCCTATAGCCCATGGTCGAAAATGATGAAAAACGAGGCTAACATTTTTTTTCAAAATTTCAAAAAACGATGGACTATAACCCATGTTTTTTTTTTTCATTTTTTTCAAATCCTCAAAAATGATGAAAAACGGCGTGCTATAGTATGCAATACGGTAGGGGCTATAGCCCATGGTCGAAAATGATGAAAAACGAGGTTAACATTTTTTTTCAAAATTTCAAAAAACGATGGACTATAACCCATGTTGTTTGTTTTTTTTCATTTTTTTCAAATCCTCAAAAATGATGAAAAACGGCGTGCTATAGTATGCCGTACGGTAGGGCCTATAGCCCATGGTCGAAAATGATGAAAAACTAGGCTAATTTTTTTTTTCAAAATTTCAAAAAACGATGGACTATAACCCATGTTTGTTTTTTTTTTCATTTTTTTTCAAATCCTCAAAAATGATGAAAAACGGCGTGCTATAGTATGCCGTACGGTAGGGGCTATAGCCCATGGTCGAAAATGATGAAAAACGAGGTTAACATTTTTTTTCAAAATTTAAAAAAACGATGGACTATAACCCATGTTTTTTTTTTTTTTTTTTTTTTTCAAATCCTCAAAAATGATGAAAAACGGCGTGCTATAGTATGCCGTACGGTAGGGGCTATAGCCCATGGTCGAAAATGATGAAAAACGAGGTTAACATTTTTTTTCAAATTTTCAAAAAACGATGGACTATAACCCATGTTTTTTTTTTTTTTTCTTTTTTTTCAAATCCTCAAAAATGATGAAAAACGGCGTGCTATAGTATGCCGTACGGTAGGGGCTATAGCCCATGGTCGAAAATGATGAAAAACGAGGTTAACATTTTTTTTCAAAATTTCAAAAAACGATGGACTATAACCCATGTTTTTTGTTTTTTTTCATTATTTTCAAATCCTCAAAAATGATGAAAAACGGCGTGCTATAGTATGCCGTACGGTAGGGCCTATAGCCCATGGTCGAAAATGATGAAAAACGAGGCTAACATTCTTTTTCAAAATTTCAAAAAACGATGGACTATAACCCATGTTTTTTTTTTTTTTTTTTTTTTTAATCTAAAAAATGATGAAAAACGGCGTGTTATAGTATGCCGTACGGTAGGGCTATAGCCCATGGTTGAAAATGATGAAATACGAGGTTAACATTTTTTTTCAAAATTTCAAAAAACGATGGACTATAACCCATGTTTTTTGTTTTTTTTCATTTTTTTCAAATCCTCAAAAATGATGAAAAACGGCGTGCTATAGTATGCCGTACGGTAGGGCCTATAGCCCATGGTCGAAAATGATGAAAAACTAGGCTAATTTTTTTTTTTTTAATTCAAAAAACGATGGACTATAACCCATGTTTTTTTTTTTTTCTTTTTTTTTCAAATCCTCAAAAATGATGAAAAACGGCGTGCTATAGTATGCCGTACGGTAGGGGCTATAGCCCATGGTCGAAAATGATGAAAAACGAGGTTAACATTTTTTTTCAAAATTTAAAAAAACGATGGACTATAACCCATGTTTTTTGTTTTTTTTAATTTTTTTTCAAATCCTCAAAAATGATGAAAAACGGCGTGCTATAGTATGCCGTACGGTAGGGCCTATAGCCCATGGTCGAAAATGATGAAAAACGAGGCTAACATTCTTTTTCAAAATTTCAAAAAACAATGGACTATAACCCATGTTTTTTTTTTTTTCATTTTTTTCAAATCCTCAAAAATTATGAAAAACGGCGTGCTATAGTATGCCGTACGGTAGGGCCTATAGCCCATGGTCGAAAATGATGAAAAACGAGGTTAACATTATTTTTCAAAATTTCAAAAAACGATGGACTATAACCCATGTTTTTTTTTTTTTTTTTTTTTTTAATCTAAAAAATGATGAAAAACGGCGTGTTATAGTATGCCGTACGGTAGGGCTATAGCCCATGGTTGAAAATGATGAAATACGAGGTTAACATTTTTTTCAAAATTTCAAAAAACGATGGACTATAACCCATGTTTTTTTTTTTTTTTTTTAATCCTCAAAAATGATGAAAAACGGCGTGCTATAGTATGCCGTACGGTAGGGCCTATAGCCCATGGTCGAAAATGATGAAAAACGAGGCTAACATATTGTTTTCAAAATTTCAAAAAACCATGGACTATAACCCATGTTTTTTTTTTCCATTTTTTTCAAATCCTCAAAAATGATGAAAAACGGCGTGCTATAGTATGCAATACGGTAGGGGCTATAGCCCATGGTCGAAAATGATGAAAAACGAGGTTAACATTTTTTTTTCAAATTTTCAAAAAACGATGGACTATAACCCATGTTTTTTGTTTTTTTTTCATTTTTTTCAAATCCTCAAAAATGATGAAAAACGGCGTGCTATAGTATGCCGTACGGTAGGGGCTATAGCCCATGGTCGAAAATGATGAAAAACTAGGCTAATTTTTTTTTTTTTAATTCAAAAAACGATGGACTATAACCCATGTTTTTTTTTTTTTCTTTTTTTTTCAAATCCTCAAAAATGATGAAAAACGGCGTGCTATAGTATGCCGTACGGTAGGGGCTATAGCCCATGGTCGAAAATGATGAAAAACGAGGTTAACATTTTTTTTCAAAATTTAAAAAAACGATGGACTATAACCCATGTTTTTTGTTTTTTTTAATTTTTTTTCAAATCCTCAAAAATGATGAAAAACGGCGTGCTATAGTATGCCGTACGGTAGGGCCTATAGCCCATGGTCGAAAATGATGAAAAACGAGGCTAACATTCTTTTTCAAAATTTCAAAAAACAATGGACTATAACCCATGTTTTTTTTTTTTTCATTTTTTTCAAATCCTCAAAAATTATGAAAAACGGCGTGCTATAGTATGCCGTACGGTAGGGCCTATAGCCCATGGTCGAAAATGATGAAAAACGAGGTTAACATTATTTTTCAAAATTTCAAAAAACGATGGACTATAACCCATGTTTTTTTTTTTTTGTTTTTTTTTAATCTAAAAAATGATGAAAAACGGCGTGTTATAGTATGCCGTACGGTAGGGCTATAGCCCATGGTTGAAAATGATGAAATACGAGGTTAACATTTTTTTCAAAATTTCAAAAAACGATGGACTATAACCCATGTTTTTTTTTTTTTTTTTTTTTTTAATCCTCAAAAATGATGAAAAACGGCGTGCTATAGTATGCCGTACGGTAGGGCCTATAGCCCATGGTCGAAAATGATGAAAAACGAGGCTAACATATTGTTTTCAAAATTTCAAAAAACCATGGACTATAACCCATGTTTTTTTTTTCCATTTTTTTCAAATCCTCAAAAATGATGAAAAACGGCGTGCTATAGTATGCAATACGGTAGGGGCTATAGCCCATGGTCGAAAATGATGAAAAACGAGGTTAACATTTTTTTTTCAAATTTTCAAAAAACGATGGACTATAACCCATGTTTTTTGTTTTTTTTTCATTTTTTTCAAATCCTCAAAAATGATGAAAAACGGCGTGCTATAGTATGCCGTACGGTAGGGGCTATAGCCCATGGTCGAAAATGATGAAAAACGAGGTTAACATTTTTTTTCAAAATTTAAAAAAACGATGGACTATAACCCATGTTTTTTTTTTTTTTTTTTTTTTTTTAAATCCTCAAAAATGATGAAAAACGGCGTGCTATAGTATGCCGTACGGTAGGGGCTATAGCCCATGGTCGAAAATGATGAAAAACGAGGTTAACATTTTTTTTCAAAATTTCAAAAAACGATGGACTATAACCCATGTTTTTTGTTTTTTTTCATTTTTTTTAAATCCTCAAAAATGATGAAAAACGGCGTGGTATAGTATGCCGTACGGTAGGGGCTATAGCCCATGGTCGAAAATGATGAAAAACGAGGTTAACATTTTTTTCAAAATTTCAAAAAACGATGGACTATAACCCATGTTTTTTTTTTCCATTTTTTTCAAATCCTCAAAAATGATGAAAAACGGCGTGCTATAGTATGCCGTACGGTAGGGGCTATAGCCCATGGTCGAAAATGATGAAAAACGAGGTTAACACTTTTTTTTCAAAATTTCAAAAAACGATGGACTATAACCCATGTTTTTTTTTTTTTTTTTTTTTTTAATCCTCAAAAATGATGAAAAACGGCGTGCTATAGTATGCCGTACGGTAGGGCCTATAGCCCATGGTCGAAAATGATGAAAAACGAGGCTAACATATTGTTTTCAAAATTTCAAAAAACCATGGACTATAACCCATGTTTTTTTTTTCCATTTTTTTCAAATCCTCAAAAATGATGAAAAACGGCGTGCTATAGTATGCAATACGGTAGGGGCTATAGCCCATGGTCGAAAATGATGAAAAACGAGGTTAACATTTTTTTTTCAAATTTTCAAAAAACGATGGACTATAACCCATGTTTTTTGTTTTTTTTTCATTTTTTTCAAATCCTCAAAAATGATGAAAAACGGCGTGCTATAGTATGCAATACGGTAGGGGCTATAGCCCATGGTCGAAAATGATGAAAAACGAGGTTAACATTTTTTTTTCAAAATTTCAAAAAACGATGGACTATAACCCATGTTTTTTTTTTTTTTTTTTTTTTTCAAATCCTCAAAAATGATGAAAAACGGCGTGCTATAGTATGCCGTACGGTAGGGGCTATAGCCCATGGTCGAAAATGATGAAAAACGAGGTTAACATTTTTTTTCAAAATTTAAAAAAACGATGGACTATAACCCATGTTTTTTTTTTTTTTTTTTTTTTTTTAAATCCTCAAAAATGATGAAAAACGGCGTGCTATAGTATGCCGTACGGTAGGGGCTATAGCCCATGGTCGAAAATGATGAAAAACGAGGTTAACATTTTTTTTCAAAATTTCAAAAAACGATGGACTATAACCCATGTTTTTTGTTTTTTTTCATTTTTTTTAAATCCTCAAAAATGATGAAAAACGGCGTGGTATAGTATGCCGTACGGTAGGGGCTATAGCCCATGGTCGAAAATGATGAAAAACGAGGTTAACATTATTTTTCTAATTTTCAAAAAACGATGGACTATAACCCATGTTTTTTTTAGTTTTTGTTTTTTTCAAATCCTCAAAAATAATGAAAAATGGCGTGCTATAGTATGCCGTACGGTAGGGGCTATAGCCCATGGTCGAAAATGATGAAAAACGAGGTTAACATTTTTTTTCAAAATTTCAAAAAACGATGGGCTATAACCCATGTTTTTTATTTTTTTCATTTTTTTCAAATCCTCAAAAATGATGAAAAACGGCGTGCTATAGTATGCCGTACGGTAGGGGCTATAGCCCATGGTCGAAAATGATGAAAAACGAGGTTAACATTTTTTTTCAAAATTTCAAAAAACGATGGACTATAACCCATGTTTTTTTTTTTTTTTCATTTTTTTTCAAATCCTCAAAAATGATGAAAAACGGCGTGCTATAGTATGCCGTACGGTAGGGCCTATAGCCCATGGTCGAAAATGATGAAAAACGAGGTTAACATTTTTTTTCAAAATTTCAAAAAACGATGGACTATAACCCATGTTTTTTGTTTTTTTTCATTTTTTTCAAATCCTCAAAAATGATGAAAAACGGCGTGCTATAGTATGCCGTACGGTAGGGCCTATAGCCCATGGTCGAAAATGATGAAAAACTAGGCTAATTTTTTTTTTTTTAAATTCAAAAAACGATGGACTATAACCCATGTTTTTTTTTTTTTCATTTTTTTTCAAATCCTCAAAAATGATGAAAAACGGCGTGCTATAGTATGCCGTACGGTAGGGCCTATAGCCCATGGTCGAAAATGATGAAAAACTAGGCAAATTTTTTTTTTTTTAAATTCAAAAAACGATGGACTATAACCCATGTTTTTTTTTTTTTCATTTTTTTTCAAATCCTCAAAAATGATGAAAAACGGCGTGCTATAGTATGCCGTACGGTAGGGGCTATAGCCCATGGTCGAAAATGATGAAAAACGAGGTTAACATTTTTTTTCAAAATTTAAAAAAACGATGGACTATAACCCATGTTTTTTGTTTTTTTTCATTTTTTTTCAAATCCTCAAAAATGATGAAAAACGGCGTGCTATAGTATGCCGTACGGTAGGGCCTATAGCCCATGGTCGAAAATGATGAAAAACGAGGCTAACATTCTTTTTCAAAATTTCAAAAAACAATGGACTATAACCCATGTTTTTTTTTTTTTCATTTTTTTCAAATCCTCAAAAATTATGAAAAACGGCGTGCTATAGTATGCCGTACGGTAGGGCCTATAGCCCATGGTCGAAAATGATGAAAAACGAGGTTAACATTATTTTTCAAAATTTCAAAAAACGATGGACTATAACCCATGTTTTTTTTTTTTTTTTTTTTTTAATCTAAAAAATGATGAAAAACGGCGTGTTATAGTATGCCGTACGGTAGGGCTATAGCCCATGGTTGAAAATGATGAAATACGAGGTTAACATTTTTTTCAAATTTTCAAAAAACGATGGACTATAACCCATGTTTTTTTTTTTCATTTTTTTCAAATCCTCAAAAATGATGAAAAACGGCGTGCTATAGTATGCAATACGGTAGGGGCTATAGCCCATGGTCGAAAATGATGAAAAACGAGGTTAATTTTTTTTTTTCAAAATTTCAAAAAACGATGGACTATAACCCATGTTTTTTTTTTTTCTTTTTTTTTTAATCCTCAAAAATGATGAAAAACGGCGTGCTATAGTATGCCGTACGGTAGGGCCTATAGCCCATGGTCGAAAATGATGAAAAACGAGGCTAACATATTTTTTTCAAATTTTCAAAAAACGATGGACTATAACCCATGTTTTTTTTTTCCATTTTTTTCAAATCCTCAAAAATGATGAAAAACGGCGTGCTATAGTATGCAATACGGTAGGGGCTATAGCCCATGGTCGAAAATGATGAAAAACGAGGTTAACATTTTTTTTCAAAATTTCAAAAAACGATGGACTATAACCCATGTTTTTTGTTTTTTTTCATTTTTTTCAAATCCTCAAAAATGATGAAAAACGGCGTGCTATAGTATGCCGTACGGTAGGGCCTATAGCCCATGGTCGAAAATGATGAAAAACTAGGCTAATTTTTTTTTTCAAAATTTCTATAACCCATGTTTTTTTTTTTTTTCATTTTTTTCAAATCCTCAAAAATGATGAAAAACGGCGTGCTATAGTATGCCGTACGGTAGGGGCTATAGCCCATGGTCGAAAATGATGAAAAACGAGGTTAACACTTTTTTTTCAAAATTTCAAAAAACGATGGATTATAACCCATGTTTTTTTTTTTTTTTTTTTTTTTAATCCTCAAAAATGATGAAAAACGGCGTGCTATAGTATGCCGTACGGTAGGGCCTATAGCCCATGGTCGAAAATGATGAAAAACGAGGCTAACATATTGTTTTCAAAATTTCAAAAAACCATGGACTATAACCCATGTTTTTTTTTTCCATTTTTTTCAAATCCTCAAAAATGATGAAAAACGGCGTGCTATAGTATGCAATACGGTAGGGGCTATAGCCCATGGTCGAAAATGATGAAAAACGAGGTTAACATTTTTTTTCAAATTTTCAAAAAACGATGGACTATAACCCATGTTTTTTGTTTTTTTTTCATTTTTTTCAAATCCTCAAAAATGATGAAAAACGGCGTGCTATAGTATGCCGTACGGTAGGGGCTATAGCCCATGGTCGAAAATGATGAAAAACGAGGTTAACATTTTTTTTCAAAATTTCAAAAAACGATGGACTATAACCCATGTTTTTTGTTTTTTTTCATTTTTTTTAAATCCTCAAAAATGATGAAAAACGGCGTGGTATAGTATGCCGTACGGTAGGGCCTATAGCCCATGGTCGAAAATGATGAAAAACGAGGCTAACATTTTTTTTCAAAATTTCAAAAAACGATGGACTATAACCCATGTTTTTTTTTCATTTTTTTCAAATCCTCAAAAATGATGAAAAACGCCGTGCTATAGTATGCAGTACGGTAGGGGCTATAGCCCATGGTCGAAAATGATGAAAAACGAGGTTAACATTATTTTTCTAATTTTCAAAAAACGATGGACTATAACCCATGTTTTTTTTAGTTTTTGTTTTTTTCAAATCCTCAAAAATAATGAAAAATGGCGTGCTATAGTATGCCGTACGGTAGGGGCTATAGCCCATGGTCGAAAATGATGAAAAACGAGGTTAACATTTTTTTTCAAAATTTCAAAAAACGATGGGCTATAACCCATGTTTTTTATTTTTTTCATTTTTTTCAAATCCTCAAAAATGATGAAAAACGGCGTGCTATAGTATGCCGTACGGTAGGGGCTATAGCCCATGGTCGAAAATGATGAAAAACGAGGTTAACATTTTTTTTCAAAATTTCAAAAAACGATGGACTATAACCCATGTTTTTTTTTTTTTTTTTTTTTTTTTCAAATCCTCAAAAATGATGAAAAACGGCGTGCTATAGTATGCCGTACGGTAGGGCCTATAGCCCATGGTCGAAAATGATGAAAAACGAGGCTAACATTCTTTTTCAAAATTTCAAAAAACAATGGACTATAACCCATGTTTTTTTTTTTTTCATTTTTTTCAAATCCTCAAAAATGATGAAAAACGCCGTGCTATAGTATGCAGTACGGTAGGGGCTATAGCCCATGGTCGAAAATGATGAAAAACGAGGTTAACATTATTTTTCAAAATTTCAAAAAACGATGGACTATAACCCATGTTTTTTTTTTTTTTTTTTTTTTTTTATCTAAAAAATGATGAAAAACGGCGTGTTATAGTATGCCGTACGGTAGGGCTATAGCCCATGGTTGAAAATGATGAAATACGAGGTTAACATTTTTTTCAAAATTTCAAAAAACGATGGACTATAACCCATGTTTTTTGTTTTTTTTAATTTTTTTTCAAATCCTCAAAAATGATGAAAAACGGCGTGCTATAGTATGCCGTACGGTAGGGCCTATAGCCCATGGTCGAAAATGATGAAAAACGAGGCTAACATTTTTTTTTCAAAATTTCAAAAAACGATGGACTATAACCCATGTTTTTTTTTTTTCATTTTTTTCAAATCCTCAAAAATGATGAAAAACGGCGTGCTATAGTATGCAATACGGTAGGGGCTATAGCCCATGGTCGAAAATGATGAAAAACGAGGTTAACATTTTTTTTCAAAATTTCAAAAAACGATGGACTATAACCCATGTTTTTTGTTTTTTTTTCATTTTTTTCAAATCCTCAAAAATGATGAAAAACGGCGTGCTATAGTATGCCGTACGGTAGGGGCTATAGCCCATGGTCGAAAATGATGAAAAACGAGGTTAACATTTCTTTTCAAATTTTCAAAAAACGATGGACTATAACCCATGTTTTTTTTTTTTTTTTCTTTTTTTCAAATCCTCAAAAATGATGAAAAACGGCGTGCTATAGTATGCCGTACGGTAGGGGCTATAGCCCATGGTCGAAAATGATGAAAAACGAGGTTAACATTTTTTTTCAAAATTTAATAAAACGATGGACTATAACCCATGTTTTTTTTTTTTTTTTTTTTTTTCAAATCCTCAAAAATGATGAAAAACGGCGTGCTATAGTATGCCGTACGGTAGGGGCTATAGCCCATGGTCGAAAATGATGAAAAACGAGGTTAACATTTTTTTTCAAAATTTCAAAAAACGATGGACTATAACCCATGTTTTTTGTTTTTTTTCATTTTTTTTAAATCCTCAAAAATGATGAAAAACGGCGTGGTATAGTATGCCGTACGGTAGGGCCTATAGCCCATGGTCGAAAATGATGAAAAACGAGGCTAACATTTTTTTTCAAAATTTCAAAAAACGATGGACTATAACCCATGTTTTTTTTTCATTTTTTTCAAATCCTCAAAAATGATGAAAAACGCCGTGCTATAGTATGCAGTACGGTAGGGGCTATAGCCCATGGTCGAAAATGATGAAAAACGAGGTTAACATTATTTTTCTAATTTTCAAAAAACGATGGACTATAACCCATGTTTTTTTTAGTTTTTGTTTTTTTCAAATCCTCAAAAATAATGAAAAATGGCGTGCTATAGTATGCCGTACGGTAGGGGCTATAGCCCATGGTCGAAAATGATGAAAAACGAGGTTAACATTTTTTTTCAAAATTTCAAAAAACGATGGACTATAACCCATGTTTTTTTTTTTTTTTTTTTTTTTCAAATCCTCAAAAATGATGAAAAACGGCGTGCTATAGTATGCCGTACGGTAGGGGCTATAGCCCATGGTCGAAAATGATGAAAAACGAGGTTAACATTTTTTTTCAAAATTTCAAAAAACGATGGACTATAACCCATGTTTTTTGTTTTTTTTCATTTTTTTTAAATCCTCAAAAATGATGAAAAACGGCGTGGTATAGTATGCCGTACGGTAGGGCCTATAGCCCATGGTCGAAAATGATGAAAAACGAGGCTAACATTTTTTTTCAAAATTTCAAAAAACGATGGACTATAACCCATGTTTTTTTTTCATTTTTTTCAAATCCTCAAAAATGATGAAAAACGCCGTGCTATAGTATGCAGTACGGTAGGGGCTATAGCCCATGGTCGAAAATGATGAAAAACGAGGTTAACATTATTTTTCTAATTTTCAAAAAACGATGGACTATAACCCATGTTTTTTTTAGTTTTTGTTTTTTTCAAATCCTCAAAAATAATGAAAAATGGCGTGCTATAGTATGCCGTACGGTAGGGGCTATAGCCCATGGTCGAAAATGATGAAAAACGAGGTTAACATTTTTTTTCAAAATTTCAAAAAACGATGGGCTATAACCCATGTTTTTTATTTTTTTCATTTTTTTCAAATCCTCAAAAATGATGAAAAACGGCGTGCTATAGTATGCCGTACGGTAGGGGCTATAGCCCATGGTCGAAAATGATGAAAAACGAGGTTAACATTTTTTTTCAAAATTTCAAAAAACGATGGACTATAACCCATGTTTTTTTTTTTTTTTCATTTTTTTTCAAATCCTCAAAAATGATGAAAAACGGCGTGCTATAGTATGCCGTACGGTAGGGCCTATAGCCCATGGTCGAAAATGATGAAAAACGAGGCTAACATTCTTTTTCAAAATTTCAAAAAACAATGGACTATAACCCATGTTTTTTTTTTTTTCATTTTTTTCAAATCCTCAAAAATGATGAAAAACGCCGTGCTATAGTATGCAGTACGGTAGGGGCTATAGCCCATGGTCGAAAATGATGAAAAACGAGGTTAACATTATTTTTCAAAATTTCAAAAAACGATGGACTATAACCCATGTTTTTTGTTTTAAAAAAAAAAAATTCAAATCCTCAAAAATGATGAAAAACGGCGTGCTATAGTATGCCGTACGGTAGGGCCTATAGCCCATGGTCGAAAATGATGAAAAACGAGGCTAACATTTTTTTTTCAAAATTTCAAAAAACGATGGACTATAACCCATGTTTTTTTTTTTTCATTTTTTTCAAATCCTCAAAAATGATGAAAAACGGCGTGCTGTAGTATGCAATACGGTAGGGGCTATAGCCCATGGTCGAAAATGATGAAAAACGAGGTTAACATTTTTTTTTCAAAATTTCAAAAAACGATGGACTATAACCCATGTTTTTTGTTTTTTTTCATTTTTTTCAAATCCTCAAAAATTATGAAAAACGGCGTGCTATAGTATGCCGTACGGTAGGGCCTATAGCCCATGGTCGAAAATGATGAAAAACTAGGCTAATTTCTTTTTTCAAAATTTCAAAAAACGATGGACTATAACCCATGTTTTTTTTTTTTTTTTTTTTTTTCAAATCCTCAAAAATGATGAAAAACGGCGTGCTATAGTATGCCGTACGGTAGGGCCTATAGCCCATGGTCGAAAATGATGAAAAACGAGGCTATGTTTTTTTTTCAAAATTTCAAAAAACGATGGACTATAACCCATGTTTAGTTTTTTTTTCATTTTTTTCAAATCCTCAAAAATGATGAAAAACGGCGTTCTATAGTATGCCGTACGGTAGGGGCTATAGCCCATGGTCGAAAATGATGAAAAACGAGGTTAACATTTTTTTTTCAAAATTTCAAAAAACGATGGACTATAACCCATGTTTTTTGTTTTTTTTCATTTTTTTTCAAATCCTCAAAAATGATGAAAAACGGCGTGCTATAGTATGCCGTACGGTAGGGCCTATAGCCCATGGTCGAAAATGATGAAAAACGAGGCTAACATTTTTTTTCAAAATTTCAAAAAACGATGGACTATAACCCATGTTTTTTTTTTTCATTTTTTTCAAATCCTCAAAAATGATGAAAAACGGCGTGCTATAGTATGCAATACGGTAGGGGCTATAGCCCATGGTCGAAAATGATGAAAAACGAGGTTAACATTTTTTTTTCAAAATTTCAAAAAACGATGGACTATAACCCATGTTTTTTGTTTTTTTTAATTTTTTTCAAATCCTCAAAAATGATGAAAAACGGCGTGCTATAGTATGCCGTACGGTAGGGCCTATAGCCCATGGTCGAAAATGATGAAAAACTAGGCTAATTCTTTTTTTCAAAATTTCAAAAAACGATGGACTATAACCCATGTTTTTTTTTTTTTTCATTTTTTTCAAATCCTCAAAAATGATGAAAAACGGCGTGCTATAGTATGCCGTACGGTAGGGGCTATAGCCCATGGTCGAAAATGATGAAAAACGAGGTTAACATTTTTTTTTCAAAATTTCAAAAAACGATGGACTATAACCCATGTTTTTTGTTTTTTTTCATTTTTTTTCAAATCCTCAAAAATGGGAAAAACGGCGTGCTATAGTATGCCGTACGGTAGGGCCTATAGCCCATGGTCGAAAATGATGAAAAACGAGGCTATTTTTTTTTTCCAAAATTTCAAAAAACGATGGACTATAACCCATGTTTTTTTTTTTTTTTCATTTTTTTCAAATCCTCAAAAATGATGAAAAACGGCGTGCTATAGTATGCCGTACGGTAGGGGCTATAGCCCATGGTCGAAAATGATGAAAAACGAGGTTAACATTTTTTTTCAAAATTTCAAAAAACGATGGACTATAACCCATGTTTTTTGTTTTTTTTCATTTTTTTTCAAATCCTCAAAAATGGGAAAAACGGCGTGCTATAGTATGCCGTACGGTAGGGCCTATAGCCCATGGTCGAAAATGATGAAAAACGAGGCTATTTTTTTTTTCCAAAATTTCAAAAAACGATGGACTATAACCCATGTTTTTTTTTTTTTTCATTTTTTTCAAATCCTCAAAAATGATGAAAAATGGCGTGCTATAGTATGCCGTACGGTAGGGGCTATAGCCCATGGTCGAAAATGATGAAAAACAAGGTTAACATTTTTTTTCAAAATTTCAAAAAACGATGGGCTAAAACCCATGTTTTTTTATTTTTTCATTTTTTTCAAATCCTCAAAAATGATGAAAAACGGCGTGCTATAGTATGCCGTACGGTAGGGGCTATAGCCCATGGTCGAAAATGATGAAAAACGAGGTTAACATTTTTTTTCAAAATTTCAAAAAACGATGGATTATAACTCATGTTTTTTTTTCATTTTGTTCAAATCCTCAAAAATGATGAAAAACGGCGTGCTATAGTATGCCGTACGGTAGGGGCTATAGCCCATGGTCGAAAATGATGAAAAACGAGGTTAACATTATTTTTCTAATTTTCAAAAAACGATGGACTATAACCCATGTTTTTTTTAGTTTTTGTTTTTTTCAAATCCTCAAAAATAATGAAAAATGGCGTGCTATAGTATGCCGTACGGTAGGGGCTATAGCCCATGGTCGAAAATGATGAAAAACGAGGTTAACATTTTTTTTCAAAATTTCAAAAAATGATGGACTATAACCCATGTTTTTTTTTTTTTTTTTTTTTTTTTAAATCCTCAAAAATGATGAAAAACGGCGTGCTATAGTATGCCGTACGGTAGGGGCTATAGCCCATGGTCGAAAATGATGAAAAACGAGGTTAACATTTTTTTTCAAAATTTCAAAAAACGATGGACTATAACCCATGTTTTTTTTTTTTTTTCATTTTTTTTAAATCCTCAAAAATGATGAAAAACGGCGTGGTATAGTATGCCGTACGGTAGAGCCTATAGCCCATGGTCGAAAATGATGAAAAACGAGGCTAACATTTTTTTTCAAAATTTAAAAAAACGATGGACTATAACCCATGTTTTTTTTTCATTTTTTTCAAATCCTCAAAAATGATGAAAAACGCCGTGCTATAGTATGCAGTACGGTAGGGGCTATAGCCCATGGTCGAAAATGATGAAAAACGAGGTTAACATTATTTTTCTAATTTTCAAAAAACGATGGACTATAACCCATGTTTTTTTTAGTTTTTGTTTTTTTCAAATCCTCAAAAATAATGAAAAATGGCGTGCTATAGTATGCCGTACGGTAGGGGCTATAGCCCATGGTCGAAAATGATGAAAAACGAGGTTAACATTTTTTTTCAAAATTTCAAAAAACGATGGGCTATAACCCATGTTTTTTATTTTTTTCATTTTTTTCAAATCCTCAAAAATGATGAAAAACGGCGTGCTATAGTATGCCGTACGGTAGGGGCTATAGCCCATGGTCGAAAATGATGAAAAACGAGGTTAACATTTTTTTTCAAAATTTCAAAAAACGATGGACTATAACCCATGTTTTTTTTTTTTTTTCATTTTTTTTCAAATCCTCAAAAATGATGAAAAACGGCGTGCTATAGTATGCCGTACGGTAGGGCCTATAGCCCATGGTCGAAAATGATGAAAAACGAGGCTAACATTCTTTTTCAAAATTTCAAAAAACAATGGACTATAACCCATGTTTTTTTTTTTTTCATTTTTTTCAAATCCTCAAAAATGATGAAAAACGCCGTGCTATAGTATGCAGTACGGTAGGGGCTATAGCCCATGGTCGAAAATGATGAAAAACGAGGTTAACATTATTTTTCAAAATTTCAAAAAACGATGGACTATAACCCATGTTTTTTGTTTTAAAAAAAAAAAAATTCAAATCCTCAAAAATGATGAAAAACGGCGTGCTATAGTATGCCGTACGGTAGGGCCTATAGCCCATGGTCGAAAATGATGAAAAACGAGGCTAACATTTTTTTTTCAAAATTTCAAAAAACGATGGACTATAACCCATGTTTTTTTTTTTTCATTTTTTTCAAATCCTCAAAAATGATGAAAAACGGCGTGCTGTAGTATGCAATACGGTAGGGGCTATAGCCCATGGTCGAAAATGATGAAAAACGAGGTTAACATTTTTTTTCAAAATTTCAAAAAACGATGGACTATAACCCATGTTTTTTGTTTTTTTTCATTTTTTTCAAATCCTCAAAAATGATGAAAAACGGCGTGCTATAGTATGCCGTACGGTAGGGCCTATAGCCCATGGTCGAAAATGATGAAAAACTAGGCTAATTTTTTTTTTCAAAATTTCAAAAAACGATGGACTATAACCCATGTTTTTTTTTTTTTTCTTTTTTTTCAAATCCTCAAAAATGATGAAAAACGGCGTGCTATAGTATGCCGTACGGTAGGGCCTATAGCCCATGGTCGAAAATGATGAAAAACGAGGCTATTTTTTTTTTTCAAAATTTCAAAAAACGATGGACTATAACCCATGTTTAGTTTTTTTTTCATTTTTTTCAAATCCTCAAAAATGATGAAAAACGGCGTGCTATAGTATGCCGTACGGTAGGGGCTATAGCCCATGGTCGAAAATGATGAAAAACGAGGTTAACATTTTTTTTCAAAATTTCAAAAAACGATGGACTATAACCCATGTTTTTTGTTTTTTTTCATTTTTTTTAAATCCTCAAAAATGATGAAAAACGGCGTGGTATAGTATGCCGTACGGTAGGGCCTATAGCCCATGGTCGAAAATGATGAAAAACGAGGCTAACATTTTTTTTCAAAATTTCAAAAAACGATGGACTATAACCCATGTTTTTTTTTCATTTTTTTCAAATCCTCAAAAATGATGAAAAACGCCGTGCTATAGTATGCAGTACGGTAGGGGCTATAGCCCATGGTCGAAAATGATGAAAAACGAGGTTAACATTATTTTTCTAATTTTCAAAAAACGATGGACTATAACCCATGTTTTTTTTTTTTCATTTTTTTCAAATCCTCAAAAATGATGAAAAACGGCGTGCTGTAGTATGCAATACGGTAGGGGCTATAGCCCATGGTCGAAAATGATGAAAAACGAGGTTAACATTTTTTTTCAAAATTTCAAAAAACGATGGACTATAACCCATGTTTTTTGTTTTTTTTCATTTTTTTCAAATCCTCAAAAATGATGAAAAACGGCGTGCTATAGTATGCCGTACGGTAGGGCCTATAGCCCATGGTCGAAAATGATGAAAAACTAGGCTAATTTTTTTTTTCAAAATTTCAAAAAACGATGGACTATAACCCATGTTTTTTTATTTTTTATTTTTTTTCAAATCCTCAAAAATGATGAAAAACGGCGTGCTATAGTATGCCGTACGGTAGGGCCTATAGCCCATGGTCGAAAATGATGAAAAACGAGGCTATTTCTTTTTTTCAAAATTTCAAAAAACGATGGACTATAACCCATGTTTAGTTTTTTTTTCATTTTTTTCAAATCCTCAAAAATGATGAAAAACGGCGTGCTATAGTATGCCGTACGGTAGGGGCTATAGCCCATGGTCGAAAATGATGAAAAACGAGGTTAACATTTTTTTTCAAAATTTCAAAAAACGATGGACTATAACCCATGTTTTTTGTTTTTTTTCATTTTTTTTAAATCCTCAAAAATGATGAAAAACGGCGTGGTATAGTATGCCGTACGGTAGGGCCTATAGCCCATGGTCGAAAATGATGAAAAACGAGGCTAACATTTTTTTTCAAAATTTCAAAAAACGATGGACTATAACCCATGTTTTTTTTTCATTTTTTTCAAATCCTCAAAAATGATGAAAAACGCCGTGCTATAGTATGCAGTACGGTAGGGGCTATAGCCCATGGTCGAAAATGATGAAAAACGAGGTTAACATTATTTTTCTAATTTTCAAAAAACGATGGACTATAACCCATGTTTTTTTTAGTTTTTGTTTTTTTCAAATCCTCAAAAATAATGAAAAATGGCGTGCTATAGTATGCCGTACGGTAGGGGCTATAGCCCATGGTCGAAAATGATGAAAAACGAGGTTAACATTTTTTTTCAAAATTTCAAAAAACGATGGGCTATAACCCATGTTTTTTATTTTTTTCATTTTTTTCAAATCCTCAAAAATGATGAAAAACGGCGTGCTATAGTATGCCGTACGGTAGGGGCTATAGCCCATGGTCGAAAATGATGAAAAACGAGGTTAACATTTTTTTTCAAAATTTCAAAAAACGATGGACTATAACCCATGTTTTTTTTTTTTTTTCATTTTTTTTCAAATCCTCAAAAATGATGAAAAACGGCGTGCTATAGTATGCCGTACGGTAGGGCCTATAGCCCATGGTCGAAAATGATGAAAAACGAGGCTAACATTCTTTTTCAAAATTTCAAAAAACAATGGACTATAACCCATGTTTTTTTTTTTTTCATTTTTTTCAAATCCTCAAAAATGATGAAAAACGCCGTGCTATAGTATGCAGTACGGTAGGGGCTATAGCCCATGGTCGAAAATGATGAAAAACGAGGTTAACATTATTTTTCAAAATTTCAAAAAACGATGGACTATAACCCATGTTTTTTGTTTTTTAAAAAAAAAATTCAAATCCTCAAAAATGATGAAAAACGGCGTGCTATAGTATGCCGTACGGTAGGGCCTATAGCCCATGGTCGAAAATGATGAAAAACGAGGCTAACATTTTTTTTTCAAAATTTCAAAAAACGATGGACTATAACCCATGTTTTTTTTTTTTCATTTTTTTCAAATCCTCAAAAATGATGAAAAACGGCGTGCTGTAGTATGCAATACGGTAGGGGCTATAGCCCATGGTCGAAAATGATGAAAAACGAGGTTAACATTTTTTTTCAAAATTTCAAAAAACGATGGACTATAACCCATGTTTTTTGTTTTTTTTCATTTTTTTCAAATCCTCAAAAATGATGAAAAACGGCGTGCTATAGTATGCCGTACGGTAGGGCCTATAGCCCATGGTCGAAAATGATGAAAAACTAGGCTAATTTTTTTTTTCAAAATTTCAAAAAACGATGGACTATAACCCATGTTTAGTTTTTTTTTCATTTTTTTCAAATCCTCAAAAATGATGAAAAACGGCGTTCTATAGTATGCCGTACGGTAGGGGCTATAGCCCATGGTCGAAAATGATGAAAAACGAGGTTAACATTTTTTTTTCAAAATTTCAAAAAACGATGGACTATAACCCATGTTTTTTTTTTTTTTCATTTTTTTTCAAATCCTCAAAAATGATGAAAAACGGCGTGCTATAGTATGCCGTACGGTAGGGCCTATAGCCCATGGTCGAAAATGATGAAAAACAAGGCTAACATTTTTTTCAAAATTTCAAAAAACGATGGACTATAACCCATGTTTTTTTTTTTCATTTTTTTCAAATCCTCAAAAATGATGAAAAACGGCGTGCTATAGTATGCAATACGGTAGGGGCTATAGCCCATGGTCGAAAATGATGAAAAACGAGGTTAACATTTTTTTTTCAAAATTTCAAAAAACGATGGACTATAACCCATGTTTTTTGTTTTTTTTAATTTTTTTCAAATCCTCAAAAATGATGAAAAACGGCGTGCTATAGTATGCCGTACGGTAGGGCCTATAGCCCATGGTCGAAAATGATGAAAAACTAGGCTAATTCTTTTTTCAAAATTTCAAAAAACGATGGAATATAACCCATGTTTTTTTTTTTTTAATTTTTTTTCAAATCCTCAAAAATGATGAAAAACGGCGTGCTATAGTATGCCGTACGGTAGGGGCTATAGCCCATGGTCGAAAATGATGAAAAACGAGGTTAACATTTTTTTTCAAAATTTAAAAAAACGATGGACTATAACCCATGTTTTTTTGTTTTTTTTTTCAAATCCTCAAAAATGATGAAAAACGGCGTGCTATAGTATGCCGTACGGTAGGGGCTACAGCCCATGGTCGAAAATGATGAAAAACGAGGTTAACATTTTTTTTCAAAATTTCAAAAAACGATGGACTATAACCCATGTTTTTTGTTTTTTTTCATTTTTTTTCAAATCCTCAAAAATGGGAAAAACGGCGTGCTATAGTATGCCGTACGGTAGGGCCTATAGCCCATGGTCGAAAATGATGAAAAACGAGGCTATTTTTTTTTCTCCAAAATTTCAAAAAACGATGGACTATAACCCATGTTTTTTTTTTTTTTCATTTTTTTCAAATCCTCAAAAATGATGAAAAATGGCGTGCTATAGTATGCCGTACGGTAGGGGCTATAGCCCATGGTCGAAAATGATGAAAAACAAGGTTAACATTTTTTTTCAAAATTTCAAAAAACGATGGGCTAAAACCCATGTTTTTTTATTTTTTCATTTTTTTCAAATCCTCAAAAATGATGAAAAACGGCGTGCTATAGTATGCCGTACGGTAGGGGCTATAGCCCATGGTCGAAAATGATGAAAAACGAGGTTAACATTTTTTTTCAAAATTTCAAAAAACGATGGACTATAACCCATGTTTTTTGTTTTTTTTCATTTTTTTTCAAATCCTCAAAAATGGGAAAAACGGCGTGCTATAGTATGCCGTACGGTAGGGCCTATAGCCCATGGTCGAAAATGATGAAAAACGAGGCTATTTTTTTTTTCCAAAATTTCAAAAAACGATGGACTATAACCCATGTTTTTTTTTTTTTTCATTTTTTTCAAATCCTCAAAAATGATGAAAAATGGCGTGCTATAGTATGCCGTACGGTAGGGGCTATAGCCCATGGTCGAAAATGATGAAAAACAAGGTTAACATTTTTTTTCAAAATTTCAAAAAACGATGGGCTAAAACCCATGTTTTTTTATTTTTTCATTTTTTTCAAATCCTCAAAAATGATGAAAAACGGCGTGCTATAGTATGCCGTACGGTAGGGGCTATAGCCCATGGTCGAAAATGATGAAAAACGAGGTTAACATTTTTTTTCAAAATTTCAAAAAACGATGGACTATAACCCATGTTTTTTTTTTTTTTCTTTTTTTTTAAATCCTCAAAAATGATGAAAAACGGCGTGGTATAGTATGCCGTACGGTAGGGCCTATAGCCCATGGTCGAAAATGATGAAAAACGAGGCTAACATTTTTTTTCAAAATTTCAAAAAACGATGGACTATAACCCATGTTTTTTTTTCATTTTTTTCAAATCCTCAAAAATGATGAAAAACGCCGTGCTATAGTATGCAGTACGGTAGGGGCTATAGCCCATGGTCGAAAATGATGAAAAACGAGGTTAACATTATTTTTCTAATTTTCAAAAAACGATGGACTATAACCCATGTTTTTTTTAGTTTTAGTTTTTTTCAAATCCTCAAAAATAATGAAAAATGGCGTGCTATAGTATGCCGTACGGTAGGGGCTATAGCCCATGGTCGAAAATGATGAAAAACGAGGTTAACATTTTTTTTCAAAATTTCAAAAAACGATGGGCTATAACCCATGTTTTTTATTTTTTTCATTTTTTTCAAATCCTCAAAAATGATGAAAAACGGCGTGCTATAGTATGCCGTACGGTAGGGGCTATAGCCCATGGTCGAAAATGATGAAAAACGAGGTTAACATTTTTTTTCAAAATTTCAAAAAACGATGGACTATAACCCATGTTTTTTTTTTTTTTTCATTTTTTTCAAATCCTCAAAAATGATGAAAAACAGCGTGCTATAGTATGCCGTACGGTAGGGCCTATAGCCCATGGTCGAAAATGATGAAAAACGAGGCTAACATTCTTTTTCAAAATTTCAAAAAACAATGGACTATAACCCATGTTTTTTTTTTGTTTTTTTTTTTCAAATCCTCAAAAATGATGAAAAACTCCGTGCTATAGTATGCAGTACGGTAGGGGCTATAGCCCATGGTCGAAAATGATGAAAAACGAGGTTAACATTATTTTTCAAAATTTCAAAAAACGATGGACTATAACCCATGTTTTTTGTTTTTTAAAAAAAAAATTCAAATCCTCAAAAATGATGAAAAACGGCGTGCTATAGTATGCCGTACGGTAGGGCCTATAGCCCATGGTCGAAAATGATGAAAAACGAGGCTAACATTTTTTTTCAAAATTTCAAAAAACGATGGACTATAACCCATGTTTTTTTTTCATTTTTTTCAAATCCTCAAAAATGATGAAAAACGCCGTGCTATAGTATGCCGTACGGTAGGGGCTATAGCCCATGGTCGAAAATGATGAAAAACGAGGTTAACATTTTTTTTCAAAATTTCAAAAAACGATGGGCTATAACCCATGTTTTTTATTTTTTTCATTTTTTTCAAATCCTCAAAAATGATGAAAAACAGCGTGCTATAGTATGCCGTACGGTAGGGCCTATAGCCCATGGTCGAAAATGATGAAAAACGAGGCTAACATTCTTTTTCAAAATTTCAAAAAACGATGGACTATAACCCATGTTTTTTTTTCATTTTTTTCAAATCCTCAAAAATGATGAAAAACGCCGTGCTATAGTATGCAGTACGGTAGGGGCTATAGCCCATGGTCGAAAATGATGAAAAACGAGGTTAACATTATTTTTCTAATTTTCAAAAAACGATGGACTATAACCCATGTTTTTTTTAGTTTTAGTTTTTTTCAAATCCTCAAAAATAATGAAAAATGGCGTGCTATAGTATGCCGTACGGTAGGGGCTATAGCCCATGGTCGAAAATGATGAAAAACGAGGTTAACATTTTTTTTCAAAATTTCAAAAAACGATGGGCTATAACCCATGTTTTTTATTTTTTTCATTTTTTTCAAATCCTCAAAAATGATGAAAAACGGCGTGCTATAGTATGCCGTACGGTAGGGGCTATAGCCCATGGTCGAAAATGATGAAAAACGAGGTTAACATTTTTTTTCAAAATTTCAAAAAACGATGGACTATAACCCATGTTTTTTTTTTTTTTTCATTTTTTTTCAAATCCTCAAAAATGATGAAAAACAGCGTGCTATAGTATGCCGTACGGTAGGGCCTATAGCCCATGGTCGAAAATGATGAAAAACGAGGCTAACATTCTTTTTCAAAATTTCAAAAAACAATGGACTATAACCCATGTTTTTTTTTTGTTTTTTTTTTTCAAATCCTCAAAAATGATGAAAAACTCCGTGCTATAGTATGCAGTACGGTAGGGGCTATAGCCCATGGTCGAAAATGATGAAAAACGAGGTTAACATTATTTTTCAAAATTTCAAAAAACGATGGACTATAACCCATGTTTTTTGTTTTTAAAAAAAAAAATTCAAATCCTCAAAAATGATGAAAAACGGCGTGCTATAGTATGCCGTACGGTAGGGCCTATAGCCCATGGTCGAAAATGATGAAAAACGAGGCTAACATTTTTTTTCAAAATTTCAAAAAACGATGGACTATAACCCATGTTTTTTTTTCATTTTTTTCAAATCCTCAAAAATGATGAAAAACGCCGTGCTATAGTATGCCGTACGGTAGGGGCTATAGCCCATGGTCGAAAATGATGAAAAACGAGGTTAACATTTTTTTTCAAAATTTCAAAAAACGATGGGCTATAACCCATGTTTTTTATTTTTTTCATTTTTTTCAAATCCTCAAAAATGATGAAAAACAGCGTGCTATAGTATGCCGTACGGTAGGGCCTATAGCCCATGGTCGAAAATGATGAAAAACGAGGCTAACATTCTTTTTCAAAATTTCAAAAAACAATGGACTATAACCCATGTTTTTTTTTTTTTTTTTTTTTTCAAATCCTCAAAAATGATGAAAAACTCCGTGCTATAGTATGCAGTACGGTAGGGGCTATAGCCCATGGTCGAAAATGATGAAAAACGAGGTTAACATTATTTTTCAAAATTTCAAAAAACGATGGACTATAACCCATGTTTTTTGTTTTTTTTTAAAAAAAATTCAAATCCTCAAAAATGATGAAAAACGGCGTGCTATAGTATGCCGTACGGTAGGGCCTATAGCCCATGGTCGAAAATGATGAAAAACGAGGCTAACATTTTTTTTTCAAAATTTCAAAAAACGATGGACTATAACCCATGTTTTTTTTTTTTCATTTTTTTCAAATCCTCAAAAATGATGAAAAACGGCGTGCTGTAGTATGCAATACGGTAGGGGCTATAGCCCATGGTCGAAAATGATGAAAAACGAGGTTAACATTTTTTTTCAAAATTTCAAAAAACGATGGACTATAACCCATGTTTTTTGTTTTTTTTCATTTTTTTCAAATCCTCAAAAATGATGAAAAACGGCGTGCTATAGTATGCCGTACGGTAGGGCCTATAGCCCATGGTCGAAAATGATGAAAAACTAGGCTAATTTTTTTTTTCAAAATTTCAAAAAACGATGGACTATAACCCATGTTTTTTTTTTTTTTCTTTTTTTTCAAATCCTCAAAAATGATGAAAAACGGCGTGCTATAGTATGCCGTACGGTAGGGGCTATAGCCCATGGTCGAAAATGATGAAAAACGAGGTTAACATTTTTTTTCAAAATTTCAAAAAACGATGGACTATAACCCATGTTTTTTGTTTTTTTTCATTTTTTTTCAAATCCTCAAAAATGGGAAAAACGGCGTGCTATAGTATGCCGTACGGTAGGGCCTATAGCCCATGGTCGAAAATGATGAAAAACGAGGCTATTTTTTTTTTCCAAAATTTCAAAAAACGATGGACTATAACCCATGTTTTTTTTTTTTTTCATTTTTTTCAAATCCTCAAAAATGATGAAAAATGGCGTGCTATAGTATGCCGTACGGTAGGGGCTATAGCCCATGGTCGAAAATGATGAAAAACAAGGTTAACATTTTTTTTCAAAATTTCAAAAAACGATGGGCTAAAACCCATGTTTTTTTATTTTTTCATTTTTTTCAAATCCTCAAAAATGATGAAAAACGGCGTGCTATAGTATGCCGTACGGTAGGGGCTATAGCCCATGGTCGAAAATGATGAAAAACGAGGTTAACATTTTTTTTCAAAATTTCAAAAAACGATGGACTATAACCCATGTTTTTTGTTTTTTTTCATTTTTTTTCAAATCCTCAAAAATGGGAAAAACGGCGTGCTATAGTATGCCGTACGGTAGGGCCTATAGCCCATGGTCGAAAATGATGAAAAACGAGGCTATTTTTTTTTTCCAAAATTTCAAAAAACGATGGACTATAACCCATGTTTTTTTTTTTTTTCATTTTTTTCAAATCCTCAAAAATGATGAAAAATGGCGTGCTATAGTATGCCGTACGGTAGGGGCTATAGCCCATGGTCGAAAATGATGAAAAACAAGGTTAACATTTTTTTTCAAAATTTCAAAAAACGATGGGCTAAAACCCATGTTTTTTTATTTTTTCATTTTTTTCAAATCCTCAAAAATGATGAAAAACGGCGTGCTATAGTATGCCGTACGGTAGGGGCTATAGCCCATGGTCGAAAATGATGAAAAACGAGGTTAACATTTTTTTTCAAAATTTCAAAAAACGATGGACTATAACCCATGTTTTTTTTTTTTTTCTTTTTTTTTAAATCCTCAAAAATGATGAAAAACGGCGTGGTATAGTATGCCGTACGGTAGGGCCTATAGCCCATGGTCGAAAATGATGAAAAACGAGGCTAACATTTTTTTTCAAAATTTCAAAAAACGATGGACTATAACCCATGTTTTTTTTTCATTTTTTTCAAATCCTCAAAAATGATGAAAAACGCCGTGCTATAGTATGCAGTACGGTAGGGGCTATAGCCCATGGTCGAAAATGATGAAAAACGAGGTTAACATTATTTTTCTAATTTTCAAAAAACGATGGACTATAACCCATGTTTTTTTTAGTTTTTGTTTTTTTCAAATCCTCAAAAATAATGAAAAATGGCGTGCTATAGTATGCCGTACGGTAGGGGCTATAGCCCATGGTCGAAAATGATGAAAAACGAGGTTAACATTTGTTTTCAAAATTTCAAAAAACGATGGGCTATAACCCATGTTTTTTATTTTTTTCATTTTTTTCAAATCCTCAAAAATGATGAAAAACGGCGTGCTATAGTATGCCGTACGGTAGGGGCTATAGCCCATGGTCGAAAATGATGAAAAACGAGGTTAACATTTTTTTTCAAAATTTCAAAAAACGATGGACTATAACCCATGTTTTTTTTTTTTTTTTTTTTTTTTTCAAATCCTCAAAAATGATGAAAAACGGCGTGCTATAGTATGCCGTACGGTAGGGGCTATAGCCCATGGTCGAAAATGATGAAAAACGAGGTTAACATTTTTTTTCAAAATTTCAAAAAACGATGGACTATAACCCATGTTTTTTTTTTTTTTTTTTTTTTCAAATCCTCAAAAATGATGAAAAACTCCGTGCTATAGTATGCAGTACGGTAGGGGCTATAGCCCATGGTCGAAAATGATGAAAAACGAGGTTAACATTATTTTTCAAAATTTCAAAAAACGATGGACTATAACCCATGTTTTTTTTTTTTTTTTTTTTTTTAATCTAAAAAATGATGAAAAACGGCGTGTTATAGTATGCCGTACGGTAGGGCTATAGCCCATGGTTGAAAATGATGAAATACGAGGTTAACATTTTTTTTAAAAAATTCAAAAAACGATGGATTATAACCCATGTTTTCTTTTTTTTTTTTTTTTTTTCAAATCCTCAAAAATGTTGAAAAACGGCGTGCTATAGTATGCCGTACGGTAGGGGTTATAGCCCATGGTCGAAAATGATGAAAAACGAGGTTAACATTTTTTTTCAAAATTTCAAAAAACGATGGACTATAACCCATGTTTTTTTTTTTTTTTCATTTTTTTTCAAATCCTCAAAAATGATGAAAAACGGCGTGCTATAGTATGCCGTACGGTAGGGCCTATAGCCCATGGTCGAAAATGATGAAAAACGAGGCTAACATTCTTTTTCAAAATTTCAAAAAAAAATGGACTATAACCCATGTTTTATTTTTTTCCATTTTTTTCAAATCCTCAAAAATGATGAAAAACGCCGTGCTATAGTATGCAGTACGGTAGGGGCTATAGCCCATGGTCGAAAATGATGAAAAACGAGGTTAACATTATTTTTCAAAATTTCAAAAAACGATGGACTATAACCCATGTTTTTTTTTTTTTTTCATTTTTTTTAAATCCTCAAAAATGATGAAAAACGGCGTGGTATAGTATGCCGTACGGTAGGGCCTATAGCCCATGGTCGAAAATGATGAAAAACGAGGCTAACATTTTTTTTCAAAATTTCAAAAAACGATGGACTATAACCCATGTTTTTTTTTCATTTTTTTCAAATCCTCAAAAATGATGAAAAACGCCGTGCTATAGTATGCAGTACGGTAGGGGCTATAGCCCATGGTCGAAAATGATGAAAAACGAGGTTAACATTATTTTTCTAATTTTCAAAAAACGATGGACTATAACCCATGTTTTTTTTTTTTCATTTTTTTCAAATCCTCAAAAATGATGAAAAACGGCGTGCTGTAGTATGCAATACGGTAGGGGCTATAGCCCATGGTCGAAAATGATGAAAAACGAGGTTAACATTTTTTTTCAAAATTTCAAAAAACGATGGACTATAACCCATGTTTTTTGTTTTTTTTCATTTTTTTCAAATCCTCAAAAATGATGAAAAACGGCGTGCTATAGTATGCCGTACGGTAGGGCCTATAGCCCATGGTCGAAAATGATGAAAAACTAGGCTAATTTTTTTTTTCAAAATTTCAAAAAACGATGGACTATAACCCATGTTTTTTTATTTTTTATTTTTTTTCAAATCCTCAAAAATGATGAAAAACGGCGTGCTATAGTATGCCGTACGGTAGGGCCTATAGCCCATGGTCGAAAATGATGAAAAACGAGGCTATTTCTTTTTTTCAAAATTTCAAAAAACGATGGACTATAACCCATGTTTAGTTTTTTTTTCATTTTTTTCAAATCCTCAAAAATGATGAAAAACGGCGTGCTATAGTATGCCGTACGGTAGGGGCTATAGCCCATGGTCGAAAATGATGAAAAACGAGGTTAACATTTTTTTTCAAAATTTCAAAAAACGATGGACTATAACCCATGTTTTTTGTTTTTTTTCATTTTTTTTAAATCCTCAAAAATGATGAAAAACGGCGTGGTATAGTATGCCGTACGGTAGGGCCTATAGCCCATGGTCGAAAATGATGAAAAACGAGGCTAACATTTTTTTTCAAAATTTCAAAAAACGATGGACTATAACCCATGTTTTTTTTTCATTTTTTTCAAATCCTCAAAAATGATGAAAAACGCCGTGCTATAGTATGCAGTACGGTAGGGGCTATAGCCCATGGTCGAAAATGATGAAAAACGAGGTTAACATTATTTTTCTAATTTTCAAAAAACGATGGACTATAACCCATGTTTTTTTTAGTTTTTGTTTTTTTCAAATCCTCAAAAATAATGAAAAATGGCGTGCTATAGTATGCCGTACGGTAGGGGCTATAGCCCATGGTCGAAAATGATGAAAAACGAGGTTAACATTTTTTTTCAAAATTTCAAAAAACGATGGGCTATAACCCATGTTTTTTATTTTTTTCATTTTTTTCAAATCCTCAAAAATGATGAAAAACGGCGTGCTATAGTATGCCGTACGGTAGGGCCTATAGCCCATGGTCGAAAATGATGAAAAACGAGGCTAACATTTTTTTTTCAAAATTTCAAAAAACGATGGACTATAACCCATGTTTTTTTTTTTTCATTTTTTTCAAATCCTCAAAAATGATGAAAAACGGCGTGCTGTAGTATGCAATACGGTAGGGGCTATAGCCCATGGTCGAAAATGATGAAAAACGAGGTTAACATTTTTTTTCAAAATTTCAAAAAACGATGGACTATAACCCATGTTTTTTGTTTTTTTTCATTTTTTTCAAATCCTCAAAAATGATGAAAAACGGCGTGCTATAGTATGCCGTACGGTAGGGCCTATAGCCCATGGTCGAAAATGATGAAAAACTAGGCTAATTTTTTTTTTCAAAATTTCAAAAAACGATGGACTATAACCCATGTTTAGTTTTTTTTTCATTTTTTTCAAATCCTCAAAAATGATGAAAAACGGCGTTCTATAGTATGCCGTACGGTAGGGGCTATAGCCCATGGTCGAAAATGATGAAAAACGAGGTTAACATTTTTTTTTCAAAATTTCAAAAAACGATGGACTATAACCCATGTTTTTTGTTTTTTTTCATTTTTTTTCAAATCCTCAAAAATGATGAAAAACGGCGTGCTATAGTATGCCGTACGGTAGGGCCTATAGCCCATGGTCGAAAATGATGAAAAACAAGGCTAACATTTTTTTTCAAAATTTCAAAAAACGATGGACTATAACCCATGTTTTTTTTTTTCATTTTTTTCAAATCCTCAAAAATGATGAAAAACGGCGTGCTATAGTATGCAATACGGTAGGGGCTATAGCCCATGGTCGAAAATGATGAAAAACGAGGTTAACATTTTTTTTTCAAAATTTCAAAAAACGATGGACTATAACCCATGTTTTTTGTTTTTTTTAATTTTTTTCAAATCCTCAAAAATGATGAAAAACGGCGTGCTATAGTATGCCGTACGGTAGGGCCTATAGCCCATGGTCGAAAATGATGAAAAACTAGGCTAATTCTTTTTTTCAAAATTTCAAAAAACGATGGAATATAACCCATGTTTTTTTTTTTTTAATTTTTTTTCAAATCCTCAAAAATGATGAAAAACGGCGTGCTATAGTATGCCGTACGGTAGGGGCTATAGCCCATGGTCGAAAATGATGAAAAACGAGGTTAACATTTTTTTTCAAAATTTAAAAAAACGATGGACTATAACCCATGTTTTTTTGTTTTTTTTTTCAAATCCTCAAAAATGATGAAAAACGGCGTGCTATAGTATGCCGTACGGTAGGGGCTACAGCCCATGGTCGAAAATGATGAAAAACGAGGTTAACATTTTTTTTCAAAATTTCAAAAAACGATGGACTATAACCCATGTTTTTTGTTTTTTTTCATTTTTTTTCAAATCCTCAAAAATGGGAAAAACGGCGTGCTATAGTATGCCGTACGGTAGGGCCTATAGCCCATGGTCGAAAATGATGAAAAACGAGGCTATTTTTTTTTCTCCAAAATTTCAAAAAACGATGGACTATAACCCATGTTTTTTTTTTTTTTCATTTTTTTCAAATCCTCAAAAATGATGAAAAATGGCGTGCTATAGTATGCCGTACGGTAGGGGCTATAGCCCATGGTCGAAAATGATGAAAAACAAGGTTAACATTTTTTTTCAAAATTTCAAAAAACGATGGGCTAAAACCCATGTTTTTTTATTTTTTCATTTTTTTCAAATCCTCAAAAATGATGAAAAACGGCGTGCTATAGTATGCCGTACGGTAGGGGCTATAGCCCATGGTCGAAAATGATGAAAAACGAGGTTAACATTTTTTTTCAAAATTTCAAAAAACGATGGACTATAACCCATGTTTTTTGTTTTTTTTCATTTTTTTTCAAATCCTCAAAAATGGGAAAAACGGCGTGCTATAGTATGCCGTACGGTAGGGCCTATAGCCCATGGTCGAAAATGATGAAAAACGAGGCTATTTTTTTTTTCCAAAATTTCAAAAAACGATGGACTATAACCCATGTTTTTTTTTTTTTTCATTTTTTTCAAATCCTCAAAAATGATGAAAAATGGCGTGCTATAGTATGCCGTACGGTAGGGGCTATAGCCCATGGTCGAAAATGATGAAAAACAAGGTTAACATTTTTTTTCAAAATTTCAAAAAACGATGGGCTAAAACCCATGTTTTTTTATTTTTTCATTTTTTTCAAATCCTCAAAAATGATGAAAAACGGCGTGCTATAGTATGCCGTACGGTAGGGGCTATAGCCCATGGTCGAAAATGATGAAAAACGAGGTTAACATTTTTTTTCAAAATTTCAAAAAACGATGGACTATAACCCATGTTTTTTTTTTTTTTCTTTTTTTTTAAATCCTCAAAAATGATGAAAAACGGCGTGGTATAGTATGCCGTACGGTAGGGCCTATAGCCCATGGTCGAAAATGATGAAAAACGAGGCTAACATTTTTTTTCAAAATTTCAAAAAACGATGGACTATAACCCATGTTTTTTTTTCATTTTTTTCAAATCCTCAAAAATGATGAAAAACGCCGTGCTATAGTATGCAGTACGGTAGGGGCTATAGCCCATGGTCGAAAATGATGAAAAACGAGGTTAACATTATTTTTCTAATTTTCAAAAAACGATGGACTATAACCCATGTTTTTTTTAGTTTTAGTTTTTTTCAAATCCTCAAAAATAATGAAAAATGGCGTGCTATAGTATGCCGTACGGTAGGGGCTATAGCCCATGGTCGAAAATGATGAAAAACGAGGTTAACATTTTTTTTCAAAATTTCAAAAAACGATGGGCTATAACCCATGTTTTTTATTTTTTTCATTTTTTTCAAATCCTCAAAAATGATGAAAAACGGCGTGCTATAGTATGCCGTACGGTAGGGGCTATAGCCCATGGTCGAAAATGATGAAAAACGAGGTTAACATTTTTTTTCAAAATTTCAAAAAACGATGGACTATAACCCATGTTTTTTTTTTTTTTTCATTTTTTTTCAAATCCTCAAAAATGATGAAAAACAGCGTGCTATAGTATGCCGTACGGTAGGGCCTATAGCCCATGGTCGAAAATGATGAAAAACGAGGCTAACATTCTTTTTCAAAATTTCAAAAAACAATGGACTATAACCCATGTTTTTTTTTTGTTTTTTTTTTTCAAATCCTCAAAAATGATGAAAAACTCCGTGCTATAGTATGCAGTACGGTAGGGGCTATAGCCCATGGTCGAAAATGATGAAAAACGAGGTTAACATTATTTTTCAAAATTTCAAAAAACGATGGACTATAACCCATGTTTTTTGTTTTTTTAAAAAAAAATTCAAATCCTCAAAAATGATGAAAAACGGCGTGCTATAGTATGCCGTACGGTAGGGCCTATAGCCCATGGTCGAAAATGATGAAAAACGAGGCTAACATTTTTTTTCAAAATTTCAAAAAACGATGGACTATAACCCATGTTTTTTTTTCATTTTTTTCAAATCCTCAAAAATGATGAAAAACGCCGTGCTATAGTATGCCGTACGGTAGGGGCTATAGCCCATGGTCGAAAATGATGAAAAACGAGGTTAACATTTTTTTTCAAAATTTCAAAAAACGATGGGCTATAACCCATGTTTTTTATTTTTTTCATTTTTTTCAAATCCTCAAAAATGATGAAAAACAGCGTGCTATAGTATGCCGTACGGTAGGGCCTATAGCCCATGGTCGAAAATGATGAAAAACGAGGCTAACATTCTTTTTCAAAATTTCAAAAAACAATGGACTATAACCCATGTTTTTTTTTTTTTTTTTTTTTCAAATCCTCAAAAATGATGAAAAACTCCGTGCTATAGTATGCAGTACGGTAGGGGCTATAGCCCATGGTCGAAAATGATGAAAAACGAGGTTAACATTATTTTTCAAAATTTCAAAAAACGATGGACTATAACCCATGTTTTTTGTTTTTTTTTAAAAAAATTCAAATCCTCAAAAATGATGAAAAACGGCGTGCTATAGTATGCCGTACGGTAGGGCCTATAGCCCATGGTCGAAAATGATGAAAAACGAGGCTAACATTTTTTTTTCAAAATTTCAAAAAACGATGGACTATAACCCATGTTTTTTTTTTTTCATTTTTTTCAAATCCTCAAAAATGATGAAAAACGGCGTGCTGTAGTATGCAATACGGTAGGGGCTATAGCCCATGGTCGAAAATGATGAAAAACGAGGTTAACATTTTTTTTCAAAATTTCAAAAAACGATGGACTATAACCCATGTTTTTTGTTTTTTTTCATTTTTTTCAAATCCTCAAAAATGATGAAAAACGGCGTGCTATAGTATGCCGTACGGTAGGGCCTATAGCCCATGGTCGAAAATGATGAAAAACTAGGCTAATTTTTTTTTTCAAAATTTCAAAAAACGATGGACTATAACCCATGTTTTTTTTTTTTTTCTTTTTTTTCAAATCCTCAAAAATGATGAAAAACGGCGTGCTATAGTATGCCGTACGGTAGGGGCTATAGCCCATGGTCGAAAATGATGAAAAACGAGGTTAACATTTTTTTTCAAAATTTCAAAAAACGATGGACTATAACCCATGTTTTTTGTTTTTTTTCATTTTTTTTCAAATCCTCAAAAATGGGAAAAACGGCGTGCTATAGTATGCCGTACGGTAGGGCCTATAGCCCATGGTCGAAAATGATGAAAAACGAGGCTATTTTTTTTTTCCAAAATTTCAAAAAACGATGGACTATAACCCATGTTTTTTTTTTTTTTCATTTTTTTCAAATCCTCAAAAATGATGAAAAATGGCGTGCTATAGTATGCCGTACGGTAGGGGCTATAGCCCATGGTCGAAAATGATGAAAAACAAGGTTAACATTTTTTTTCAAAATTTCAAAAAACGATGGGCTAAAACCCATGTTTTTTTATTTTTTCATTTTTTTCAAATCCTCAAAAATGATGAAAAACGGCGTGCTATAGTATGCCGTACGGTAGGGGCTATAGCCCATGGTCGAAAATGATGAAAAACGAGGTTAACATTTTTTTTCAAAATTTCAAAAAACGATGGACTATAACCCATGTTTTTTGTTTTTTTTCATTTTTTTTCAAATCCTCAAAAATGGGAAAAACGGCGTGCTATAGTATGCCGTACGGTAGGGCCTATAGCCCATGGTCGAAAATGATGAAAAACGAGGCTATTTTTTTTTTCCAAAATTTCAAAAAACGATGGACTATAACCCATGTTTTTTTTTTTTTTCATTTTTTTCAAATCCTCAAAAATGATGAAAAATGGCGTGCTATAGTATGCCGTACGGTAGGGGCTATAGCCCATGGTCGAAAATGATGAAAAACAAGGTTAACATTTTTTTTCAAAATTTCAAAAAACGATGGGCTAAAACCCATGTTTTTTTATTTTTTCATTTTTTTCAAATCCTCAAAAATGATGAAAAACGGCGTGCTATAGTATGCCGTACGGTAGGGGCTATAGCCCATGGTCGAAAATGATGAAAAACGAGGTTAACATTTTTTTTCAAAATTTCAAAAAACGATGGACTATAACCCATGTTTTTTTTTTTTTTCTTTTTTTTTAAATCCTCAAAAATGATGAAAAACGGCGTGGTATAGTATGCCGTACGGTAGGGCCTATAGCCCATGGTCGAAAATGATGAAAAACGAGGCTAACATTTTTTTTCAAAATTTCAAAAAACGATGGACTATAACCCATGTTTTTTTTTCATTTTTTTCAAATCCTCAAAAATGATGAAAAACGCCGTGCTATAGTATGCAGTACGGTAGGGGCTATAGCCCATGGTCGAAAATGATGAAAAACGAGGTTAACATTATTTTTCTAATTTTCAAAAAACGATGGACTATAACCCATGTTTTTTTTAGTTTTTGTTTTTTTCAAATCCTCAAAAATAATGAAAAATGGCGTGCTATAGTATGCCGTACGGTAGGGGCTATAGCCCATGGTCGAAAATGATGAAAAACGAGGTTAACATTTGTTTTCAAAATTTCAAAAAACGATGGGCTATAACCCATGTTTTTTATTTTTTTCATTTTTTTCAAATCCTCAAAAATGATGAAAAACGGCGTGCTATAGTATGCCGTACGGTAGGGGCTATAGCCCATGGTCGAAAATGATGAAAAACGAGGTTAACATTTTTTTTCAAAATTTCAAAAAACGATGGACTATAACCCATGTTTTTTTTTTTTTTTTTTTTTTTTCAAATCCTCAAAAATGATGAAAAACGGCGTGCTATAGTATGCCGTACGGTAGGGGCTATAGCCCATGGTCGAAAATGATGAAAAACGAGGTTAACATTTTTTTTCAAAATTTCAAAAAACGATGGACTATAACCCATGTTTTTTTTTTTTTTTTTTTTTTCAAATCCTCAAAAATGATGAAAAACTCCGTGCTATAGTATGCAGTACGGTAGGGGCTATAGCCCATGGTCGAAAATGATGAAAAACGAGGTTAACATTATTTTTCAAAATTTCAAAAAACGATGGACTATAACCCATGTTTTTTTTTTTTTTTTTTTTTTAATCTAAAAAATGATGAAAAACGGCGTGTTATAGTATGCCGTACGGTAGGGCTATAGCCCATGGTTGAAAATGATGAAATACGAGGTTAACATTTTTTTTTTAAAATTCAAAAAACGATGGATTATAACCCATGTTTTCTTTTTTTTTTTTTTTTTTTCAAATCCTCAAAAATAATGAAAAATTTCGAGCTATAGTATGCCGTACGGTAGGGGCTATAGCCCATGGTCGAAAATGATGAAAAACGAGGTTAACATTTTTTTTCAAAATTTCAAAAAACGATGGGCTATAACCCATGATTTTTTATTTTTTCATTTTTTTCAAATCCTCAAAAATGATGAAAAACGGCGTGCTATAGTATGCCGTACGGTAGGGCCTATAGCCCATGGTCGAAAATGATGAAAAACGAGGCTAACATTTTTTTTCAAAATTTCAAAAAACGATGGACTATAACCCATGTTTTTTGTTTTTTTTCATTTTTTTTCAAATCCTCAAAAATGGGAAAAACGGCGTGCTATAGTATGCCGTACGGTAGGGCCTATAGCCCATGGTCGAAAATGATGAAAAACGAGGCTATTTTTTTTTTTCAAAATTTCAAAAAACGATGGACTATAACCCATGTTTTATTTTTATTTTTTTCAACTCCTCAAAAATGATGAAAAACGCCGTGCTATAGTATGCAGTACGGTAGGGGCTATAGCCCATGGTCGAAAATGATGAAAAACGAGGTTAACATTATTTTTCTAATTTTCAAAAAACGATGGACTATAACCCATGTTTTTTTTAGTTTTAGTTTTTTTCAAATCCTCAAAAATAATGAAAAATGGCGTGCTATAGTATGCCGTACGGTAGGGGCTATAGCCCATGGTCGAAAATGATGAAAAACGAGGTTAACATTTTTTTTCAAAATTTCAAAAAACGATGGGCTATAACCCATGTTTTTTATTTTTTTCATTTTTTTCAAATCCTCAAAAATGTTGAAAAACGGCGTGCTATAGTATGCCGTACGGTAGGGGTTATAGCCCATGGTCGAAAATGATGAAAAACGAGGTTAACATTTTTTTTCAAAATTTCAAAAAACGATGGACTATAACCCATGTTTTTTTTTTTTTTTCATTTTTTTTCAAATCCTCAAAAATGATGAAAAACGGCGTGCTATAGTATGCCGTACGGTAGGGCCTATAGCCCATGGTCGAAAATGATGAAAAACGAGGCTAACATTCTTTTTCAAAATTTCAAAAAAAAATGGACTATAACCCATGTTTTATTTTTTTCCATTTTTTTCAAATCCTCAAAAATGATGAAAAACGCCGTGCTATAGTATGCAGTACGGTAGGGGCTATAGCCCATGGTCGAAAATGATGAAAAACGAGGTTAACATTATTTTTCAAAATTTCAAAAAACGATGGACTATAACCCATGTTTTTTTTTTTTTTTTATCTAAAAAATGATGAAAAACGGCGTGTTATGCGTACGGTAGGGCTATAGCCCATGGTTGAAAATGATGAAATACGAGGTTAACATTTTTTTTTAAAAATTCAAAAAACGATGGACTATAACCCATGTTTTCTTTTTTTTTTTTCTTTTTTTCAAATCCTCAAAAATAATGAAAAATGTCGAGCTATAGTATGCCGTACGGTAGGGGCTATAGCCCATGGTCGAAAATGATGAAAAACGAGGTTAACATTTTTTTTCAAAATTTCAAAAAACGATGGGCTATAACCCATGTTTATTTATTTTTTCATTTTTTTCAAATCCTCAAAAATGATGAAAAACGGCGTGCTATAGTATGCCGTACGGTAGGGCCTATAGCCCATGGTCGAAAATGATGAAAAACGAGGCTAACATTTTTTTTCAAAATTTCAAAAAACGATGGACTATAACCCATGTTTTTTTTGTTTGTTTTTTTCAAATCCTCAAAAATGATGAAAAACGGCGTGCTATAGTATGCAGTACGGTAGGGGCTATAGCCCATGGTCGAAAATGATGAAAAACGAGGCTAACATCTTTTTTCAAAATTTCAAAAAACGATGGACTATAACCCATGTTTTTTTTCCCCATTTTTTTCAAATCCTCAAAAATGATGAAAAACGGCGTGCTATAGTATGCAGTACGGTAGGGGCTATTAAAGTTCTCAACGGGCCCAAAAATTATGGCCCGGCCCGACCCTACCCTAACTGGGTGGGCCCGAGGCTCGGCCCTACCCTAAAAATTGCCATAATGTTAAGCCCGAAGCCCAACAAAAGCCCGAAAGAAAAAAAAGAGAGAAAAAAAAGCAGCACTAAATGGCAGCGCAGCGGCGCCGTGTTTCAGTGTGAAAGTGAGAACGGAGATCAGCGGATTTATCGAAATAAAGGATGTATGTAACTCACGTTAGAATAGGCTATTAATGTTCCATAACTTCCATTTCCAATCATTCTAATGGATTCCATACAGTGGTGGTGGTGACTGGTGAGTAAACATGAATAGCTGCTGCAGCTCCCTCCCTTAGTTTCCTCTGAAGTGAAGTTGCTTTACGTGTAGCTATAAGTTATATATCACCATCATGGATCGTTTGGTGACGTTGATTAATAATTAGGTTTTATTCATCGCAGCCAGCTGGGTTAACGAGACTCTCAGTGCAACATGACGAAAACCTGACGCTTCTTCAGCTGTGATAATCCGATTGATTTGATAAAATATTTAAGCATATGGCAACTTGGCAAGTTAACTGGTGGTTAGTAGCTCGTTTGGTGCGCAAACCAGAGGGAAACCAGCGGTAGCACGCAAGTCTCTCACCGTTCACTGTTCTCTAGTCTACTGCCTGCGCGCGGGGCAGGCTGCAATGCTGCGCTGGCCTCGTACACACATGCTGGACTGACATGATCTGTTCTGTCTGTGTTTCATGGCCGCCTTATTCTCAATGCTTTTCTAATGGAAGTCACGTGGTTTGACATGTGTGTACGAGGCCTCCGAGTCTGAAATGCCAGTGCGATGCGACCCCCGTCTCCAGTCCTCCTCCTGTCACAAGTGAATCGCCTAGCGCAGCCCTCTTCATAATAAATGCATACACGTATACACAATCACATTACACAAATAACAGAATTGCTATTTTTATTATAATAACACTTAAAAAAAAAAAAAAAAAAAGAACAAAATTGCGGAAAATCACAGAGCCCGAGGCTCGGCCCGGCCCGACTAATTAGCATATTATTTGGGCCCGGCCCGGCCCTAAAACGTCGGGTCGGGTCGGGCTTGGTCGGGCCTGGTCGGGTTCGGGCAGAGTTTGAGAACTTTAGGGGCTATAGCCCATGGTCGAAAATGATGAAAAACGAGGTTAACATTTTTTTTCAAAATTTCAAAAAACGATGGACTATAACCCATGTTTTTTGTTTTTTTTCATTTTTTTTCAAATCCTCAAAAATGATGAAAAACGGCGTGCTATAGTATGCCGTACGGTAGGGCCTATAGCCCATGGTCGAAAATGATGAAAAACGAGGTTAACATTTTTTTTCAAAATTTCAAAAAACGATGGACTATAACCCATGTTTTTTTTTTTTCATTTTTTTCAAATCCTCAAAAATGATGAAAAACGCTGTGCTATAGTATGCAGTACGGTAGGGGCTATAGCCCATGGTCGAAAATGATGAAAAACGAGGTTAACATTTTTTTTCAAAATTTCAAAAAACGATGGACTATAACCCATGTTTTGTTTGTTTTTTTGTTTTTTTTCAAATCCTCAAAAATGATGAAAAACGGCGTGTTATAGTATGCCGTACGGTAGGGGCTATAGCCCATGGTCGAAAATGATGAAAAACGAGGTTAACATTTTTTTTCAAAATTTCTAAAAACGATGGGCTATAACCCATGTTTTTATTTTTTTTATTTTATTTTTTTCAAAATCTCAAAAATGATGAAAAACGGCGTGTTATAGTATGCCGTACGGTAGGGGCTATAGCCCATGGTCGAAAATGATGAAAAACGAGGTTAACATTTTTTTTTCAAAATTTCAAAAAACGATGGACTATAACCCATGTTTTTTTTTTTTTTTTTTTTTTTAAATCCTCAAAAATGATGAAAAATGGCGTGCTATAGTATGCCGTACGGTAGGGGCTATAGCCCATGGTCGAAAATGATGAAAAACGAGGTTAACATTTTTTTTCAAAATTTCAAAAAACGACGGGCTATAACCCATGTTTTTTTGTTTTTTTAATTTTGTTCAAATCCTCAAAAATGATGAAAAACGGCGTGCTATAGTATGCCGTACGGTAGGGGCTATAGCCCATGGTCAAAAATGATGAAAAACGAGGTTAACATTTTTTTTCAAAATTTCAAAAAACGACGGGCTATAACCCATGTTTTTTTGTTTTTTTCATTTTGTTCAAATCCTCAAAAATTATGAAAAACGGCGTGCTATAGTATGCCGTACGGTAGGGGCTATAGCCCATGGTCGAAAATTATGAAAAACGAGGTTAACATTTTTTTTCAAAATTTCAAAAAAACGATGGGCTATAACCCATGTTTTATTTTTTTATTTTTTTTCAAATCCTCAAAAATGATGAAAAACGGCGTGCTATAGTATGCCGTACGGTAGGGGCTATAGCCCATGGTCGAAAATGATGAAAAACGAGGTTAACATTTTTTTTTTTTTTTTTCAAAAAACGATGGACTATAACCCATGTTTTGTTTTTTTTCATTTTTTTCAAATCCTCAAAAATGATGAAAAACAGCGTGCTATAGTATGCCGTACGGTAGGGCCTATAGCCCATGGTCGAAAATGATGAAAAACGACGTTAACATTTTTTTTCAAAATTTCAAAAAACGATGGACTATAACCCATGTTTTTTTTTGTTTTTTTTCAAATCCTCAAAAATGATGAAAAACGGCGTGCTATAGTATGCCATACGGTAGGGGCTATAGCCCATGGTCGAAAATGATGAAAAACGAGGTTAACATTTTTTTTCAAAATTTCAAAAAACGATGGATTATAACTCATGTTTTTTTTTCATTTTGTTCAAATCCTCAAAAGTGATGAAAAACGGCGTGCTATAGTATGCCGTACGGTAGGGGCTATAGCCCATGGTCGAAAATGATGAAAAACGAGGTTAACATTTTTTTTCAAAATTTCAAAAAACGATGGACCATAACCCATGTTTTTTGTTTTTTTTCATTTTTTTTCAAATCCTCAAAAATGATGAAAAATGGCGTGCTATAGTATGCCGTACGGTAGGGGCTATAGCCCATGGTCGAAGATGATGAAAAACGAGGTTAACATTTTTTTTCAAAATTTCTAAAAACGATGGGCTATAACCCATGTTTTTATTTTTTTTATTTTATTTTTTTCAAAATCTCAAAAATGATGAAAAACGGCGTGTTATAGTATGCCGTACGGTAGGGGCTATAGCCCATGGTCGAAAATGATGAAAAACGAGGTTAACATTTTTTTTCAAAATTTCAAAAAACGATGGACTATAACCCATGTTTTTTTTTTGTTTTGTTTTTTTAAATCCTCAAAAATGATGAAAAATGGCGTGCTATAGTATGCCGTACGGTAGGGGCTATAGCCCATGGTCGAAAATGATGAAAAACGAGGTTAACATTTTTTTTCAAAATTTCAAAAAACGACGGGCTATAACCCATGTTTTTTTGTTTTTTTCATTTTGTTCAAATCCTCAAAAATGATGAAAAACGGCGTGCTATAGTATGCCGTACGGTAGGGGCTATAGCCCATGGTCGAAAATGATGAAAAATGAGGTTAACATTTTTTTTCAAAATTTCAAAAAAACGATGGGCTATAACCCATGTTTTATTTTTTTATTTTTTTTCAAATCCTCAAAAATGATGAAAAACGGCGTGCTATAGTATGCCGTACGGTAGGGGCTATAGCCCATGGTCGAAAATGATGAAAAACCAGGTTAACATTTTTTTTCAAAATTTCAAAAAACGATGGACTATAACCCATGTTTTGTTTTTTTTATTTTTTTTCAAATCCTCAAAAATGATGAAAAACGGCGTGCTATAGTATGCCGTACGGTAGGGCCTATAGCCCATGGTCGAAAATGATGAAAAACGAGGTTAACATTTTTTTTCAAAATTTCAAAAAACGATGGATTATAACTCATGTTTTTTTTTCATTTTGTTCAAATCCTCAAAAATGATGAAAAACGGCGTGCTATAGTATGCCGTACGGTAGGGGCTATAGCCCATGGTCGAAAATGATGAAAAACCAGGTTAACATTTTTTTTCAAAATTTCAAAAAACGATGGACTATAACCCATGTTTTGTTTTTTTTCATTTTTTTCAAATCCTCAAAAATGATGAAAAACGGCGTGCTATAGTATGCCGTACGGTAGGGCCTATAGCCCATGGTCGAAAATGATGAAAAACGAGGTTAACATTATTTTTTCAAAATTTCATAAAACGATGGACTATAACCCATGTTTTTTTTGTTTTTTTGTTTTTTTTTCAAATCCTCAAAAATGATGAAAAACGGCGTGCTATAGTATGCCGTACGGTAGGGGCTATAGCCCATGGTCGAAAATGATGAAAAACGAGGTTAACATTTTTTTCAATTTTTCAAAAAACGACGGGCTATAACCCATGTTTTTTTGTTTTTTTCATTTTGTTCAAATCCTCAAAAATGATGAAAAACGGCGTGCTATAGTATGCCGTACGGTAGGGGCTATAGCCCATGGTCGAAAATGATGAAAAACGAGGTTAACATTTTTTTTCAAAATTTCAAAAAACGATGGACCATAACCCATGTTTTTTGTTTTTTTTCTTTTTTTTTCAAATCCTCAAAAATGATGAAAAATGGCGTGCTATAGTATGCCGTACGGTAGGGGCTATAGCCCATGGTCGAAGATGATGAAAAACGAGGTTAACATTTTTTTTCAAAATTTCTAAAAACGATGGGCTATAACCCATGTTTTTATTTTTTTTATTTTATTTTTTTCAAAATCTCAAAAATGATGAAAAACGGCGTGTTATAGTATGCCGTACGATATGGGCTATTAGACGAGCGTCTAAAAATGGGATAAAAAACGTCTAAAAATAGACGTCTAAAACACGTCTAAAATTGGACGTGTTTTAGTCTATTTTTTTGTCTATTTTTAGACGTTTTTCAGACGTCTATTTTCAGACGTTTTTTATCCCATTTTTAGACGCACGTCTAATAGCCGGCTATTGCTCAGTGGGATGGTCAAAAATGATGAAGAACGGCGTGTTATAGTATGCCGTACGGTATGGGCCATAAATAAATAAACCATGTAAATACAACAAATTGAGTAGAGCACTGCAGGGACTTGAACCCTGTTCTGGTAAACCAGGAGTACCACACCAGTGCCTTAGTTTGTTTTGTTGTAATTTACAGGGCCATTATTTTCATCTCAAATCCACAAATCATGAAAAACGTCATGCAGTCCGAAACCATGGACTATAGTATACCTTTTTTTGTGATTAATCTTTTTTTCAAATCCTCCAAAATCACACCTGTGTGAAGTAAGTGCTGCAACTCTGTTGGGTTGCACCACGGCATACTATAGAGTGTCAACTCTGTTGGGTTGCACCACGGCATACTATAGAGTGTCAACTCTGTTGGGATGCACCACGGCATACTATAGAGCGTCAACTCTGTTGTGTTGCACCACTGCATACTATAGAGCGTCAACTCTGTTGGGTAGCACCACTGCATACTATAGAGTGTCAACTCTGTTGGGTTGCACCACTGCATACTATAGAGCGTCAACTCTGTTGGGTTGCACCACGGCATACTATAGAGCGTCAACTCTGTTGTGTTGCACCACTGCATACTATAGAGCGTCAACTCTGTTGGGTTGCACCACGGCATACTATAGAGTGTCAACTCTGTTGGGTTGCACCACTGCATACTATAGAGTGTCAACTCTGTTGGGTTGCACCACGGCATACTATAGAGCGTCAACTCTGTTGTGTTGCACCACTGCATACTATAGAGCGTCAACTCTGTTGTGTTGCACCACTGCATACTATAGAGCGTCAACTCTGTTGGGATGCACCACGGCATACTATAGAGCGTCAACTCCGTTGGGTTGCACCACGGCATACTATAGAGCGTCGCAGTCCCGCCCCCTCGAGAGACCCGGAAAAGAAATCCCTGTTCATTTTCCTCATAGACTTTTCAGAAAGTATTTATTTAAAGAGGTTTACGCCGCGGACAAAGCCAGCTCTTGTTGTGACAAATCATGACAATAAACAATGTTTTGGGCCAAACAAAGAATTAGGAAAAAAACGGAAGGTACAACACTTTCTTCTTTGTAATTATTTGTTTGGTCCAAGATATTGTGTTTGTTGTCATGACTCGGCTTCGTACGACACTTTAAATACTTTTTGAAATGTCTATGGGAAAAATGCATTGGGATTCATTTCCTGGGCCTGACATCATCATGAAAGGGGGCGGGGCGGGTCCGAGACCATGGACGGTCATTTTTTTAATGTTCCCCTCAGAAGTGATTCTAGGGTTAATGTAATTAATGTAGTAAATACATAAATGAAAATTGGATTTAATTATTACATTAACGATATGAACGAAATAATGAATATTAAATGAAAAAAGTTGCAATCAAAGATTTGGAACTCCTCTGTAGTAACGAGGAACCCTTATACTAGTGGTCAGAGAACCATGATTAGTCCCGAATATCAAAAGTTACAATAGGAGGCAGGGCGTTTAAGTCCCGGGCACCTTCTCCCGGCATCCGTCCTCGGGGGTGACACGCACTGCACAGTCAAGACTAGATAAAAAACCTCTATGACAAAGGTCACCCGACAAAGTAAAAAGGGTGAGAAGAGAACCCCTCCACCCAACCCCTCGGCGTGGTCACGCCGCCAGGACGAGTTAATTGCACAACCAAACACTGTTGTATATTGTGTACACGTATTTTATAGAGAAAAGGTTTTATTATGAGAAGGGAGTTTAATTGTGTTTAAGTGCTTTGCATATTATATGAAATGTCTTGTAGTTTACCGTTTTGCCTCATTCTATAACCCACTGAGTATTTACTTTAATAAAGATTGTTATACATGTAAAACCCTTGTCTGTGGTCCTTCCAGGTGACATGACTACAGTTTGTAGTATAAGGGCCGATTCATACTCCTATTTTAGAGCCGAATAAAAGTCGTTTCGGCGCTGTAGAGCCTACAATTTGACGTAATTTGAGGTTCGGTGGGGCGGGGTACCGTCCTAAAGTCGGCTCTTCGGTGCTACTGAAAATTTCTGACGAGCCGAAATCATTTCGGCACTACAGCGCCGAAACAGCTGTAAAATAGGAGTATGAATCGGCCCTATCGTATAGAAATGTTTAGGCATTTTGAGCAAAGATCCCGGGAGGAGAGAGATACAATTCAGATACAAAAGTCAGAATACAAAAGTGAGGCAAGAGGAGACACATGGTATAGGGATGGAGCTCGTTAATTTATATTGATAACAATCAGGCTTATCGAGCCCACTATCGAGCAATTTATTATTTTGTGGAAAGACGGGAGACAATAAAATCTGAACAGAACCAGTATCTTAAAATAATCCAAATCTACAAAATAACTAGTAAAGTGTCCAAATAATAGAATATAAAAGTACAATATATTGTCCACAGTATACTTCTGTGGACAATAGTCCACGGTGGACGATAGTTTATTTGTTTGTGTCTCAAAAAGTACCAACACATTTCTCATATTGTTGTCCTTTTAGAGTCACAATAAACAACCAACAGTCCTTCTAACAACACTAATGTTTAAACAATAACAGAGTTAATGTTGGCTAAAAAACCATGCGGTTCTCAAACAAACCTTACCTTCCAGCAGCTATGACCCAAACACTGCTATGCACCACTGTATCCGGGTCTAGACCGTTGGTCATTGGTCCGTCAGAGTGAATGGATCACAGCTGTGTGGATTTACAGACAGACAGATAGATCCCTGGTACAACATAGTATTCAGATGGGGGTCCCTGGTACAACAGTGTTCAGATGGGGTCCCTGGTACTAACATAGTATTCAGATGGGGGTCCCTGGTACAACATTATGTTCAGATGGAGGTCCATGGGACAACATCATGTTCAGATGGGGGTCCCTGATATTAATGTGGGGGTCCTTGAACTCCTTGACATGAAAAGCTTTGAGATGTATTGTTTTTCAGCACCCATAATAATTAATCTTCAGACACATGCAGTGTCTGCTGGTGAACACTAGATGGCGGCAAAACCTTGGTTTTCCAGTCTGTGCAGAAGAAAACAAAATACAGTATTAAAGTGTCCGTGTGTGTGTGTGTGTGTGTCAAGATAATGGTCACATTTAGTGTTTTTTATTTGTCCCTCATTTTGTGACATGCGGTGACATACTGTGCAGCCAGGTGTGCTGCAGGTTCCTCTCCTAACCTAACCTTTTAACAGAATGCATTGTTTGTCATTGTCATCTAGTTCCTTAAAATGTGGGATCAACAACTCAAATTTCCTAAGATAGTCTGCTCTTATATTATCATATTTATTGCATTTTAATAGGAAGTGAGTCTCAGTCTCCACCTCAGCTGAGGTACAATGACCACAGCCTCTCTGTTCTGGAGGTAGAAGGTAGGACTTCTTGTGTCGTCCTTTCTCTATGGCCAGACTGTGGTCACTCACTCTGTATTTGGTCAAGATCTGTCTTTGCTTTTTATCTTTGACCGAAAACAGATACTCAGACAGTTTATATTCATGCTTTAGGGCCAGATAACAATTACGTTTGTTTTGAGTTTTGGTTTGATTAGCCCAATGTTCCAGATATGCGTCTTATATTAGTTTACTAATTTGGTTGACTCTAATTAGTGTTTGTGAAGCAGTGCTGGTCTGAGGTTGATGGTTGTGAAGCAGTGCTGGTCTGAGGTTGAGGCTCTCTCTCTCTCACGGCTCTATAGCAGTGATTTTTCATTTCAAGGGCCCCTGCAGTTTGACCTGAATTAGTCTACGGACCCCCATAAAGGGCCCCTGCAGTTTGACCTGAATTAGTCTACGGACCCCCATGTAATGGCATTTCTATCTCTGGGACCACCACATTTATATTGTAAAATCAAACTTAATTAAACTCTGAGAGTGTATAGGGTCCATTTGGTAACATTTGTACACTCTGTGAGTTACAGACCCCATAAGGGTCCATTTGGATCATAACTATATATGATTTAGCTCAAGGACCTCAAGGACCACCGGTGGTCCCCGGACCACAGGTGACGTGGGAGGAGTGCAGTTCAGGAAGTGACCTCACCTAATTGTCATTCCATTGGCGATGGTTCCATAAAAGTTGAAATAGGTGTCATTTATCTTGCCATAACTCCCTATGTGGAAACACCACCCCCCCCCCCCCCCCCCAGCCCCCACTGTACTGCAGCCCTGCGCACACACACACACACACACACACACACACACACACACACACACACACACACACACACACACACACACACACACACACACAGTGTGTCTGTCTGCAAGTCTGTCCGTCATCAGAAAATAGCAGATGTACAAGCTCGCAGCGCGGCACAACCAATAAAGTGTTTAAATGATTTTCTGAATTAACTACTTTTACTGGGGACCCCCTGGAAGTGACCCCCCCCCCCCCCCCCCCCCCCCAACTAAGGACCCCACTCTGAGAAACAGTACAATTGTGATGCTACTTTTACTGAGGACCCCGTGGAAACGTCCCTGGGGGTCCCCTGGGGGTCCCCGGACCCCACTTTGAGAGGCACCGGTTGCAAAACAATAATTGCCATGAATAAATCAATGAAAACGTTTAAGAAGTAGAGAAAATAGCAGACGTACAAGCTCAGTGGGAGCCATGGTACAGTGTAATACAGTGGAACAGCTATAGAGCGTTTTTTGATTGATTGATTGATTGATTGAACAGTTTGCAGAATAACTACAGTACATTTCAAGCACAACTCAATACAAAGACTGTTAACTGTGAGTGGATGACACCATAAACATAAAGCATTACTCTTGTTTACAAGAGGGCCCACCTTGTTCAATTCATCAAAACAATTAGAGACACGAATATACACAACTATACAGTCAAAACAGGAAATCATCATAGGAGGTAAAAAGGGAAAAGAAACATACAGTGAGGGGTGCGTTATGCGAGTGTACCCGGGTGCGTTGTTGAATCTCGGGCAATGTGAATCATGGCCAGCAGGGGGACCAGCTAACCGGATTCGGAAACGGTTCGAAAGAAACGGACTCGGTCCGTCTCAGTGTGAATCCCCTATTTGAGTGCGCCTTTGAAGGAGTCTAGGGATTCACATTTATAACGACTGTTAGTACCGCCCTACCAACAGTCGTAAAGGAATGTGGATCTTCATGGCATTGGAGGAGAACGAACTCAACCCCTTGTTGTTTGAGCCAAATCTGGGTCGCGATGTTTAAGGTCACATTCTCACCTAAAACTTTGGTAGACTCAACGCGTATGGGCGGAGAATTTGGGATTCTTGCATATTTCATTTGCTGCGGACCCTACACAGTGAAATCTATGGTGATAAAATGATACTCATAACGTGCATGTGTCGTGCCGTCTGGGACTGGACCCCTCTCTCTCTCTCTCGCTCTCTCACTATAGCACGCAGCCACACACTGTTCTTTTGGGCATGGAGGCACAGCGCTGAGCGCACTGATATGACTCCCCAGTCCGCACACAGTGACAGCACTCCATGTTTACGGCACGCACGCACAGACAGACAGAATATTCTGTAGGCCATAATACTATTACACTGCACTGCAGTGTTTATGTGTTTTCTTAAGCAATTGATTAATGTACTCGTCCTCATTTCGATCAGGGCTTCAGTCTCCTCATTCGACCACGTCTATCCACGGTAACGGGACATCTTTGCGCTGCGTAAAATATGCCTTCTCCGTCTCCAACTGTGTTCAGCTCCTCACCCGCCACATTGTTTGCTTCATTTCCTTTATTTACTGCGGATTGCATTCACACCTGCACCAAATCGTAATCAAGTGCGATTGGAAGCGAAGCGAAACCCCCGTTTTAGCTCGGAGTATAATGCGGTTCTTTGATACGCATTAAGATTCGAATGAGCCTTCACACCTGCCAAACAAAGTGCACTTTCTGAAAATGCGCAGCAGGATTCGTTTTAATCGCAGCAAAGCTCTCTGGTATGAATGTGACCTGAGTCTCACTTGTTTCGTCATTTCATAGTTTTACATCCTAATGTCAAATCCTGACCAATGAGCTGTGGCCAAACTGCCATGTGACAACACCATGACCAATGAGCTGTGGCCAAACTGTCATGTGACAACACCATGATCAATGAGCTGTGGCCAAACTGCCATGTGACAACACTTTGAATAATAAATAAATACACGACCACAGAACCACGACAGACTTTCAACAATCCGTTTATTAAATTCACAGTTTATCATTTAGGCACTGAGCAATGAATCCACTGAGCCATTTACAGTAACATGTTTTATCATTTAGGCACTGAGCCATTTACAGTAACATGTTTTATCATTTAGGCACAGAGCCATTTACAGTAACATGTTTTATCATTTAGGCACTGAGCAATGTATCCACAGAGCCATTTACAGTAACATGTTTTATCATTTAGGCACTGAGCCATTTACAGTAACATGTTTTATCATTTAGGCACTGAGCAATGTATCCAGAGCCATTTACAGTAACATGTTTTAGAACACCACAAAGTTGGTACGGTGACTGTAAAATAAAATACACCATGAAATAAAATACACCATGAATTAAAATACACCTTTGGCCCAGCCTGTAACAGGAACATCTGTTCATAGGCCTACAGTAAAAATCACACCCGTGTGAAGTGAGGGGCGCTCTTATCGTCATACATCATCTCATCCCGACCAATCACAATCGGCGTCCCCACCTTCGTCATCAGTGTGTGTGTGTGTTTACACAAACACTTTAACCCATTCAGGCCTGACGTCGACATTTAAATAATGTCTTCTAAATTCTGACCGTTTTCTGAAATACCTCATGTTTCTGTATCAGTGGTTCTCAATATTTCATGTCAAGAACCCCACAGAAACTATAGAAAAATACGCACATCACTTCATGGAGGTGCTGGGTTCAAAAAGTAACATATGAAAAGAGAAGGGAACCCACACACTCATATGCTCCAAAAGATAACTTTTATTGACGACGTTTCGAACCAAGGCTCTTCATCTGGTCAAAACTGACCAGATGAAGCGTCGACGTCAATAAAAGTTATCTTTTGGAGCATATGAGTGTGCGGGTTCCCTTCTCTTTTCATATGTCAAGAACCCCAAAAATGATATCTAATATGCCTCCGTCCCCCCATCTGAAAATATGTTCTTCCAGCAAAGATTTGAGTTAAAATGTTCACTCTGTAAGTCTAGTAATAATATATCTTCAAAGATTTGAGGCACCTTTTCACGATTTTTCAAAAATAGCAGACATACAAGTTCAGACGTCGATCACTCTCTGCTGATTTGTGATCGCATGCATCTTTGTTAAATTGGCACATGCACACGCACGCACGCATGCGCACGCACACACACACAGTCACACACACGCATCTAGATTCTCCCGGTGGATCCTCCCGGGAGCCATAGAGAGCATTGGACCCCAGGAAAAGCTCCCTGTGGTGATGACTGGTTCAAACACAGAGGGTCTAGTTAACTAGTGTTAACTAGTGATAACTAGTGTTAACTAGTGATAACTAGGAGCAGTAACTAGGCAGGCTGTGCTACTAGATTGGTTGAGACGGTTGTGAGTTTGTTGATCTGCTATTTTGAAACACATTTGGAGATGAAGAAAAACAAAGTAAAAAATCTCCAAATTCATCGAGTTATAAATCTACATATTCATACATTAATGAGGTATGAATCTACATATTCATACATTAACCTGAGTTAATGTTTGAGGTTAAGGTTAAGGTTTGATTGACAGATTGTCACTGTGCTTCTTATATACATCATCAGAGTGATGTCACCATGATGTCATGATGATTCACTCATGACCAAATATGGAGTCCATGATGTCAGGCGAACTGGTGACGGTGGTAACCATGACAACCTGGACTCACTCAGACATGTGGAGTAACCATGGCGACCTGATGTGACCCTCGCTCGCATCGAGACTCTATCTCTGCTCACACAGAAACACTGAGGAGCCACTCCGCTCCAACCAGAACCCAACGCAGAGGGGTTCAGTGGACGTGATCTGGAAGGTGTGCAGATGGGTCAGAGAGTCCTCTGAGGACACGTCATAGAAGGACAGAGTCGCAGTGGGACGGTCTACGTACACTGCTACTCTGTAGACGCCGTCCTCCCTGTCCTCACGGTCAGCATCCACTGCTGCTCTGATGGAGCGTCTAGAGGGACCGACAGGGAGGACAGTCCTCTGACCCTTGTGTCTGACATAGTAACTGTCACCACCACACCACAGACTCCATGACTTGCCATTGTATCCAAGCACACATTCACCACCATCTCCTTTCCTGCTGATTGCTCTGTCAGTCCCTGCTATATCAACCGTTCCAGTGCACTCTACCTCAGAGTAGCAGCGTTCGCTCACGCTCTCTGCACTCAGAACCTGCTGATATCCATCGAACCTCTCTGGGTGATCAGGATACTGATGAACCTGATCATCCACCCGTGTGACCTTCCTGTTGTCCTCAGACAGAGTGAGGACACAGTGTGCTGTGTTTGTGTCCAGGGAGAGACGCTGGGAATCTGATGAGAAAACACACAGTAACCATTAAGTACATCATTCACTGACACACACACACACACACACACACACACACACACACACACACACACACACACACACACACACGTGTGTGTGCGTGCGCGTTTGCACCCAGTCTATGGGGTTCCAACAGTACCATAATAATAGTATATTTCTCTTACCCCGTGTCATGTGAGCGTGTAGATTTCGATCACAGACATACACGTTATTATGAATGCACTCATCACAAAAGCGTGTGCATGTTCGTGTGACATGTGTTTGTCTTATTTTCACTCAAACGATCACACGTCACGCGAATGTTTTTGATACTGGTACAGGACGCGTGGACTTGTTGCCGCGTAGTCAAATCACTTAGGTTATTTTCATGCTGTGCATTCCGAATATAATGATGTATTATTGGTCTTTGGAGACTCTAGATAAATACATATATCTCATAGGCCTACTGAATGTGTAGGCTATTATGAATGTATGTGTATTTAATACACATGCTTTTATTTATTTTTATTTCATTTTAATAAAATAAATGTTTGCACTCTCTCTCTCTCTCTCTCTCTCTCTCTCTCTCTCTCTCTCTCTCTCTCTCTCTCTCTCTCTCTCTCTCTCTCTCTCTCTCTCTCTCTCTCTCTCTCTCTCTCTCTCTCTCTCTCTCTCTCTCTCTCTCTCTCTCTCTCTCTCTCTTGCCCGCCCGCCCGTTGGCTATGCTGGGTCAAAAAACCACGGTGAAGAGCAGGGATCCGTTGATCATTTAACCCATTCTGACCTGAGATCAGATTCATACGAGGTTTCCACTGGACACACACTGGTCTGATTAACACATTATAGCAGACCTACAAGCTCGTATCGCGCCACTCGGTGGCGCGCTATGAGCTTGTAGATCTGCTATTTTTCAATAGCTAAAGCCCGGTCAGAATGGGTTAATCATTTAATAAAGCATAAGCAGTACAGTATTAAATATATTATTTAGCAGGCTACTGTTGATTGTAGCCTACTAGGCTACTGTGCATCGCCATCCTGAAATCATCTAGCGCTTGTTGCAATTTGATCAAATATGCACAGCTGCAAATTATATCCTCGTGATAAATTGTAGCCCTATATGTATACCCCCGACAGCTGCTGCATGTCAGCTTGAAATAATAGTTTTGTTCGCGCCTGTTTCATTAACTGATTGATTCTCTCTCTCTCTCGCTCTCTCTCTCTCTCTCTCCAGACCATGACAATGACAATGACATATAGCGCAAAATACGGCACGGAAAGGAAAGGAAAGGTACTATGTTTACCTTGCAGGGTAACTGGACTAAGCATCAGATACTTTACTTTACAGCCAGGCCCTGCTCATAGAACATTTCATGGTAGTGGTTCAATGCCTTGACCAAGGGCACTTCAGCGGTGGTCATTTTTAACGTGTCGGACCGCTGATTCGAACTGGCGACCTTTCGATATCAAGACCGCTCCGCAATCCGTTCGGCCACCGCTGCCACAGGCATGCCTACAGTCTATCATTTGACAAAATACTATCGTAAATGTTTCGTCATGTTTCACCATCGTAGGGGATGTTGCGTGCGCTGTCAGACTAACTTTACGCATGAGAATAGTTTCACATGGCTATGCACACGCCACGCATTATCCAGTTTCTCTGTCTGTAGCCTATAGGTCCGCAATTAACCTATTATTCAAGCTTCGCCCTCCGCACCAATACAAATAGCTTAGTCCTGTACACACATCTGGTGGCCACTGGACTGGACTATAGTAGGCAAGCTGATATTATTTATTATTGGTGACGTGGTGCAGTTGATGCAACAATGATAAGTGAAGCTGCATTTCTCACATTATAGTAAAAAATGATATGCGCAATATCTCACAACGGGTAAGGGCTAGTTACATATAATTGGTAAATAGTAAATGGTAAATGGTGCATTTATCTAAGGCGCTTTACAGAGATTGTGCATTACATTCACCCATTCATACACCGATGGCAGTGGAAACCATGCAAGGCACCAACTAACACATCGGGAGCAATTAGGGGTTCAGTGTCTTGCTCAAGGACACTTCGACAATAACTCTGGGGGAGCCCGGGTTCGAACTGGCAACCTTACGGTTACCATCCAGGCACTCTACCCCTGAGCCACCGCCGCCGCCCTAATTGTTGGGGTCCATGAAAAATGGATTGATTACATTTAGAAGCAAACCTGTTTCCCTAAAGCCTCTTTAGCCTACACACACCGTCCACATGTGGCAGTAGTAAAACCATTCGCAGAGAATTGTTTTTAAGGGTTAAATTAAATGTCAGAGGCGAAGTTTACAAGGTAAATGTAGGCCTATATGAAAACATTGTGCAAGTGAATTAAATTGAATAAACCCATTTAGACCCGAGGACGATTCTACAAATGCCTTTAAAATCCTGAGAGTTTCCTGAAAAAACCTCATGTTTTTATGTCAGTGTTTCTCAACCTTTTCCATGTCAAGGACCCCCAATAATATATGTATTTCGCCACCGACCCCCATCTGAAAATATGTTGTTCCAGGGACCAACATATTTGGTCTACAAGCTATGAGCTTGTAGATCTGCTGTTTTTCAATAGCTAAAGTATAACATAATGCTTGAAACACCAGAATGGGTTAAAGTGGGATATTTGGTATAGGCCTATAGTCTTTTTTATTGGCCTGAACTATTGTCTATATTCATACATTCATGAATCCACTTGCTGAGCGGCTGTCACTATTGGGCTTTCTTTTTCATTAACATCCTACGGCGGGCAAAATGGTCGAACATGTCAAACTTTCCTTATGCTTTAAGTAGCATGTGACATGTCAAACTAAGACCTACAAGCTCATAGCGTGGCACTCTGTGCCGAGCTATGAGCTTGTAGATCTGCTATTGTTCAATAGCTAAAGTATAACATAATGCTTTGAAACACCAAAAGGGGTTCCCGCCCAGAATGGGTTAAAACATAATGAAAGTTTGACATCTTTGCCTGCCATAGGATGTTAATGGTCACAAGAAACCCCTATAAAAAAGCCCAATACTTTCAGCCGGTCAGCAAGTGGATTCATGAATGTAAGTATATAGACAGTATTTTAGGCCAATAAAAAAAGACTATATACCAAATTTCCCACCAGTCAACTTTGACTGCCGGACTACTAGACAAGGAGGTTAAATGGGAGGCTGTTGTGCAGTCAAAGTTACCAATACAAGCTAGTTCATTCAGCATTCTTTTATTGAGCGGTCAGGCCGGTATGGTAGGCCTCAGGCCTAGCAATATAGGCCTCAGGCCTACCATACCAGGCCCACATTCAAATATGTGAGTGAGAACACGTGAGTGAGTGTTTCTGTCATTCCGATCTCCCACATATTTCTATTGACTGGCTTTATCTCTCAGCCAAGGCTGTAGTTGTCTGCAACGTGTCACTAAGGAGTATGAAATCCTTGTTTGACCAACACGCACACGCCTGAAGATGCACTGTGTGCGCGCCAGACTGTGTGCTTGACAAACTACAATGTGAAAGCAAACCCAGCCAACAATGTTACAACTACACGCCTGAAGTTTACCAAAGTATACAGTAGGTATTAAAAAAACTCTGTATAAGATGTCAATAGTGAGAGATACTCACGTCCTTGAATGAGATGAGGATTGAACCGATCTTCTCCACCATGTTTCACTCTGTAGGAAGTAGAACAACAATGCATCAATGTCTGACTGTCTAACACAGCGTCTCCACTAGCTGACACTACAGTGTTTCACACTGTAGGAAGTAGAACAACAATGCATCAATGTCTGACTGTCTAACACAGCGTCTCCACTAGCTGACACTACAGTGTTTTACTCTGTATAGGAAGTAGAACATCAATGCATCAATGTCTGACTGTCTAACACAACGTCTCCACTAGCTGACACTACAGTGTTTCACTCTGTAGGAAGTAGAACAACAATGCATCAATGTCTGACTGTCTAACACAACGTCTCCACTAGCTGACACTACAGTGTTTCACTCTGTAGGAAATAGAACAACAATGCATCAATCATCACATGTCTGAAAATAGTAAAATTGTGGTGATGCCCCACAAACATTACCCACACATAGTAAAGGATCTCCTGTAAACCGGGCCCCACAACAGGGTCTACTCACTTGAGATTCTCCAGCCCAGCAGAGAGCAGCATCTTCATTCCTGACTCATTCACCATGTTGAGACTCACGTCCAATTCTCTCAGATGGAGGGAGGGATTCGAAGTTAGAGCTGAGGCCAGAACTTCACAGCATCGCTCTGACAACCAGCAGTTCTCCAGTCTAAATTAAGAATACAACCAGATGACAGAGAGAGAGAGAGAGAGAGAGAGAGAGAGAGAGAGAGAGAGAGAGAGAGATAGATAATTGAATTATTGCATGTGAATCACATTGAATGTGAATCACAATGGCATGTTCTAAGCGACCACTTGGAATTTATGAAAAAGGGGGCCTGGATGAAAATAGGGGAGGGTGATGCCTTTCTAATTCTAGACAGAGGGAGGGTGAGCTAATTGTAAGCTATGAGCTTGTAGATCTGCTATTTTTCAATAGCTAAATTATAACATGTTTAAAACACCAAAATGGGTTCCCGCCCAAAATGGGTTAATTATAAAGTAAGCTATGCTACTACGCTTTCATATATGGAGTATATGGTTGTCTACGCACATACTGTACGTGTAGTTAGCACCATTAGGTACCGTTAGCCTCGCTACTTTTATAAACGTAGATAGCAGCGAAAAAGTTAATATAAATATTCAAAACTAGGGGATGACACTCTGACAACAAAACACATTGAACCACTCAGAGGTGTTTAGGTTTTAAATGTGGTATCTCAGCATAAAGACTACATACATTAGTCACTGTATCTTATCAATATTATGGTCAGTGTGAGTTACCATGATATTAACCTCAGCCACACTCTTCAAATACTACCACCATCATAACTACATTATAATCACTTACTATAACAGAACTTTACTTAACCAAATACAAATAAAAATGTTAAATGAATCTGACCTGAGAGTCTCCAGACAACAGTTTGGGCTCTTCAGTGCAGCACAGATGAGATCCAGTCCAGAATCCTTAACGACGTTTCCACTCAGGTCCAGTTCTCTCAGACAACAGTTTGGGCTCTTCAGTGCAGCACAGATGAGATCCAGTCCAGAATCCTTCAAGCCGTTTCCACTCAAGTCCAGTTCTCTCAAATGGGACGGATTGAAGCTGAGAGCTGAAGCCACAACTTCACAGCCTCTCATTGACAAGGAGCAGTTCTTCAGTCTAAATGAAGAATACAACCAAATTAGGAGAGAGAGAGAGAGAGAGAGAGAGAGAGAGAGAAGGGGGGGAGGGGGAGATTACAACCAATAAAATACATATTCCTGGATAGAGAAGCTACTTGCAACCAACAGAAGAAGACTTTTCATAAAACTGCAATTTGAATTGGCTCATAAAAGCATAATTCTTTCCAGATGAAGATAGATATTCGTCCAAAGTTCACGTTGGTCAACAGTAGAACACTACATTTTCAATATTCAATAAATTCAGTCGAAATGGGATGGTGAGCTAATAGTATTTCGAGTCTAAGGGAGGGTGATCCAATTCTGATAATAAAATAGTCACACACACACACACACACACACACAGTCACACAAACACACACACAGACACACACACACACACACACACACACACACACACACACACACACACACACACACACACACACACACACACACACACACACACACAGTCGAGTCTACAAGTCCGTCTTTCTCTCTCTACTCTGCCGATGTGAACGGAAATAAAAGCCTGGCTACTGAAGGCTAGTCTCAGTCCCTCATATCTCTGGACACTTTCTTCATACTGAGCAAGCACAGAAACGCTATTAACCCATTTTGGACTGAGGTCGATTAAAAAAAAGGCTTCCAAGTCCTAACATTATTCTGAAAAACCTATGTTTCTATGTCAGTTGGTGCTCAACCTTTTTTATGTCAAGGACCCCAAAATTCTCTCTATTGGGCCACGGACCCCCATCTGAAAATATGTAGTTCCAGGGACCCCCCAGAAGCAAATCTTTTTGTTAAAAATGTTCGCTCTGAAATATATATTCAATGATTTGTGCCACATTTTAACGAAAAAATAGCAGACCTACAAGCTCGTAACGCGTGGCGTGCTATGAGCTTGTAGATCTGCTATTTTTCAAAAGCTAAACACTACAGCATGCAGAGGAGAAGTCATAACAGAACCATCTAAACACTACAGCATGCAGAGGAGAAGTCATAACAGAACCATCTAAACACTACAGCATGCAGAGGAGAAGTCATAACAGAACCATCTAAACACTACAGCATGCAGAGGAGAAGTCATAACAGAACCATCTAAACACTACAACATGCAGAGGAGAAGTCATAACTGAACCATCTAAACACTACAACATGCAGAGGAGAAGTCGTGGATTTCAGTATACTCCAACCTTAGACAGAGATTCATCCCCTCACCAACAGCAAAATAATAACTCTTTAACTCCCAATCCCTCACACTCAAAGCACCACTCATCAATTTACACATTCTGGATAAAGGCTTAGTTAGACCTCATGTGCCTCACAGAGACCTGGCACCAGCCCGAGGTGTATTCATCTTTGAATCAAGCCTGTCCTCCTGGTTATAGCTATTTTCAAAAAGCACGCAGCACTGGTCGGGTGGGTGGTGGCTTAGCCATTTTTTACAAAAATGAGCTGGAACTGACATCCCTCCCCATAACTTCTCCATCTTTATTTGAATGCCTGGCCGTTAAATGTAAACCAACTTTTCACATGAACATACTACTTATTTACCGTCCACCCAAACTCAAAACAAATTCAGTTTTTATCTCAGAATTAAAATGACCTTCTCACATCACGCTGCACCACATCCACCAACAACATAATCCTGGGTGACGCGAACATCCACATGGACAACCCCTCCTGCCCCTTTGGCTCAGAATGCCTAACACTACTGGACTGCCTAAATTTATCACAACACGTCCATGTCCCCACACACAACAAAGGGGCACACACTTGACCTGGTCATTACAGACTCCGCCCCTGTCAGCAACCTGGCAGTCTATGACATGGGTGTGTCTGACATTTCCTTTGAGCTGCTTTTCCCTCCCTCCCATACCAAACCCAAACGCCAAATCCACTTCCGAAATGTCAAAAGCATCAACCCAGAGACCCTGACCCTGGACCTCCATCACCTGTCTTCTGCCACCCACCCATCAGCAACGGAATCGGTGGCTTTTTACAATAAATCACTTTGCAATCTCCTCAACACTCACGCCCCAATTCAGACACGGACTGTCACATTTTCACGTTCAGCCCCATGGTACACCAGTGAGCTACGTTCAGCCCCATGGTACACCAGTGAGCTACGTTCAGCCCCATGGTACACCAGTGAGCTACGTTCAGCCCCATGGTACACCAGTGAGCTACGTTCAGCCCCATGGTACACAAGAAAACAAAGGCAGAAGGGCGTGTCCTTGAAAGGTGCCTCAAGGCCTCAGGACTCACAGTCCATAAAATGGCCTACAGAGAGTCAGAGACCACCAAAAGGCCTACTCAAAGTCCCTCAGAGATGCACAATCCACATTCTACTCCAACATCATTAATAAATAACAGCCCCGGCAACTCTAAACAACTTCTCTCAACCATAAACCACTTTCTCAAACCCCAAACCCCCACAAACCAAGCAACCACAGCTGAACAGTGCAACGACTTCCTTTCATTTTTCAGAACGAAAGTTGACACCATCCGTTCATCCCTCTCTGCCCCCCCCCCCCCCCCTCTTCATCTCCCCCGACTGCCAGCCCACAGCCTGGATCCCCCCAAGCTCGTAGCGCGACACCGAGTGGCGCGCTACGAGCTTGTAGGTCTGCTATTTTTGAAAAAGCAAAGAACGACTGACATAGAAACATAGCTTTTTCAGAAAACTGTCAGGATGTAGAAGAATTTTTTTGAATCTGATCTCAGGTCAGAATGGGTTAAAGACGGTTACAAAGCCAACTCGGATCGTGACAAATCATGACAATGAACACAATGTTTTGGGCCGATCAAATAATTTATAAGAAGAAAAACAAAGCAAATAGTGTTGTCTCCTGCCTATATTTTCTTCTTTCTAATGATTTGATCGGCCCAAAATATTGTGTTCATTGTCATGATTTGTCACGATCCGAGTTGGCTTTGTCAAAATAAATACTTGGGAAAAATGCATGGGATTCATTTCCTGGGCCACTCGTCGTTCTGAAAGGGGGAGGGACTGCTCTATTGTGATGACACACAACTGTACATAAATCTGGACCCAACCCCTCCCCGCTCTGCTGCCCCACTGTCCTCCCCGTCACCATCTTCATCACCTTCATCCACACTCAACATCCGCCTGGAGGAGATAAAGGCCTGGATGAAACACAACTTCCTGCAAATAAACAGCTCCAAAACAGAAGCCATTCTCATCGGCACCCCACACCAGGTTCAATCATCCACCATCACAAGCATCACCTTCTCTGGCCAGGACATTCCTCTCTCATCTGTTGTCACAAACCTGGGTTGTTAAAATGGACCCCCACCTCAACTACGAGGCCCACATCAAACACCTCTGCAAAACATCATTTTTCCACTCAAGAACATCGCCAAACTCCATCCCACACTCACTCTACCTGATGCTGAAAAGTTTGGTCCACGCCTTTGTCTCCTCCAGGTTGGACTACTGCAACGCTAACCTCGCATCACCAGGCTTTCCACCGCCTCGGAGGAAAGCCTGGTCTCTGTTTCAAAAGTCTGTATGATCCGGGCTGGGGCCGGATGATGTGGTTACGTTGTAGTATTGATTTGTAGTCGCCAGACAGGATGAACAGGCGGCGGCAACTTCCTTTTCCCTCTCAATAAAAGCTCTCGTAAGCGAGAGCTTTTATTGAGAGGGAAAAGGAAGTTGCCGCCGCCTGTTCTTCCTGTTTGTTGTAGGCAAACCATTGCCTACAACATGACGTAAGCATATCATCCGGCTCCAGCCCAGATCATATACCGAAATGAAATGGTGCCCAGGCTACTGCAACGCACTTCTCATCAGCATCCCTAGCAAGAGCCTTCAAAGGCTCCAATACATCCAGAACAGCGCTGCTAGGGTCCTGATGAGAGTGCGTAAACACGAGCACATCACACCCATCCTCCGCTCACTCCACTGGCTCCCCATCTCACTCCACTGGCTCCCCATCTCACTCCACTGGCTCCCCATCTCACTCCACTGGCTCCCCATCTCACTCCACTGGCTCCCCATCTCATTCCGGACTGAATACAAGATTTCCCTGCTAACCCACCAGTGCATCCACGGCAACGTTTTTAATGTTTTTAATGGTGTGTTGTTTCTTTTGCTTTTATTCACTGCTGTAGCACTTTGAGATTCTTGCGAATGTAAAGTGCGTTATAAATAAAATCCATTATTATTATTATTATTAAAATTGGTTAAAACACCAAAATGGGTTCCCGCCCAAAATGGGTTAATTATAAAGTAAGATAAAAACACGGAAAAACACCCTGCAAAATGTACTGGCCCAGGGGCCCTCGGGGGGTAAATCCGTCCCTGGTTAGCCTCGCTACTTTTATAAACGTAGATAGCAGCGAAAAACTAGGGGATGAAACATACATTAGTCACTGAATCTTATCAATATTATGGTCAGTGTGAGTTACCATGATATTGACCTCATCCACACTCTTCAAATACTACCACCATCATAACTACATTATAATCACTTACTATAAAAGAACTTTACTTAACTAAATACAAATAAAAATGTTAAATGAATCTGACCTGAGAGTCTCCAGACAACAGTTTGGGCTCTTCAGTGCAGCACAGATGAGTTCCAGTCCAGAATCCTTCAAGACGTTTCTACTCAAGTCCAGTTCTCTCAGATGGGACGGATTGGAGCTGAGAGCTGAAGCCACAACTTCACAGCCTCTCATTGACAAGGAGCAGCTCTTCAGTCTAAATAGAAGAATACAACCAGATGGAGAGAGAGAGAGAGAGAGAGAGAGAGAGAGAGGGGGAGAGAGAGAGAGAGAGATGGAGAGAAGGGGGAGATTAAAACCAATACAATACATATTCCTGGATAGAGAAGCTACTTGCAACCAGCTGAAGAGACTTTAAAAAAAATGCAATTTGAATTGGCTCATAAAAGCATAATTTTTAGTTCCAGGGACCCCCCAGAAGCAAATATTTTAGTTAAAAATGTTCGCTCTGAAATACATATTCAATGATTTGCGCCACATCTTAACGATTTAATTTTTTTTTGCAGACCTACAAGCTCGTAGCGTGCCACTCGGTGGCACGCTATGAGCTTGTAGATCTGCTATTTTCAATAGCTAAAGTATAACATAATGCTTAGTTAAAACACCAAAAGGGGTTCCCGCCCCAAAAAGGGTTAATAATAAAGTAAGCTATGCTACTACGCTTTCATATATGGAGTATATGGTTGTCTACGCACATACTGTACGTGTAGTTAGCACCATTAGGTACCGTTAGCCTTGCTACTTTTATAAACGTAGATAGCAGCGAAAAAGTTAATAGGCTATAAATATCATTCAAAACTAGGGGATGACATTCTTGACAACAAAACACATTGAACCACTCAGAGGTGTTTAGGTTTTAAATGTGGTATCTCAGCATAAAGACTACATACATTAGTCACTGTATCTTATCAATATTATAGTCAGTGTGAGTTACCATGATATCAACCTCATCCACACTCTTCATATACTACCACCATCATAACTACATTATAATCACTTACTATAACAGAATTTATCACAAAAAATATGTTAAATTAATCTGACCGGAGAGTCTCCAGACAACAGTTTGGGCTCTTCAGTGCAGCACAGATGAGATCCAGTCCAGAATCCCCCAAGCGGTTTCCACTCAGGTCCAGTTCTCTCAAATGGGACGGATTGGAGCTGAGAGCTGAAGCCACAACTTCAACGTGTTCCTCTCCGAGGTCACAGTCAACAAGTCTGTAATTACAGATTAAATGTAAAATCAGAGATGATCAAAACAGAACAGACCATGTTCCCTGTCAAGGAGGTTCCCTGTGGTGCTGTCTGAAATGTGTGTGTGTGTGTGTGTGTGTGTGTTTGGATACTTTTCTAACTTAGCAAATAGCGGCAGTGAGTAACACATATTCAAAAGGCAAAATCACCCTGATATCACTAAATATACTAAACACAAATCACACTTGAATTGGATTGCAATACTAATATATATATAAATATGAAGTGAGGGTCTCTCTCTCTCTCTCTCGCTCTCCATGTTTTTTAATGAATGAATGAAGTATATAGTGATGTATGAAGTAAGTAGTGTGAACGTTAACATTCACACTACTAACCTGGCTGTTTTGCAGTTCTTCACAGCTGGGACCAGTCTCCGTCGGCCCTCCTGTGATGTGTTGTATTTCTGCAGGTCCAACTCCTCCAGAACCGCCTCTGACATCATCAGCATGGAGGCCAGAGCTGAACACTGGGGCACAGTGAGTTCCTTCCCTGAGCTGCTCTCTGACTCCAGGTACTGTTGGATCCCCCGACTGACTGACGGGTCGTTCATCTCCATCAGACAGTGGAAGATGTTGATACATCTGTCAGGAGAGGCATCATTATCATCCATCTCCTTCAGGTTGTTGATGGCTCTCTGGATCTCCTCTGGACGGTTCTCTGTCTGACCCAGCAGTCCTCCTAACAGTCTCTGGTTGGACTGCAGTGAGAGACCATGAAGGAAGCGGACAAAGAGGTCCAGTTGTCCACTCTTACTCTTCAGGGTTTTCGTCATAGCAAGCTCCAGGAAGTTAGACAGGGAAAAGTCACTGTCTGAACCGTCACTGTCTAAACTGTCACTGTCTGAACCGTCATCTTCCAGGAATGTCTTCAGGACCTTCCTGTTCTTCTGATTGAAACAGTAATACAGGTAGACTGCAGCCAGAAACTCCTGGATGCTCAGATGAACGAAGCAGTAGACCGTTTTCTGGAAGAACACATCGTCTTCTTTGAAGAAGGTTGTGCAAAAGCCCAGGTTTTTCAAGTCCTTGTTCACATCAAGACCACACTCCTTCAGGTCCGCCTCATAGAAAATTATGTTGACTTTGACCAGTTGGAGAAACGCCAGCTTGCCCAGCTTCAGAAGAATTTCCCTTGCATTCTTTATGAGCTTCTCTCTGTCTGCCGTGCCTTGTTCAGGATTCTCCCGCTGTATCTCACCCATCAGGAAGTGACAGAACAGCTCAACCAGGGTTTTGGGCAGCCTGAGTGTCGTCCCCATGTTCTTCACCATGTTCTTCACAACGGTAGCAAGGATCCAACAGAAGACTGGGATTTCACACATGGTGAGGAGGATCTTTGATTCTTTGATGTAAGAGAAGATTGATCTGGCCTGGTTCTCATCACTGAATGTCTTCTTGAAGAACTCCTTCTTCTGGTCATCTCTGATGAACCCTCGTACTTCTGTCATCCTGTTTACAAACTCCTTAGGGATCTGATTGGCTGCTACAGGTCGCGATGTTATCCAGATGAGAGCAGAGGGGAGGAGCTTCCCCTTGATGAGGTTTACAAGGAGATCTTCCACTGGGTAAGAGTTGTTGACATTCATGAGGCCAATTTCTGTTTCGAAATCAAACTTGAAATTATTTTCATCATAACCATCCAGAACAAACATGACTTTGAAGGGGCTGTTGCTGTAGTCTCCTGACTTCTGCACTTCAGTGAAGATACATTTAAGAACGTCTTCCTCGATGAATCTGGTTTCCTTGATGCAGCAGTGAAGTAGCTGTGCCAAAGTAAACTTTTGTCCCTTGAGCAGATTTAACTGGCGGAACTTGAGCGGGAACACGAGGTGTGGGTCTTGGGGGAAACATTTCTTGGCCCAGTCGAACAAAAATTTGTGTACGAGGAACGTTTTTCCAATTCCTGCACAGCCAACGGTCAGCACTGTTCTTTTGATTAGTCCAGAAAGGTCTTTGAACATCTGACCGAGTTGGATTTCCTCTCTTGCCTTCTTCATCTCCATCTGTCTGACCTCATGATGGCTGTGGATGTCTGTTCTTTCGATGTCTACATTGTAGAGCGGAGCGAAGATGTTTTCAAACACGACCTCAGACTGTGTACCCAAATTTACATTCAGATATGTGCTGTTCATGTTGCGTTGAAGCTCCTCTTCATAGTCAGTGATGTGACGATATCCTGGTGTTCTCTTCAACAGACCTGTAGCGAACAAAGCAATTCTATGTTTAACAGCCTTGTCTCTCGACACACACACACACACACACACACACACACACACACACACACACACACACACACACACACACACACACACACCTCTCAGTTTGGCGGCTCTGTGTCGTCTTTTCTTCTCTTCTGCTGTCAAAGCTGTCAAAGCTGAAATGTGAGGCAGTGATTGGTCAGTGAGATGTGAGACAGTGATTGGTCAGTGAGGAGACACTATAGGATCATTCTCGTCTTCACATAATGACACATAGATGGATGGATTTATATCAATATAGATTGTAAATAAATCTAGTTAAAAATAAATTAAAGACTCACGAAGATTCTTGTTCCAGATTAAAGTTGCCAGTGCTATTGCGTACATGGAGACAGTAACAATAAGCCCTGGTCTGCCTCTGACTGTTGGTCCTGTAGGAGCTGAAAGACAGAAATAGAAAACATAAATAGAAAAGAAAATCTCTGATTTAAAAAAAAAAACCACTTCCGGGTTGCAACATCTAGCTCAACCCCCCTCATAGAGTTGTGAGAGGAGTTTCAAGTCAATCCGACAAACCGGAAGTAGGAATTATAGTTTTATGAAATTGGAAGTCCGTACGGCGAGCAACCAGGTTTGGGACCTTTAGCATGCTGCAAACTGGAGCTATGGCTGTTTAAAGCCCAGCCAATAGGATTCAATAATGATAGTCCCCCTAGCAACCCCTCAAGGACCCCTTGGGGGTCCCCGGACCGCACTTTGATAACCACTGGCATGGCTGGCAAATGGGAGGAGACATGTGTAGGCAGGCGTATGTATGCGTGTATGCGATAGACTACAAGGCCCAGCATGCTTTGCATGCATCAGACTTCCGGGGACTAGTAAACAAGGGTTGTACTACTATAGCTACTAGCTGTGTCCCGTGTCCTGTCATTTAACCCATTCAGGCCTGACGCCGAAAATTTCTGTATTAGTGGTGCTCAATTTTTCTAAAATAGCAGACCTACAAGCTCGTAGCGCGCCACTTGCGCTATGAGCTTGTATATCTGCTATTTTTCAATAGCTAAATTATAGCATAATGTTTTCCTCTTTAGAAATGTTTTCGGAACGGGTCGGAAACGGTAAAATGACACAGATTTTTTTTTTATCCGTGCAGAGCTCTGGACCAAGGACCAGATGGAGGAAACACATCGACTCACTGGCCTTGGAATGTCATATGTCCTTGCGTGGTCTAGCCCTATGGAACGTTTGTCTTATTATCCAGGGTTCATTTTAAGTCTAAACATCTGAACTACCCGCACGCACGCACACACACACACACACACACACACACACACACACACACACACACACACACACACACACACACACACACACACACACACACACACAATCAGTAAACTACGTACCTCTGTAAAGCGGGTTGTCTACAGCCTCGCTCTGCTCCACACTGAACCAGTTCTTTATCGCACAGGATATTCTTCGAACTCTTCTCCCTTCCTCGTCGTCGCTGATCGTCACCGTCCGGGAGTCGGGTCCGCTCCATTCCTCATCGTTGTAGATCCTGGTCTCGTTGGGTTTGGGTCGAGTCCATTTCTCATCGTGGAACCTCCATCGATAGGTGACGGCCGACTCTGTGACGTCTCCGATGCAGTGCAGCGTGCAGTTGCTGGAGTTGGAGTCACATGGTGCCACGATGGTCAGGTCTGGATCTGGGACTCTCTCTGTTGAGGAGACAGAATGAGTCACATGGTGCCACGATGGTCAGGTCTGGATGTGGGACTCTCTCTGTTGAGGAGACAGAATGAGTCACATGGTGCCACGATGGTCAGGTCTGGATCTGGGACTCTCTCTGTAGAGGAGACAGAATGAGTCACATGGTGCCACGATGGTCAGGTCTGGATCTGGGACTCTCTCTGTAGAGGAGACAGAATGAGTCACATGGTGCCACGATGGTCAGGTCTGGATCTGGGATTCTCTCTGTTGAGGAGACAGAATGAGTCCGTGAGTCATACTTACTCATCTCTTTAAGCAGGTAAGTATTGTAGTGAGTCATACTTACTCATCTCTGTAAGCAGGTAAGTATATTGTTGTGAGTCATACGTACTTACTCATCTCTGTAAGCAGGTAAGTATTGTAGTGAATCATACTTACTCATCTCTGTAAGCAGGTAAGTATTGTTGTGAGTCATACTTACTCATCTCTTTAAGCAGGTAAGTATTGTAGTGAGTCATACTTACTCATCTCTGTAAGCAGGTAAGTATTGTTGTGAGTCATACTTACTCATCTCTTTAAGCAGGTAAGTATTGTAGTGAGTCATACTTACTCATCTCTGTAAGCAGGTAAGTATTGTTGTGAGTCATACTTACTCATCTCTGTAAGCAGGTAAGTCTTGTAGTGAAGTCTTCCGTTGAACTCCACAGAATACCACCCGATGTCTTCTACGGTCATGTTGTGGATAACCAGCCGTCCGGTGTCTGGGTCCAGTGTGGAGCGGTGTCTAAACGTCCCGTAGTAATCCAGACCATAACCCAGATACCACTCCGCTGCCAGGTTGTCTCCGTGCCTCCACAGGATGCTGGTGACGGCTTCAGGAACAGAGCGGGGGTCTGGAAGCAGTTCCACGCGGATGCCTCTGCCTCGTGGTGGAAGGTACGTCACCTCATGGGCTGTGGAGAGAAACGCATGGCAGTCAAGTTACAATTTAGGCATTTATCAGACGCTCTGAATACAGAGCGACTTACATTAGGAACAAAAATCATGGCAATACATCACTATACATAAAAGTAGTATTCAAGAAACAGGCGTAAGCCAAGAAGTGGAATATCTATAAAGTGAAACTATACGTATAAACTATACAAACTATAGTATACTATACATATACTATAAAGTGCTATGAAAACATACAATGCAATTCTAGTGGTGTCTACGTAACATGCTATAGGTCTACAAAAAGTGCTATCTACGGGGCTAGGGCAAGTGCTACAGGCCATAGTTTAGATTGGGAGTGAGTCTGTAGTTCTGACTGTAATGGGAAGTTAATTCCATAGTTTAGATTGGGAGTGAGTCTGTAGTTCTGACTGTAATGGGAAGTTAATTCCATAGTTTAGATTGGGAGTGAGTCTGTAGTTCTGACTGTAATGAAAAGTTCATAACATAGTTTAGATTGGGAGTGAGTCTGTAGTTCTGACTGTAATGGGAAGTTCATTCCATAGTTTAGATTGGGAGTGAGTCTGTAGTTCTGACTGTAATGGGAAGTTCATTCCATAGTTTAGATTGGGAGTGAGTCTGTAGTTCTGACTGCAATGGGAAGTTCATTCCATAGTTTAGATTGGGAGTGAGTCTGTAGTTCTGACTGTAATGGGAAGTTAATTCCATAGTTTAGATTGGGAGTGAGTCTGTAGTTCTGACTGTAATGGGAAGTTAATTCCATAGTTTAGATTGGGAGTGAGTCTGTAGTTCTGACTGCAATGGGAAGTTCATTCCATAGTTTAGATTGGGAGTGAGTCTGTAGTTCTGACTGTAATGGGAAGTTCATTCCATAGTTTAGATTGGGAGTGAGTCTGTAGTTCTGACTGTAATGGGAAGTTCATTCCATAGTTTAGATTGGGAGTGAGTCTGTAGTTCTGACTGTAATTCCATAGTTTAGATTGGCCTCTCACTAACCACTGCTAAAACCGGCGAAATGGACATAGTGGCCGAATTTGGTATTGCAGCTCGAGCCAGTGCTGGTCCGTTGACTATCATTGCGCACCGTCATGATGACACGTGGACGCTATGTTTCATACTGTATAGGCCTATTTGATATTTTTATTTATATTTTTTAATAAAAAATGTTTTATTATTATTTTTGAGTGGTGCAACCAAGATTCAAGATTCAAGACTTTATTGCCATGTCAACAGAGTCGATTGGAATTTGTTTCAGTGCACTAAAAACATACACACGATACATACACATATTCACATCACATATCAGACAGAACACGATACAAAAGTACAGACATCATATGAGGGGGATCAATAAATAAGAAGAATGCAAAACGTTACAATCCATGTTGAATAAATAAATAGCAAATTCATCACAGTTCATCGTTTTACAAAGCAGCTTCACGCTGTAAAGTGCGAGTGAAAAGAGGGTCAGCATTCAGGAGGCGAACAGCCTCGGGATAAGTGCTGTTCTTAAAGCGGGAGGTGTTGCACTTTAGAGACCGGAGTCTCTTACCTGAGGGCAGGGGTGCGAAAAGAGAGCAGGCAGGGTGGGAGGGGGTCAGCGATCACCTTCTGCATCCTACGATACCACCCTTTTCAGCCGTTTCCTCTCTAAGTCGGTGGTGTTTCCATACCACACTGTGACTGAGAAGACGAGGACACTCTCCACAGTGGCTCTGTAGAAGTGAACCAACGCCTCCCCAGTCACACCGAACTTCTTTAAGAGGCGTAGGAAGTGAAGCCTCTGGTGGGCTTTACTCAAGATGTTACTAGTCAAGTGTTAACTTCCCATTTCAGGGAGCAGCATTATAGTGGTGCCAAGGAATTTAAAACTGTCGACCCTTTCGACAGGCTGGTCATCGATAACCAGGGATGGGGGCATAATCCCCTTTTTCCGGAAATTAAAGATAATTTCTTTGGTCTTAGCCAGGTTTAGGATAAGGTTATTCGAAGTGCACCAGTCTACGAGGGCTGCCACCTCGGCCCTGTAGGCTGATTCGTTACCATTTTTAATATAGCCAACGACAGTTGTGTCATCTGCATATTTAAAAAAAGAAACAAATTGAGGATGTGAAATAAAGTCATTGGTATAAAGTGCGAAGAGGAGGGCTGAGAGAAAACAGCCCTGGGGAGTCCTGGATTGAGAGAGCATGTTGCCAATCTTAACCACTTTCTTTCGGTTTGACAGAAAGTCTAAAATCCAGAGACAAAGAGAGTGATTAATACCCATGGCCAAGAGCTTATCAAATAGTTTGATGGGCAAAATCGTGTTAAACGCAGAACTGAAATCAATAAATAAAACTCTAACATATGTGGCAGGGGCCTCCAGGTGCTGTAGGATACTGTGGAGGCACAGAGACACAGCATCCTCTACAGACCTGTTAGCTCGATAGGCAAACTGGAAGTTATCCATCTCAACATTGGACAGGCGATTACAGACAATGCGTTCAAATATTTTCATCACGACAGAGGTCAAGGCGACAGGCCTGTAGTCATCCATGCTAACAACATTAGGCTTCTTAGGGACAGGTATAACCACAGCAGATTTAAAACAAGCAGGGACTTTGCATAGTGTAAGAGACCAGTTAAAAATACCAGTAAAGACAGGAGATAATTGGTGGGCACAGTGCTTTAAAGTAAAAGCAGAGACCTGATCTGGGCCTGCTGCTTTCCTGCTGTTTTGTTTAAGGAGGAGGGTTCTTACCTCTTGCTTACAAATTATAAAGGGAGGGGGGGTAGTTTGTTCTATACTAGCTGCTGCTGCTTCACTGGGATGGACATCTCTGGGCATGTCAAATCTACAATAGAACTCGTTCAATCTATCAGGGAGGAGGGGGTCATCATCTGGGGCTCGGCGACTGCCTTTATACCCTGTGATGCTCTGCATCGCTTGCCAAACACCCTTGGTGTCATTGGCACGTAGCTTGGCTTGCAGACTGTCATTATATTTGGCTTTAGCTTTTTTCACAGCATGTTCAAACTCATATCTGGCTAATTTAAAAGCCTCTTTGTTGCCACTCTTAAAGGCTTCGTTTTTCTTTGAGCAGAGGGTTTTAACCTCTTTACTGAACCAAGGTTTGTGATTGCTAAAAACAGTAAACAGTCTTAGATGGGATACAGAGAGACTCAGAGAACTTTATGTAGGAGGTAACTGTGTCAGTATACTCATCCAGGTCATTGCATGCATCTTGAAAAACAGACCAGTCAGTTAAATCAAGGCAGGCACTCAGGCTATCAGCAGCCTCAGGGGAGCATTGTCTTACAGTCTCTCCACTCCCTTAAGGAGCTATGTGTGTGGCTGGGTGTCTGGGTATGAGCACGAAAACAGCATGGTTGTTTTTCACCATCTGTGCTCAACCTAACGCACACACAAACACACACGCACGTATTAACTGTATGCTTTCGGGGGTGCCAGTACATTACAGTACAGTAGAGGGTACAGTAGAGGGGCCGCCACACGGTAACTCTGTCATTTCTCAACCATTTCGGACGCGGCGCGGCACGCCGGAACCGGGGGGTCGGGAACATCCCCTCCCTCCCTCCCCCCCCCCCCCCCCCCCCCGCGCACCCCCACACAGAGTTGCACCACTCACTTCACACAGGTGTGATTTGTTTTGGGACTCATACGAATTTGAATGACCACCTGTGATATATAATTTGTTTCAGAGTGAACATTTTTAACTCAAATGAAGGTTCCGTGGCTCAAATGGGTCTGAGAGGCTAAACCTCATCAAATGGGTCTGAGAGGCTAAACCTCATCAAATGAGTCTGAGAGGCTAAACCTCATCAAATGGGTCTGAGAGGCTAAACCTCATCAAATGGGTCTGAGTGGCTCAAACGTTTGTGGCTCAAAAGCCAAATACATAAGGGGCCTTGTTGAAAACCCACCGTCTTAAAGAATAAAATAAAAACATTATTTGGATAACAAAGAACAGGTCTTACCAACGTGGAGCTGGATGTCAGCGCTCATGCCCATCTCTGGCACAAAGCAGCGGTAGGTTCCCCGGTCCGACAGCCTGACCCTGGACAGCTTCAAGTTCATTACACCCCCGGAAAGCTCCGACAGGGACAGTGTCGCTCTCTGCCTGTCAATGGTGGAAAGCACCAGCACTAAGTACTTTTACTTAAGTATACTGTACTTGAGTATTATTATTTTACAAAATATTATGGTGATTTCTATATTTATTATTTACTATAGTCCTAATAGACCCCAGGAAATTACATCTGACCACAAAAGATCACAGGATCTACTGAATGTGAAGGTGGATCACAGGATCTACTGAATGTGAAGGTGGATCACAGGATCTACTGAATGTGAAGGTAGATCACAGGATCTACTGAATGTGAAGGAGGCCTACTGGGGGGAAGCCACACAAATATGTCAGTTTGACGCATTCAATAGATCTCGTGATATTTTGTGGCCAGATGTAATTTCTTGGGGTCTAGTAGGACTATAGTAAATAATAAAAAAATGAATCACTACAACAAAATAAATAAATTACATATTTAGCCCCATGCTCGAATGCCCCCGCCCCCCTGTCAAAAACAGCTAAAATCCCTAAAACGAAAGAAAGCAGCAAATGAAGAAAAATTCACACTAATCTTTTACTTTGTCTAATAACAACCTAAAACATGAACCTAGCTTGATAAAAACTAAAGTTGTCCTTAACCCATTCTGACCGGGCACCCATTTTGGTGTCGGCATCATGTCATGCTTTAGCTATTGAAAAATAGCAGATCTACAAGCTCATATCGCGCCACCGAGTGGCGCGATACGAGCTTGTAGGTCTGCTATTTTTGAAAAAAATCGAAGAACGACTGACATTTTTAGAATCTGATCTCAGGTCAGAATGGGTTCATCAGACCAGTGTGTGTCCGGCGGAAACCTCGTATGAATCTGATCTCAGGTCAGAATGGGTTAAAGTAAATAAATTGAGTACTTGTAGGCCGGGTTCTGGTCCTCGGTGAGGTAGTACTGCCCCAACCGGACGGCGACGACAAGCAGGCTCTGGCCGTCTCTGGTCCACTTCACAGTTCCCCAACTCTGCATGCTGATTGGTGGGTGGATGTGACATGGGAGGATGGCCACGCCTCCCACGCCGGCCAGCACGGGTTGAGAGGAGCCAATCACATGGCTAAATCCTTAAAGGGATTGTGACATAAAAATAAAAAGATTTTGAATTATTTTATTTTGATTCTTTTATAGTTATGTTAACTTTATGAACTAAAAACAAATATATTGGACATAAAAAAGGACAATAACATTTAGTAATTATCTGAGATCAATCATTTTTCAGTATTCTGATATTAACCTGAGGGCCACATTAAGTGAAGATGGGGGCCTCATGTGGCCCCCAGCCGGGCCACCAGTTGATATTAACCTAATATTATTATTTCAGTTAAAATATAGCAAAAATAGCTGATCTACAAGCTCAAAACGTGTTTGGATGGACGTTTTTTGAGCTGGCCCTCTGGAGTGAGTGTGGAACAATAGTGGGCCTCTGAGTGTGAAACTATAGTGGGCCTCTGGAGTGAGTGTGAAACTAAAGTGGCCCTCTGGAGTGAGTGTGAAACTATAGTGGCCCTCTGGAGTGAGTGTGGAACTATAGTGGCCCTCTGGAGTGAGTGTGGAACTATAGTGGCCCTCTGGAGTGAGTGTGGAACTTTAGTGGCCCTCTGGAGTGAGTGTGAAACTATAGTGGCCCTCTGGAGTGAGTGTGGAACTATAGTGGCCCTCTGGAGTGAGTGTGGAACTATAGTGGCCCTCTGGAGTGAGTGTGGAACTATAGTGGCCCTCTGGAGTGAGTGTGGAACTTTAGTGGCCCTCTGAGAGTGTAAGGGCCGATTCATACTCCTATTTTGCTGTAGTGCCGAAATGATTTCGGCTCGTCAGAAATTTTCAGTAGCACCAAAGAGACGACTTTAGGACCCCCCGAACCTCAAATGACGTCAAATTGTAGGCTCTACAGAGCCGAACCGACTTTTATTCGGCTCTAAAATAGGAGTATGAATCGGCCCTAACACATGGAACCAAATGCGGGACCCTTACGGGTCTGTGACTGTACGAGTGTACAAATGGAACCTTACAGGTCTGTAACTCTGAGAGTGAAACACATGGAACCAAATGGACCCTTATGGGTAAGTAACTGTATGAGTGAAACACATGGAACCAAATGGACCCTTATGGGTCTGTAACTATGATAGTGTAACACATGGAACCAAATGGACCCTTATGGGTCTGTAACTATGATAGTGTAACACATGGAACCAAATGGACCAGTGGCGGTTAGAGTGTTCCACGGGCCCTGAGGCGAAATTGACAGGCGAAATTGAAGTTAGAGACACCTATTACTCTGATCATGATTTAGTATTAATATCACTATAGTCCAAGATGAAATACATTTAAAACAATTGACAATTTACAATAAATAAAATAATTATACTGTATACGTGATAACATATTTTAATTCAGTTTATATACCTTTTCTTTTCATCACATATCAATGATTTATTTTTCTTTGATAAACTAAAAAGGGATCCAGAATATTTCTAAATGGATACAACTGTATTTCTTTTATAGATAGAAACTTGAACCATACTTAATAATACTAGTTTTTTACATGCATAAAGTAGGTAGGTAGCAAATAGTTACACCTAATAATTAGAAATTTCAAACGCTCCTTCACAGAGATACTGAGATTTAGCAAATTTGTTAAAGAAAATGCTTCAACTTAAAGGACAACTTTAGTTTTTTCCAACCAAGGTTCATGTTTTAGGTTGTTATTAGAGAAAGTAAAAGATGCGTGTTAAATGTTTTTCATTTGCTGCTTTCTTTCGTTTTAGGGATTTTAGCTGTTTTTGACAGGGGGGCGGGGGCATTCGAGCATGGTGCTAAATATGTATCATTTTACATAATAATATAGCGATTTATTATTTTATTATTTACTATAGTCCTACTAGACCCCAAGAAATTACATCTGGCCACAAATGTTCACAGGATCTACTGAATATGAAGGTAGCCTATACTGGGGGGAAGCCACACTGTAATAGGCTCAATATGTCAGTTTGACACATTCAGTAGATTCCGTGATCTTTTGTGGCCAGATGTAATTTATTGAGGTCTAGTAGGACTATAGTAAATAAAAATAAAAAATCGCTATAACATTTTGTAAAGAAATACATATTTAGCCCCATGCTCGAATGCCCCCGCCCCCCTGTCAAAAACAGCTAAAATCCCTAAAACAAAAGATAGCAGCAAATGAAAAAAAAACTTACACTCATCTTTTAGTTTCTCTAATAACAACCTAAAACATGAACCTTGGTTGAAAAAAACTAAAGTTTTCCTTTAAGTGATTGGCACACAGCACATGAAGCATACACATAGTAAATGTAGCCAAAAGCTTACATTTCATACATAAAAATGTTCACAACCTACTGTGTAATGAAAGGTAGAAAAGAAAAGCAGTGCACCTCGGCCCACAAAGGCTACAAATCTATCAAATTGTTACCACACCCCCCTAAATTGAATAATGCAAAAAATGGACAAGACTAAAGACAAATGCAATAAAAGGTCAGAATTATTACAACATATGGTATGAAACATTTATTCAAGTATCACAAAGTGTCACAGCATCTGACATTAATGTACAGCTGGCGACCTTTGGGGTCGCCATCGCGACCTCAATGGCTGCCAACTAAAACTGTTTTGGCTGTAAAACCAGATGAGCTACATATGCAAACTTTGTGTCCGTCATGTTTTTGGACCATTACAAACGCGTTGGAATGTTTATCATTATGATTGGGTGTGTCTGGAACCCTATGGCTATGTGAAAACGAGTGATTTTTTTTTTTTTTTTGACAAACGTGGTGTCTATTCTAAACACATTGAAATGCTCTGATGTATGATTACATCTATCTAGAACACTCTAATATACACATTCCTATTGATACAGATAGGAGTATTAAATAATTAATGCACAAAATCTCTGTACGTGCATATACACGTCCATCTAGTAGACGTATCTCGAAAATCGTTCAAGCGACCAACTTCAAACTCGGCATGTGCGTTGCTGCTGACTCCAGGTAATTTTTTATGTCCGATGTCGAGTTGATTGGATAGGTAGTTGTCCAGAACCACCTACAGTATGTACGCCCAATCACCCGTACATAGGTGTTGGTGTAACAGTATAGTATAGTAGTATAGATCTAGTCTAATGCCTTGATTAGAGCTATGGGACTGTTGTCTTCCTGCGCTTGCATAAAATGCAGAGCAGCCTCTCCTCTGTTGCGGAAATATAAATATGTTTTACTTATACTCACCAATACAAAGGCGGCTTGTGTTATTAGAAAGCCTACTTTCCACTCTGAGCTCCCCCCCACATGTATAACATCATCACTCACTGATGGCCCCCTTCAGTTTGCGGTTTGATGTTTGATGATGTCATCTATTCTACATGCTAAACAAGGCATTCATACACCTTGACACCCTGGGCAATACAGTTAAAATCATGCTTTTTTTTAACACTAGGAAGTCTGAGCAGCCGTTCTGACCGAATTTGAGATTTCAATGTTTATTTTCTCAGCCCATGGAGTCCAGAGAAAGTTCCCCTTGCATGACTTTGTCTAAATATTCGATTGAAATCATCTCTGTTTTTTTCCCCATTTGAAACGTTTTGTAAATATGATTTTAGGCATATATCTCTTACTCAGTCTGACTATATCGGCCCATTCGACCGCTCTCCCCCTTTATCCCTCCACCCCCGCACCACTCGTTCACACCTCTGGAGCTGGAGACGTCATTGTTGCCTACACGCACTCACTTTTATTTTTTATTTTCTTCCCTCTCTTATGAATACATTATTATACACCCAATGAAAATGTACACTTCACGGATTATATATTTGGAATTAGGACAATCGGTAGAAAATTGGCCGAGAATAGCACAATAGCACATTAATTGTTGCCTAAATGTATACGCACTTTTCTGAAAATGGTTAATCTGCAAGCTGCCCCATTTCCTTTTCAACTTGATATGTTTCGTAGAGAGGGCATACACAAGCCAGAATTCCGTGGTTTACATGAGCAAAAAATAAGCGAGTTATGTAAAGAGGGGTGGAGGGAAAAAGGCGATTATTTGGCACAATCAATCAAATATATATTAATTACATCGCGTAGCCTATAATGTTTCCCCCTCTATATAATAGAGGGGGACAATATATAACTCTAATGTCGTATTTCGTCATGTATGTGAACTATATGCTGCTTGTAATACTGTTGGTCAAAGTAACTAGTAGTTGGACAGGCTAAATATAATAGTAGGCTATAAGCCCGTTTTCAGCTAAATGCTTTTTGTTCTCTTTTCTCCAGGCTCATACCCGCATCGAGATGAGCTAGCTCTGCGACAGCCGTGCTGTTTTCAATTAAATTACTTGCAGTATAATATTAATAAATACTACATCCTATATATATTGTTTGTCTGTCTAATCATTCAAATGTTTTTCTGCATGCATATTGCATAGTTTATGTAAGCCTGAATTAAAGTCTGATTACGGAGGCTTTTTCCCCGTCTCACAAACAACGAAGCCTATAAATATTGTCTGAGAAGTTGAGAATTGGTGTCATGCACATATATATGCACCACACATTCCTGCACCACGCGGTAAATAATGAATACTTTGTGTTAATTCAACCATGTTTATTTTTTCTTATTGTTCACAATATCAGAAAGCATGAAAGAAAGCAAATATAAAGCGGAATAAAATCAGGGAAAACACAAATCCTACGCATTAGTTTCTGTTGCTATACTTAGAGACACTTGACACATGTCATTGTAAATGTTCCCGTACATGTACCACATTGGCCATGTATTGCGTAAATCCACATCTTGCCTTGGATGGGAAGAGTTGCTCATCGACCGTGATGTTTCCTCCAGGCACATAGCAAGATATGCAGTTATCTGTGAACTGATTCCAAATGTCCGTTATTGCAGCAAACTTGTCTGTTTCTTTGCGTGCTTCTCTGGTGTCCTTGTCGTCAAATCGCAGGTATCGCATTATGGATTTGAAACGGTCACGAGACATTGTTTCTCTCACCGTCTCATTCCCCCATGCCCCTTTCGCCCACAGTTGATTCAATGGATAACCAGATGTCGACATCGCACGAATGAAAAACACGCTGATGAATGCTTTCAGTTCAGTAACAGACAGATCCCATTCTTGATTCTGTCCATCACTGCGGGCAAACTTCACTGTGCAGTCTTTGACGTTTTCCAACATGTCGGGGTCAAACATACACAAAAAACTGCTCAACTCGTCGTGGATTCTGACTTTGGCAAAAGCAGTAGGACCTGGCCTGGCATTTCCCCTCACTGTATATGTATCTTTATTCTTTTCCCTTTTTGCTTCCTATATGATTAATTCCTGTTCTACTGGCTGGTAGCCTATGTCTTGTATAGGGCCTTGTATATCTGTTTATTTTAAGCATGCCGCCGCATTCTGTCAGAGCAGAGACATATTTATTTAAAATAATCCTGTCTCGCACGGCCTATATAGAGCCAATGAACGGAGCACATTCCCTCAGCATGTATTATTATTAACGAAAAACATAAATACTAGCCTACTATTTTATTGGTCTAGTTCAGTTGATTTAAACAAAAGTAATACATTCAGTATAGGCCTGGTTTTGATATAATGATGCGCTATAACAGAACAGGAATTCATCATATAGGAAGCAAAAAGGGAAAAGATACATATACAGTGAGGGGAAATGGGGTGGGGGGGGGGCCTACATTTAGGCCTACATGGGACAAGCTATATATATATATATATATATATATATTTCCCTATTTGTCTATTGGTATGTCTCTAAATGTTTTGATGAATTGAACAATGTGGACCCTGTTGTAAACAAGTGTAATGCTTCATTGGGTTAATATAGTATGTTTTTGAACGAATATTTGGGCCTAAGCAGTTTTTTGTGTGTGTGTGTGTGACCAGTGTTGCTCGTCGACTCGGGAAATGGGGTGGGGGGGGGGGATTCAGGTTTTACAGAGGCCACTTCGAATTGCAGCCATCCGTATAGGTGCCACACATCAGGGGTTGGGGGGGTTGGGCAGGCGCACACTGACACAAAGGGCACCTACGGATGGCTGCAATTCCGAGTCGACTAACACTGGTCACACACACACACAAAAAACTGCTTAGGCCCAAATATTCGTTCAAAAACATACTATATTAACCCAATGAAGCATTACACTTGTTTACAACAGGGTCCACATTGTTCAATTCATCAAAACATTTAGAGACATACCAATAGACAAATAGGGAAATATATATATATATATATAGCTTGTCCCATGTAGGCCTAAATGTTTTTATGATCGAATGTGACCAAATAGTGCCCATTGAGAGTGCAGGTTTTCTTTCTTTATTTTATTTTTCGTTTATAGATTCGTTTTAGGCTTACGTTATAAGTTATATACTATGCATAGTCAATACTAATAGACTGCATTTAATGTTAAGTTATGTTCTGTAAAATATAGGCAAATATTGAGAAGTTGAGAATTATGCATCCTGCATGCTGTTGGAATTAAGTTCTGGATTGCTGCCGACCTGGACAGCAAATACTTCCTGAATGGATTTCCATACCTTGGAAAGGGCCAGTACCGCAGCAGGTGATTTATTTTTATTTTCTAATAATCAATAATCATTTAAAATGTCTTTACATCAAAGCCTATTATGTATATATTTTTGCGTTGTAATAACCATTACACCTTCTCCCTGTCATTTGTATATATAGTGATGGCGTGCCGCTGTGCCGTGCGAGACAGGATTATTTTAAATAAATATGTCTCTGCTCTGACAGAATGCGGCGGCATGCTTAAAATAAACAGATATACAAGGCCCTATACAAGACATAGGCTACCAGCCAGTAGAACAGGAATTAATCATATAGGAAGCAAAAAGGGAAAAGAATAAAGATACATATACAGTGAGGGGAAATGCCAGGCCAGGTCCTACTGCTTTTGCCAAAGTCAGAATCCACGACGAGTTGAGCAGTTTTTTGTGTATGTTTGACCCCGACATGTTGGAAAACGTCAAAGACTGCACAGTGAAGTTTGCCCGCAGTGATGGACAGAATCAAGAATGGGATCTGTCTGTTACTGAACTGAAAGCATTCATCAGCGTGTTTTTCATTCGTGCGATGTCGACATCTGGTTATCCATTGAATCAACTGTGGGCGAAAGGGGCATGGGGGAATGAGACGGTGAGAGAAACAATGTCTCGTGACCGTTTCAAATCCATAATGCGATACCTGCGATTTGACGACAAGGACACCAGAGAAGCACGCAAAGAAACAGACAAGTTTGCTGCAATAACGGACATTTGGAATCAGTTCACAGATAACTGCATATCTTGCTATGTGCCTGGAGGAAACATCACGGTCGATGAGCAACTCTTCCCATCCAAGGCAAGATGTGGATTTACGCAATACATGGCCAATGTGGTACATGTACGGGAACATTTACAATGACATGTGTCAAGTGTCTCTAAGTATAGCAACAGAAACTAATGCGTAGGATTTGTGTTTTCCCTGATTTTATTCCGCTTTATATTTGCTTTCTTTCATGCTTTCTGATATTGTGAACAATAAGAAAAAATAAACATGGTTGAATTAACACAAAGTATTCATTATTTACCGCGTGGTGCAGGAATGTGTGGTGCATATATATGTGCATGACACCAATTCTCAACTTCTCAGACAATATTTATAGGCTTCGTTGTTTGTGAGACGGGGAAAAAGCCTCCGTAATCAGACTTTAATTCAGGCTTACATAAACTATGCAATATGCATGCAGAAAAACATTTGAATGATTAGACAGACAAACAATATATATAGGATGTAGTATTTATTAATATTATACTGCAAGTAATTTAATTGAAAACAGCACGGCTGTCGCAGAGCTAGCTCATCTCGATGCGGGTATGAGCCTGGAGAAAAGAGAACAAAAAGCATTTAGCTGAAAACGGGCTTATAGCCTACTATTATATTTAGCCTGTCCAACTACTAGTTACTTTGACCAACAGTATTACAAGCAGCATATAGTTCACATACATGACGAAATACGACATTAGAGTTATATATTGTCCCCCTCTATTATATAGAGGGGGAAACATTATAGGCTACGCGATGTAATTAATATATATTTGATTGATTGTGCCAAATAATCGCCTTTTTCCCTCCACCCCTCTTTACATAACTCGCTTATTTTTTGCTCATGTAAACCACGGAATTCTGGCTTGTGTATGCCCTCTCTACGAAACATATCAAGTTGAAAAGGAAATGGGGCAGCTTGCAGATTAACCATTTTCAGAAAAGTGCGTATACATTTAGGCAACAATTAATGTGCTATTGTGCTATTCTCGGCCAATTTTCTACCGATTGTCCTAATTCCAAATATATAATCCGTGAAGTGTACATTTTCATTGGGTGTATAATAATGTATTCATAAGAGAGGGAAGAAAATAAAAAATAAAAGTGAGTGCGTGTAGGCAACAATGACGTCTCCAGCTCCAGAGGTGTGAACGAGTGGTGCGGGGGTGGGGGGGATAAAGGGGGAGAGCGGTCGAATGGGCCGATATAGTCAGACTGAGTAGGAGTGATTTTTTTTCAGCCTTGCTAGTGTTAACTTCTCCAATGTCTTCAAAACTATCCAGTCACAGCTGCTTGCAGAAGCTTGTGTTGATGGGGGAGGGGGGGGGGGCATGGTTTGGTGGCATGGATCTAAGATCTAAGAATCTCTCAGGCAGACTGCAGTATGTGAGACTGCAGGGTTGTCTGTTCAGAGGTGCTGGTGTACATCACGGGCACTCCCCACCTTTCCTGCTCACCCTATAGACGAAGGTCTCAGCTTACATCGAGATTAACCTGTTTAGTTTATGGCTGCTCCAGCAGTAGTGGCAACATTCCAAAAAACTAAACAAACGGAATGTCAAAATATCCACCGCAGGGTCTGAGACCAGAGCCATTGAGTCATTTAAATGCTACTTTAAATGCTTAGTTAGTATGACCTTTCACTGCTACCATTACTCATCTTGATGAAACTATAACAGATGGACAAATTGATCTTAAAGGATACAATGTTATTAGGCGGGACAGAAATAGGAATGGGGGAGGAGTTGCCCTATATTTACAAGAGCACTTGCTGTTTAAGGTGAGGGAGGATCTGTGTGTGAATGGACTAGAGATCCTATGGATCCAAGTTCACATACCCTTTCAACAACCAACATTAATTGGATGTGTTTATAGGCCCCCAAAATCAAACATCCTGTATATGGACAAAATCTTGGAAAGCATTGATTTGGCTCTGGAAGAAAGGTTTGATTTAATACTGTCTTGGTGATTTTAACTTGGACTGGAAACATACTAACTCTGATGTAAATAAGATTAGGTTTGAACAATTTATTGAAAGTTGCAATTTATCGCAGATGGTACAAGATATCACACGATCCTCAATAAATAGGTATGGGCATAGAACGGAAAGTACTATTGACCTGATACGGTGTAATGTGCCGAAAAAATGCTCAAAGGCAAAATCTACTCCTGTATCCTGGACAGATCATAATATTGTGAGCATCACAAAACATACTAAGGTGCCAAAAAGGCCACCTAGAGTGACTATAAGGCGTAGCCTTAAACATTTTAAACTGGAGGACTACAGAAGAAATCTGGGCATTGTTCCATGGGATCTGGTGTATCTTGAGAATGATCTAGATGATGCTGTCGATTGTTTTAATAAGCTGCTAACTGAGGTCGTTGACCATCATGCCCCTATAAGGAAAGGTACAATCAAAGCTAAACCATCCCCCTGGATTGATCAACAATTAAGAGAAGCAATGTCTCAGAGGGATGAGGCAAAAGCCACTGCATCCAGGCCATGTCTTATGCTATACAGGGAATGCAGAAACTTTGTTGTAAAATTAAATCGTCAGAAAAAAATCACTTTATTATAAAGTAGCATTTGAGAAATGTAAAAGTGACCCAAAACAGACATGGAACACAATAAATGGTTTGCTGGGTAGATCAAACAATACAAATCCTGTTAGTGTGGAGGTTGATGGAATGATCAAGACAAAACCAATAGACATTGCCAATCATTTTGCTGACCATTATGAAAGCAAGGTAAACAATCTCAGGTCCAATATGCATGTAAATGCCTCAAACGAAGAACTGGTGGGAAATATAGATGCACAGATTATGCAGGGGAAAGAGTGCAGTTTTGTTTTACCACCAGACATATCTTTTGTCGAAATTGAGAAAATTTTGTTGTTGCTCCCTGAAAACAAATCTCCAGGGCATGACCTCATTGATAATAAATTACTAAAATATGCTGCCCCATTTATCGCTAGACCTGTGAAAAACCTATTTGATATCTCTCTGCAACAAGGCAAGTTTCCGACAATATGGAAGCATGCACAAATTTGCCCTATTCCTAAGGATAGTAAATCCGCTTTTACTGCCCCAAATAGCCGACCAATCAGCCTACTTTCCTCTCCAAGTAAAATCCTGGAGAAAGTAGTTAGTGATTATATATGGAAATACATGGAAACAAATAACCTATTAACTCATGCCCAACATGCATACCGTAAAAACCATTCCACTGAAACAGCTCTCATTGAGATGACGGATACCTGGCTGAATGCTCTCGACCAAGGTAAACTTGCATCCATTTTACTTTTAGATTTCACTGCCGCTTTCGATCTGATTGATCACACAATTATTTTAAAAAAAATTAATCATTATGGCTTCAGTCAGAATTCTATCAATTGGATGAAATCCTATCTGTATGGCAGAAAGCAGTCTGTATATGTCAACGGCTCATTTTCCTCATCTCGTTCTACTTCCTGTGGAATTCCACAGGGGAGTTGTCTTGGTCCTCTATTATAATATCATATACACAAATGATCTTCCATTAGTACTAACCAACTCAAATGCACACATGTTCGCTGACGACACAACCATCACTGCAGTAGCTGAATCACAAACTCAGTTGCATGAGCACCTGGCGAATTATTTTAAACACGTTGTTAAATGGGTTGAGAACAACAAATTAGTACTGAACACTAATAAAACTAAGAATATGGTCATATGCACCAACAGAAAAAGGAATAGGTTAGGGCCATGGAACTTATCTTATGGAGGGATACAAATAAATGAGGTCACAGAAGTCAAACTACTAGGAATTAAAATACAAAACAATTTATCATGGACAGCTCATACCACAGATATCTCCAAAAAGGTAATGAAAATGGCAGGAATGGTTGGGCGAATTACAGGGCTTTTATCTGAAGAGACGTTGAGGTTAATATCCAGTAGTCTGATTTATAGTCACGTTAACTATTGCTGTGCAGTATGGGGCAATGCAGCTCAGACAGATATGAGAAAACTACAGATCACACTAAACAAGGCAGCTAGAATGGTCTTAAGATGTGGGTATGACATTGACACGGGTGAAGTGCATAACAGAATGGGATGGCCCACAGCACTTGAATGCATAAGAAAACAGTCTCTTGCATTGATTTCTAAAATAAAAACATCTAATAAACCAGTAAACATAAAGAATAAATTAACATTAGTTCGAGATAAACATCAGGTCAACACAAGATAAAGACACAAAGATATTTATGTTCTACCAAAAATAAAAACTAGTATGGGAGGCCGATCTTTTATTTCTAGGGCAGTTAAATTATGGAACTCATCACTATAGCTGAGATTGATTTTATTGATGCACTATCATGCTGTGATTTTGTTTTTTTGTTCTAGTTTCTGTGTTGGTATGTGGTCAGGTTTAGTTCTAGTTTCTGTGTTGGTATGCGGTCAGGTTTTCAGCTGGCTCAGGGAAGAGGACGACCCTGCCATGCATAGTCCACCATAGATAGGTGAATGAACTGTATCTGTCTGTGGGCAGGCATATGCTGTGCCTGTGTGTGCGTGAGTGTGTGCGGCTGTATGAGTTGAGGATTAGAGGTATAGGTATTTTTATTATGTTGTAACATTTAACTCACTGATGTCGTTTAGCATCAGTGTAATTTGAAATTTTGTAATGAAATGTACTATTTTGTAATGTAATATAATGTATTGTGTTATGTTTTAATTTATTTCTGGACTCTTGGAAGATTAGCCGAAAGGCTAAAAGAGATCCAAATAAAAATAAAAATCAAATCAAAATGGCTCTGGTCTCAGACCCCACGGTGGATATTTTGACAATCCGTTTTTTTCTTTTTTGTTTGAATGTTGCCATTGCTGTTCGAGCAGCCATAAACTAAACAGGTTCATCTCAATGTTCTGGGCATCTTTGTAATGTTAGTGTTAGTAAAAAGCAGGTAAAAGAGTAACATTTGACTTGAGGCAGATTAACATCAGTCACTCTACCATTCACTGTAGTAGAAGAGGTGCGCCTGGTTTTGATTGATTGATTGATTGATTGAAATATTTATTAACAGTTTGTAGAATTACAGTACATTTCAAGCACAAACTCAATACAAAGACTGATAACTGTGAGTGGACGACCCAATTAAGCATTACACTTGTTTACAACAGGGTCCACATTGTTCAATTCATCAAAACATTTAGAGACATACAAATAGACACTTCTATGTAGCTAAAGAACAGAACAGGAATTCATCATGGTGAGGGTTTAAACCCTGCAGCTATGTCGAGTCCGCCTACAGGAAATATGTAAGCTGCCATGAGACCCGTTTCTGACTACTCTGATGCACTGATGAATGATGTGTTCTTCTGGAATGCTCAGATCTTTTAGCGTATGCAACAGGATGCTGCAAATGGCTGGTGAGGAAGACGCGGGCTCCATCGTGGGGAGCTCACATGGAGTGGATGGTTTAGGTGCATACAGCGATGAAGCTGTACACCATAATGGCAAACCTGAGTGTTCTAGATAGATTTAATCATGAATTGGAACATTCCAATGTGTTTCTAATGATTAAAATACATGCATCGACTTGACTGAAAGTGTCAAAAGTTAAGTTATTAATCGTTTTCACATATCCGTAAGGCCCGGGACTATTGCTGAAATGTCAGATGCTGTGACAGTTTGTGGTACTTTAATAAATGTTGCATACAATATGTTGAAATAATTCTTTACCATACCATTTTTTGCATTATTCCAAAATAGGGGGGCGTGGTAACATTTTGATAGACCAGCCATTTTGGGCCAAGGTGCGCTGCTTTTCTTTTCTACCTATCATCACACAGTAGGTTGTTAAATTTTGAATGTATGAAACATAACCTTTTGGCTAAATTGTGTATGTTTCATTGTGTATGTTTAATTTGCTACATTTCATGATCTAGATTCACATATGAGTAAACTAAGGCACCAGTACTTGTTTCAGATGTTAGGTAGGCCTATATGCATTTATGACATTGCCAAAATCAATATAACACATTTTACAAGCAAAAACAGCAGCACAAGATTTTCGTGGTAAGACGAACCACTTTTAGCTTAAGTTGTCCTGGAAGCAAGGCAAAATGAGATGGCAGTAAAATCTAATGATCTACACATATTTCAGGATGTCTTCTATCAATTTAAATGATGAGTAAGAGCATCTATGACAAAGGGCCATGAAAATATGACCTTTAAAAAAAAAGTGGTAATGTGGCTCAATTTGCCCCAGGTAAGGGGTAAATTGATCCAAGTCGAGGGGTAAGTTGAACCACATGATATTTGAATGTTAAAAGCTTAAATTTGAACAGATAATGTATTCACTTATCGATAATAATAAAATAACAGTTTTCCTTTTGCAAATAGTCTTGTTTATTTGTTTATTTATTATTTAAACAATATTAAGACAATTAAATAAAGTTTGTTATACAAAACCTTATATTTGCAATATTGTTAATACAATATTGCAAACTTCTCTTAAATGAGTATGTAAATGCAAATTAAAGGTCATTCAGTATAATTTCAGTAGCAAAGACTTAATACAAAAGTTATGAATAGTGATTCCCATTAACTCAACTTACCCCCGGACATTGGTTAATTTTACCCCCAGCCTCCATTTTAGAAAACAATGACTAGAATAAGTTACTTCAGACAATGTATTTGCTAAATGATTCACATGGTTCTATCCATTGGCAAATCATCAACGTGTATGATATTACATTTTAGACCTAGGTACATTTTGCTTTGTATAACAGTCATTTTACATGATGTGTCAAATTTTTATTTTGACCGACAATTTTTTTTGTTTAAAAGAATGTTTTCTACTTTCCCCATGTGCTTCCCAACTTCACAGCCAGGTGTAAATGATGGACGCTTACTAGATTTAAGGTCACTTGGCAACACAGTTTTTTTTTTTAAAGATGCCCAGCCCGCACAGGCTTACAAGACACTCACAAAATTGTACATATATAATAATACATATACACAAATAGACAGTTACTCATGGATACATCGTTCTCCAACGTAACTGCCATGCCTTCTCTATACATTTTCCAAAAACAAAAACTTCATTACTGAACAACCAATTTAACATAAAACACTCAGACATTCAAAACAGATCTGGGTTCTGTGAAATAAAACGTTTCTTAAATCATGATATAGTGGACAGTAGAAAACAAAATGAATCCTCTACAACTCCCAGGTCACAGAGAGCACACAGTCGCTGCTCCTCAGGAACGCCAGTATATCTGCCAACCTCAACTGCCAGAGGTAAAGCACCAGATCTTAACTGGGCACAGAGGGACCTCTGTCCTCTTTTTAAATTAAATGCAACATAAGGTTCAGTCATGTAATCCTCTTTAAATTTAATATAACTTCTTAATTTCGCCTTTTTCACAATGTCCACCCTCCATTTCTGCTGATGTAACATGGACAGTTTATATTTGACTGTATTAATGTTAAAATGAAGGTTATTTAAGTCAGAAAATTAGATAATTGAAGAGACCTCTCTTATCCACGGATGATTACATATTTTATTCCAATTAAATATATTTTTTGTAAGCCTCTCTTCTGGCAGTTGGGTAAGGCGATTCCATAACCTGATCATCTCACATCTCTGCCTTGTCAGGCAGCTTTCCCAACCTGTGTCACCTTCAATGGCCAACTTAGTGGTATACTTATGCACCCCGAGAAAACACCTCAACGCTCTACTCTGAATGTTTTTACATTCGGTAGCCTCCTCAAAGCCCCACACACCTGCTGCATCAAACAGGATGGAAGAGACCATGGCGTCATAGAGCTTGGTAAATGTAGCAAAACCTAAATCAGGGCAACATTTCATTTTACTTAATATGGCACCTAATGCTCTACCTGCTGAGTCAGCCAATACATTCTTTCCCTCATATTATTATTAAGTATTTGTATGAGGGAGAATAAGTCAAAGATATTGACCCTGTACAGCCTTCCTTCTGAAGTGTATAATATGAGTTATCTCTCTGTTAATCGAAAGTCTCCATTTACTGCACCATAGACTGCAATGCAATATTCAGCATTTTTTGTAAATTTGACTCATTATATGTTTCTTTTCCATTTTTACCTCCTTTATGATGAATTCCTGTTCTGTTCTTTGACTATATAGAAAGAAGTGTCTATTTGTACGTCTCTAAATGTTTTGATGAATTGAACATGGTGGACCCTCTTGTAAACAAGTGTAGGCCTACCGGATGCGCTCCCTCCCTCACTAGTTGAGGAAGTTCCCAGAAATCGGCCACAGACTGGATTTCTTTATTGAAAACTACGGACTAATAGTTTATAGGCCTATTGCACAAGCAAAACATGTCAAAATCCATCAACTACATCTACGATAAAAAACAAAAAAAACAATCTAAATCTTATAGGCTGCCGTTAGCTATAGTAGCACAAGCCCAGGTCAGGACTACAATAGGCTACAGTGAGTCGAGTGTAAATAAAGTTGTATTATCGTTACCTCTCACAGGTAATGTGTCGTAACCGCTGGGTCTGCTCCACAGTATCACCAACATGTAGAAATACATCCTCATCGTCCAACAGCAACAACCCGTCAGTGTGACCGAGAGAGAGAGAGACGCCATCGTTACACTCCCGACGCCCCAGAGAACCAAGGAAGGAATAATATCGGGACTTTAAGCAACGACTGTTTTCAGGAGGGCTCCACTACGCGGAAGTAATGACGCCCACGCCGTAGCTGTCAAACAGCCTCCGGCGACGGAGACATTGGTTGCCATGGTGACGCGTCCATGCAGCATGTGTCAAACACATTGTTATTATTATTATTATTAAAACACCGCGTCGCGCGTCAGCTAACTTGCCGGTATTGCTTAATTCTTACATGCACTGGACATGATCATCAGTTGAAAGAGGAAGGTAGGCCTACTGGAGCAATCTGTGTTATTCTAAAACCGTTTTAATAAACATATGGCTAATATGACATGTGGCATTAGTGTTATTTCTTCATTCAGAGCATGCCAACACATTACACAGCATAAGAGAGGTGATGGCGCAATCGGTGTAAATGTATGACAGCTATAATTTCAATAAACATGGTTATGACAATGCTGTGCATTGTCAGAAAGTGCACTTCGTTTGGCAGGTGCAGTGAAGGAGCTCATTCGAATCCTAATGCGTATCAAATAACCGCATTAATACTCCGAGCAAAAACGGGGGTTTCGCTTCGCTTCCAATCGCACTTTCCGGGGTGAGTGCTCTCCGGAAAGTGAAGGCATCTCACCAAAAGTGAAGACACTCACTGTCTCACCGGGGTGAGATGTCAGGTATTCTTATAGAGCACTGCCGTCGTTGCTTAAAGTCGCTCATCCAGTAAAACACTGAAGAAGGAATGCGCACGCACGCACGCACACACACACACGCACGCACGCACGCACGCACGCACGCACACACACACACACACACACACACACACACACACACACACACACACACACACACACACACACACACACACACACACACACACACACACACACACACACACACACACACACACACACTGTAGCAGAAGTAATGCACTGCAGGACTCACGCCAGGGCAACATCCTTGATTGATTGATTGAAATAGTTATTAACAGTTTGCAGAATTACAGTAGCCTACATTTCAAGCACAAACTCAATACAAAATTCATGTACCTCTACCATAGCCCAGAGCGGTCATCCAGGGACCCCCAGGGGTCCTTGAGGGAGATCCAGGGGGGTCCGGGGACCCCCAGGGGTCCTTGAGGGAGATCCAGGGGGTCCGGGGACCCCCAGGGGTCTTTGAGGGAGATCCAGGGGGGTCCGGGGACCCCCAGGGGTCTTTGAGGGAGATCCAGGGGGTCCCCAGCTAAATGATAGTTATAGGAACCAAATGGACCCTTATGGGTTTGTAACTGTGAGTTTCAGTATGTGTACTGAAATGGAGTGTACAAAAGGAACCAAATGGACCCGTTGTACACTCTCAGAGTTAAATTAACATTGGTTTTACAATATAAATTGGGGTCCCAGAGATAGAAATCCCATTAAATTGAGGTCTGTCCCATTGCTAGAAAATGGTTGAAAATCACGGCTGGACCCGTAAAAATCTTCTCTTATGGGGGTCCCTGGCATATCTATTCTAATGGGGGTCCACGAGGCTAATACGTGTACATGTGGGGGTCCACGAGGCTAATACGTGTACATGTGGGGGTCCCTGGCATATCTATTCTAATGGGGGTCCGCAGGGCTGATACGTGTACATGTGGGGGTCCCTGGCATATCTTTTCTAATGGGGGTCCACAGGGCTGATACGTGTACATGTGGGGGTCCATGGGGCTAATACATGTGGGGGTCCACGAGGCTAATACATGTGGGGGTCCACGAGGCTAATACATGTGGGGGTCCACAGGGCTGATACGTGTACATGTGGGGGTCCACAGGGCTGATACGTGTACATGTGGGGGTCCCTGGCATGACAACGGAACGGCGCACGCACGTGCGCGCTAGAACGCGTCCCAAGATTCAAGAGAAGACGCACCTAAACCTGACCTCTAACCTCGGGTCACCAGACTTTCCAGTTCAGAGCAATGAGTGGGTCCCCAAACCTTGTCATGTCAGGGACCCCCAAATGAACACTTATCAGCCCGCGGACCCCCATTATAAAAGATGTGCCAGGGACCCCCAAATGAACACTTATCAGCCCACGGACCCCCATTATAAAAGATGTGCCAGGGACCCACAAATGAACACTTATCAGCCTGCGGACCCCCATTATAAAAGATGTGCCAGGGACCCCCAAATGAACACTTATTTGCCCGCGGACCGTCATTATAAAAGATGTGCCAGGGACCCCCAAATGAAACCCTCCCGCGCACTCAGATCAGCCAACGCAGGGAAGCTGGAAGTACCCTCACTAAAAACGCCGGGACAACGCTCCACACGTCCCAAACTCTTCTCCCTTCTGGCTCCAAAACTGGAATGCACTTCCCATTGCAGTCAGAACTGCAGCATCACTCCCAATCTTCCGCCGTAGTCTGAAAACCCACCTTTTTAGACTCCATCATGGCCCATAGAACTTACACTTACCCTACCCCCTTAGATAGCATTTCTGTAGATTTAGATAGCACCTGATACAGACTTATAGCATGTTATGTAGACGGCACTATAATTGCATTGTATATAGTCATAGCACGCCATAGTACATATGTATAGCATAGTAGTATATATATATAGTTTATATGTATAGTCTCATAATATAGATATTCCACTGTTACTTTCTTAGCTTACGCATGTTTTATGATAAATGCTTTTTTTATGTATTCCCATGCTTTTGTTCTTGATTATTGTAAATCGCTCTGGATTAAGAGCGTCTGCTAAATGCCTAAATTGTAAATTGTAACACTTATCAGCCCGCGGACCCCCATATAATACAGCATCAAAATAAGTTTAACCACTTTAACCCTATTTTATTCGTCGGCTAGTTTAGAATATGTTTTTTTTAAAGCATATGTAATTATTGTGAAACATTTTAACGACAGACACGATTCTCTCACGTGATCACACTCGCTTTTCAAGATGGCGTCGCCAAATACTATACCGATGTCACGGGGTGTTTTCAGAAGGCCTGGTCAACGATGAGCTCTTTGACATAAACCTCACAGCTGCTGCTATAGGGACAGATAGCAGCCTGTCAGGACCTCTAGATAGCAGCCTGTCAGGACAAAAACATGAGCATTAACCATTAGGATATCTGTAAAGGCAACTTTTCATAGAAAGGATGCCAGTGAGGGATATGGTGTGAAGCTCTTTCCAACGCGTGGTGATGATGACAGTAAATCAGGTCGTCTCGTTGAGTGCATTTAAAAGGTTTTATTTTGCTTGCAGGGTGGATAAGGCATAACATAAACCGGGTATTTAACTTAAACTTAAACAATACCTCGTGATGCAAAAATAAACAAAGGATAACTCAAAACAACTGAAAACAAACAAAACACGCACGGTTGAAAAACTGTGTGGCTTCCCTGTGGCGTTTCCCAAAATTCCCTGAGGCTGTGCACCCGTGACACATACAAATAGACTGTCTGTGATTGGCTGAAACCCGCCTATGCCCAGGTTGTCAGTCAGTGTCAAATTATCAGTGCATATTCATCAAATTGACTACAACAATATCATTGATTATTGATTAAAGATCAGATCTGTCTGGTTTTCACCACTATAGATATCTCATTAACTGTCTGTCTGCCCCCCCCCCCTCTCTCTCTCTCTCTCTCTCTCTCTCACAGTGGTATATTTCCTCATCTGTTGTGGTCCTGTTCAACCAGAAGGTGAGATGACTTCATTGCATTGCATTATGGGTAGTGTAGTGTGATACAAGACCAGACGGCAGGCAGTCTCTCTCTGATTGCAGAGAAACTGTTGTGGTGGTGGTGGTGGGGGGGGGGCACATCTCCTTTAAAACAAAGTGTACATGGAACCTAACCCCGTTCAGGACATGAACCCCATTTGGTGCCCTGCGCTACGAGCTTGTAGATCTGCTATTTTTGAAAAATCGTGAGAAAGTGGCGCAAATCTTTGAACATATATTCTTTCAGAGCGAACAATTTGAACTCTTCTGGTGGGGGGGGGGGGGGGGGTCCCTGGAACTCTATATTTTCAGATGGGGGTCGGCGGCCAATTACAGATATTTCTGGGGGTCCTTGACAATGAAATGTTTGAGAACGACTGTGAGCTTGTAGATCGGCAGTTTTCAGCGATCCCCTCAGTGGGAATCCCCTCACCTGTGTTATGGGTGATTCTGTGATTTTAATGTGATCATGTAATGATTGCTCTATGCGTGATATGTATCGTATCTGTGGAATATCATAGCATTCAATTGAAAGTTCATCACATGTAATGTCTTTATCTTACAGTTTTAAATTTACAATGTAGGCATTTATCAGACGCTCTTCGTCCAGAGCGATTTACAGTAAGCAAGATTGCAGTGATTTCAGATTGTGTGCATACAGTATGTTGACTAAAATAAGACTACATATACTGACAATTTCGTCAACAAATAAAAACTAGACTAAAATGTCAGGAAGGGACTAGTGGACAAGAGACCCAGTATAAGGTCACATTCTCACCTAATACTTCGGTAGACTCAGATCCGTATTGGCGGGGAAATGGAATTCTTGCATATTTAATTGGCTACGGTTTGCCTTCACACTGTCATTCGCAGCAATTGGAAACGCAGCAGGGGGGACCTTTATCAATGTGTTCCATTCATAAACTATAGCCTACACAGTGAAATCTATGGTGATAAAATTACACTCATAACGTGCATGTGTCGTGCCGTCTGGGACCCCCCCCCCCCCCCTCTCTCTCTCTACGCACGCAGCCGCCACACACTGTTCTTTTGGGCATGGAGGCACAGCGCTGCATGAGCGCACTGATATAACTCAGTCCCACACAGTGACAGCACTCCATGTTTACGGCACGCACAGACAGACAGAATATTATTTAGGCTATAATACACTGCAGTGTTTTTATGTGTTTTCTTAAGCAATTGATTAATGTACACGTCCTCATTTCGATCAGGGCTTCAGTCTCCTTATTCGACCACGTCTATCCGCAGTAACGGGACATCTTTGCGCTGCGTAAAATATGCCTTAACCGTCTCCAACTGTGTTCAGCTCCTCACCCGCCACATTATGTTTGCTTCATTTCCTTTATTTACTGCGGATTGCATTCACACCTGCACCAAATCGTAGTCAAGTGCGATTCGAAGCGAAGCGAAACCCACGTTTTTGGGCGGAGTAAAATGCGGTTATTTGCTGCGCATTAGGATTCGAATGAGCCTTCACACCTGCCAAACGAAGCGCACTTTCTGACAATGCGCAGCAGGATTCGTTTTAATCGCAGCAAAGCTCTCTGGTATGAATGCGACCTAAGTCATTATACACTTGGTTGTGTGCTGAAAATAGCCGATCTACAAGCTCACAACGCGTCACAGCGCAACACGTTGTGAGCTTGTACATCGGCAATTTCCAGCAATCCCCTCAGTGGGAGTCCCCTCACCTGTGCAATTCCCAGCCTCTGCCTCAGCCAATTGATTACCATGGCAACGCCACACCTGGCAATTGATTAGCCTACTTAAAGATGGAGTGCCACAATGTTTGTTTTTCATGTGTCTATGAGGTGACAGTACTTCATTAGACACCCTGGAGGCGTTTTTATGTGCAATGGTGTATTAACTTTGTATTTAGGGTTTCTTCCTGGAGGCTGAACCCTTGACAGTCAAATGGTCCAATTAAATAAACAGTAATACAGTGACGTCACACTATCAGCCCCTCCCCTAACCCCTAAGGTGTGGATTCAGTTCAGGTGGATCACCACCCATCAGGCAAACCAGGCATACTTAACCCATTCAGGCCTGACGTCGACATTTATAAAATGTCACCACATTTTCACGATTTTTCAAAAATAGCAGACCTACAAGCTCGTAGCGCGCCACCGAGTGGCGCGCTACGAGCTTGTAGGTCTGCTATTTTTCAATAGCTAAATTATAACATAATGTTTAAAACACCAAAATACTTATAAATAGTAGTTTTACCCCTTTTGTGTCATACCCTGAAGGAGGCATCCTGCTTGCCGAAACGTCGGTTCAATAAAGTTTCTAGCATCGTGACTAGGAGCTGTGCGGCCTCTTTTCTTTCTTTGACAAAGCACATGAACAAACATGGAGGCCACAATAACAGACAGTCGTAAATAATGCATATTCTTCACTTTACATTAGGGCTCTTGATAACATCCATTATTGATTAATAGATCATTTAGGAATGTTTTACAAAGCATAATGTTAAACATGAACAAACATGGAGGCCAGCCACATTAACAGAGAGTCATAAAAAATGTATTTCCTACCCATTAAATTACATTATTTAATGATGTGTAAAATCAAGAATAGTTTATAAATAAAAACAATACGTTATAAATGGGTTTTTTGTGACCAACGTTTTTTTAAGTTGGTCACAATTTATTTTTTACAAATGGCTTATTCATTAATAGTAAACAATTTACTAATACCGTATAAATTATTTTAGCATTTAGCAAACATTTACAAATGTCAATGTTTAAAGATTCTTTAAATGTTCTACAATGTTATGGGTGCAGTACTTTAGTTAGACTAGTCATTTGTCCGACAAACGACAACCCACCTCAAACCCTAACCATAACCGCGAGCACGGGAGCAGGCGCTAGTCCGCATGTCAGACTAAAGGCTCATACATAGTCTGGATTTTCGGTGGTGGGGTGACCACCGAACTACAACATGACGTCACTGAGGTGACCACCGAACTACAACATGACGTCACTGAGGTGACCACCGAACTACAACATGACGTCACTGAGGTGACCACCGAACTACAACATGACGTCACTGAGGTGACCACCGAACTACAACATGACGTCACTGAGGTGACCACCGAACTACAACATGACGTCACTGAGCCGCGGTGAAGAGCAAACCACCGCCACCGCTCCAGCCCTTCTCTCTGTTTTTACTCACCACCGCTCAACGTTATTTCGCGGTGGTCGCGGTGGTCAGCTCACCACCGGAAATCCAGACTATGAATAGGCCTTAATGCTCCGTCGGATTTACATGCAGTCCCCCAATGTTATCACCATCAAAGATAACATGTTATAATGATTTACCAATGTATATAAATAGCTTATGAATCATTAGTTCTTTATCTACAAATAGCTTATAAATATTATATAACTTTAGATAATAATCTATTAATAATTTACAAATGTATATAAATGGATTATTCATGAAAAGTTTACTACTTACTAATAATGTATAACTTATGTGTAAACAGTTACAAATGTTTAGGTAAACATTTACGGATGTCAACAAAGTCTGTTCATGATTATTACTCATCTACAAACTGCTTATAAATGTTTATAAATAACAGGTTGTTATTGTAAAGTGTTACCGCCTTTGTTTACCAAGAGGGTCCACCTTGTTCAATTCATCAAAATATTTAGAGACATTTTTCCCTAGTGTGCATACGTTGGTGTTTTTTCAGGTTACTCGACTGGCTGAAACTCATGCCACAATGTTTACAATGGAAAGGTTTTTCTCCAGTGTGGACACGCTGGTGTGTCTTCAGGGTTTGTGACAGACTGAAACTCTTGTCACAATGTTCACACTGAAAAGGTTTGTCTCCATTGTGGACACGCTGGTGTGTCTTCAGATTTCCTGACAGGCTGAAACTCTTGTCACAATGTTCACACTGAAAAGGTTTATCTCCAGAGTGGATACGCTGGTGTGTCCTCAGATTACCGGACAGACTGAAACTCTTGTCACAATGTTCACACTGAAAAGGTTTTTCTCCTGTGTGGATACGCTGGTGCTTCTTATAGTCACCTGACTGACTGAAACTCTTGTCACAATATTTACACTGGAAAGGTTTTTCTCCAGTGTGGATGCGTTGGTGTATGTTCAGGTGACTTGACTGACTGAAACTCTTGTCACAATGCTTACACTGAAAAGGTTTTTCTCCAGTGTAGACACCTCCACTTGTCTCACCCCAATCATCACTGTCTTCAGTGTCTCCAGTGTCAGATTCCAGTTCAACTTCAACTTCAACTTCAGAGCAGTCTTTAATGTGTGGAGGCTCTGGTTCCTCCTGGAGCAGACTCTGCTGTTCAGGAGAAACTTCCACTTTACACACAACCATGTGCGCGATGTCTAGGAGCAGAAACATAACATGGTCAACACCAGATTCATGAAATGTCAATATATTTTTCCATCTTCCATGTACTGTACATACCGTATACCAAATAGTAGCCCAGGCGGTTAATGTGCTAAATCGATTCGGACCCGGGAACTTATAAGGAACCAGGCTGTTTATTTATTTTTGCACCGGCCTGCACCGGGCCATTATTTGGTTACAGTTCCTGTCGAGCATGTTTTTTAGTGAAAAATTAAAAAGGTATGATAAACATACATCTTTTTGATTTAATATTGAGAATAGGGGAGCTTATAGGCAGCTCCTGCTGCTTAATTGATTTGACCCAGATTCGTGCAAACAGACGTGATGTCATTAGTTATTTGGTAGCACAACTGCATGTGTAAAATTCCAATATTGGCTATAATCATGTTAAAAGGCATATATAGCCTACTCTTAATATATTCTTTCAAAAGAGGTTTGGCCTTATAGATCAAAAATACATGTGCTAAGATTTTTAATTAATTCATTGTCAACGCTGCTGGTTGTCGAACATGCGCTGCTCCCGTGCTTGCGGTTATGTTTAGGATAGGGTTAGTAATTTCGGAACAATGGGGGGTCGGAAACTCGGAACAATGACATGGCATCGGAGAGGGACGAGCCAAAACAGCATGTCACACGTCAGAACTTGCCTACGTCACCCCATAGGAATGCATAGTGTCATAGCTGGCTCATGCTATGACAAAACATCAGGAGCAGGAGACAACATGTTGAACAACATGTTTATTAAATAATAGGCCTATAACAAAAGGAACTAAAGAGGGACTGCAGTACTGAACACAACTATACGGATGCTATGTGTGTAGTCAGTACGTCAGTGGTGTAAGTGTAGTGTATGGATGTGTGATACATGGTGTGGTGCATGTGTGGATGGAAAGGATAATCAAACATCAATGAAAGGAGGCATGGAGTCTAAAGCAGGGAGTGGAGGCAGCAGGTCTGCCTCCTCTGCATCTCTCATCTCAAGTGGCAGGAGCATTGTATTTATAGCCTCAGGGAGACACCGGGCCCAGGTGCTCTCCCATTAGCCATCAGGCCAATGCCCCACCCAGGCTCACCTACAGGATGACAGCTATTTTAGTCTGCTTTACACTCGCTATTTATTTGTAAATAATCCAGCAGCCATTTTCTTTTTCGTATCGATAGGGAAACAGAGCTTGCAGTGGATTGGGGCGTGTCTTAAATCAACCAGGCTGGCGGTTTCTCCCGGCCACCCCAAGATAAGCGGTCTTCTGTGGGTGTAACTGTAAGGTGACTCGGTGTCTGGTTATGGAGGCTTTTCCCCCCTATCCCCTATCTCAGTGGTTCCCCTAGGGGTACTTGAGGGAGTTCCAGGGGGTACCTAGTTCAATTAGAGATATAGTTAGGAACCAAATGGACACTTATGGGTCTGTAACTCTGAGAGTTACCCTAAAGGGTCCATTTGGTTCCATTTGTACACTCTCAGAGTTAAATTAACAGTGGTTTTTCAATATAAATTGGGGTACCAGAGATAGAAATGCATAATGCATGTGAAACTGGGGGTCCTTGAAATTAATATGTTTCGGAATCACTGCCCGCTATCTATCTACTAGATAAGATTTGTATAGTGGACAGGACAGGACAGGGACAGTTCGACTATAGGCCCATCTATTCTTTATTTTTTAAAGGAATGATAATTTAGCTAAATAAAAACGTTCACACTCTGTTCAGCACTGCTGGCAGTCGGCGACTGTAGCATTGCCCCGGCTCATATCATCATGACCATCCTCACGTGAGCCGTATAATGATCATGATCATGAAGCTCAGCTCTTGTGTTTCGAGTTGCAAAATTGTGACAGCACTGGCACTGGCTGCAGTTCATCTTTAAATGTATTAATTTCAATTATCCACAGTATCTGAAACAGCTTATGACACCATACACTTCTACACATCAACTTAAGACATTGCTCACAGGTTTATTTCAATATACCCACATCAGTTGGCAAAAAATAATTTATGTTCAAAGCTCCTTGTTGTGACTGGAACAATCTACCTGTCCATATTCGTTCAATAACATCTTTTCATTTGTTTAAAACTGTGCTGTCCTCTCATCGTGAGACTACCTGTTCATGTTTTCACTAATCATCACTATAGCAGATCTATGATGCAATGATCCATGTGTCATGTCTACGTTATGTCCATGTGAAATGTTGTCTTGTTGCAGTTTTTGTTTTGTTGTTTTTTTTGTTGTTTTGTTGTTTGTCTCTTGTTTATCTAGGAATTGTATTGTTTTGTCTTGTTTTGTTTTGTCTGGTTGAATTGTTTGTAAAACATTGTCTTTACGTATGAAGTGTATTTTGTGAATTGCCCTTTGACCCCCTTGAAAACGAGATGGTTCATCTCAAGGGATTGTTCCTAATAAAGAATTTCAGACATCCAAGCAGAGTTAACTCCAATTTGGTTTTTGGCTGGGGACCCCCCCCCCATTGAAGCTCTAAAATGCGCTGGACTTCAACACAATCCCAACTGGACAGTAGGACAAAGACGTTTTAATGAAAAACAGTGGATTAAGAACCTCAACACGGATTTTCCTGGAGGCTTAAACATGCCTAAAATCAGATCTTGAACACAACAAAACCTAAACTCAGAATTAAACTGGAGAAATCTAAAACTGATTGGATCAGACTTCCTTCAGATACATGGCGAATGCATTTATTCCTTGCATTGTGCCCACACATGTTGCGACTTGCGGTCGCAACATGTGTGGGCACAGTGCACTGACGTTTTTTAATTCCCCCCCACCAATACAAACCGACTGCAAAAATAACCGTAATAATAGAGAACATATATCATAAATTAATACTGAAACCAGATATAATCATTAAGGAAAGTTTATGCATGCACCACGTGACGTACTATGTAAACTCTTAATTTCCATTTTCCAGCCATTCAATTTGGCGACCCCCGAGGGGTCGCAACCCACAGGTTGAGAATAATAATAACTAGAAAGCAGTTCCTGTAGAAACTGCGTGGGCTCGCGTAAAATGCTTTGTATAAAGTTATTGCCGTGTCAAGTTTGAAACTCGGGGAGTAATGGTGTTACCATTGGTGTTCTAAATCTATAATCAAAATTTCGGGACTGTAGCATATTGTAAAGAAAAGTAGAAAATGCATTAAAGCTGAAGTAAAAGTTAAAAAAAGTATGAAAATGTGTAAAAACTATAGTTTAAGCAGAATAAAGTATGTGGAAGTTGTAGAAGTGTTTTTAAAGTTTTTCTTTAAATGTAAAAAAAAAAAAAAAAATCTAAAGAATTGAAGTTTTTTCTTTTTAAGTAAAAAAGAAAAAAAAAATTGTAAGTTTTCATTTTTTTCATTTTTTTTAATTTTTTTCAAATTTTTCATTTTTGTAATTTTTTGTAATTTTTTTTAATTTTTTTATTTTTTTAAATTTTTTTTATTTTTTTTAATTTTTTTAATTTTTTTAATTTTTTTTAATTTTTTTTAATTTTTTTAATTTTTTTGAAAATACTTTTTTGAAAATACTTTTTTGAAAATACTTTTTTGAAAATACGTTTGAAAATACTTTTTTGAAAATACTTTTTCATCTCTATCTGATCTATCTGTGTAAAGGCCATCCAATTGCACAAATAGCAGACCTACAAGCCCACAAGGTATCGCAGAGCAACTCATTGAGATCTTGTAACTTTAATTTCAGCCCTGTAATTAAGCCCTTATATGTCTCAGCTGTGGAAGTGTAAAAGACAAACAAGTGGCGCGCAACTTGATCTCTTATTTTACAATGGTTCTGAATGGGGGGAAACTATGCCCGAACAAATTGCTCTATCGCAAAAAGTAAAAGTCGAATGCAAATAATTTTTTCGCTGTGAGTGGCCTGAGATATTGAGGTACACCATGTACGATTGTGGTGTTGGTACGATCGAAAATGTGGTTATAAGAGCGAGTTAAGAATTGTCATCGCAATAATTTCCTCGTAAGATTTCTACAATGGATGTCAATGAGCAGATTGACTGTATTTGTGTCACTTAAAAGGCCGTAGTTCACATTCTGTATGTCTCTGTGTTTTGGTGGTCACATTGTGTGAAAGAGGACATGTGTGGCTACAAAATGACCAAAGGACATGCGTGTAAAGTGAATATCTTGGCCGGGACGGCAATTTGTTTGGTAAATTTTCAAGGAAAGATTTTCTGTTCTACGCACTCTAGTGAAAAAAGCCCGCACTCTAAGTTGGCACTAATTAGGCGAAACGGCCTGCGATTGAACTGCGATTTCGGAAAAGCCGTTTAACGTATTCGAATACGGTTTGAACCACGAAAAAGTCCAGAGTCGTGTGAGCTTTCTAAAGTTTAAATCACGTTTCTACGACAAAGTATGCCAGAGTAATGAGGCTGCAAAAGTGAGGTTGATTTAGAGATAAATCCCATACATTGTCAATGGGAGGAAAAAACTATAAATAAAGTTAAATATTTTAAAAAGTATAAACTTTTTCAAAACAACTTTTTCACCAATGAAAGTTCAAAGATAGATGAACATTATAAAGTTTGAATGAAGTTTCAAAGTGAAAGTATGACGGAGTAATAAGAGCTCAAAAAAGTTAACTGTGAAAAATGGGACCTTTCTTCCATCGACTCTCACTATAAAGAATGTAAAAAAAAGTTAAAAAGTTAAAAAGTATAAAAAGTATAAAACTTTGTAAAAATTCAAATGTTAGCATAAATAACTGCAAAGAGCTGAACAGTTTGAAGTTTGAACTAAATTTCTAGTATAAAGTATGCGGAAGTAGTTAGGTGCCAAAAAAAAGGGTGGAATAAAGAAACATAAGAAGAAGCGGAACTAGAAAGCAGTTCCTGTAGAAACTGCGTGGGCTCGCGTAAAATGCTTTGTGTAAAGTTATTGCCGTGTCAAGTTTGAAACTCGGGGACCGGAGTAATGGTGTTACCATTGGTGTTCTAAATCTATAATCAAAATTTCGGGACTGTAGCATATTGTAAAGAAAAGTAGAAAATGCATTAAAGCTGAAGTAAGTTAAAAAAAAGTATGAAAATGTGTAAAAACTATAGTTTAAGCAGAATAAAGTATGTGGAAGTTGTAGAAGTGTTTTTAAAGTTTTTTCTTTAAATGTAAAAAAAAAAAAAAAAATCTAAAAAATTGAAGTTTTTTCTTTTTAAGTAAAAAAGATTTTTTTTTTTTTTAAGTTTTCATTTTTTTCATTTTTTTTCATTTTTTTCAATTTTTTTCATTTTTTTCAATTTTTTCATTTTTTTCATTTTTTTTCATTTTTTTTCATTTTTTTCATTTTTTTTAATTTTTTTAATTTTTTTTAATTTTTTAATTTTTTTTTAATTTTTTTTAATTTTTTTGAATATATTTTTTGAAAATACTTTTTTGAAAATACTTTTTTGAAAATACTTTTGAAAATACTTTTTTGAAAATACTTTTTCATCTCTATCTGATCTATCTGTGTAAAGGCCATCCAATTGCACAAATAGCAGACCTACAAGCCCACAAGGTATCGCAGAGCAACTCATTGAGATCTTGTAACTTTAATTTCAGCCCTGTAATTAAGCCCTTATATGTCTCAGCTGTGGAAGTGTAAAAGACAAACAAGTGGCGCGCAACTTGATCTCTTATTTTACAATGGTTCTGAATGGGGGGAAACTATGCCCGAACAAATTGCTCTATCGCAAAAAGTAAAAGTCGAATGCAAATAATTTCTTCGCTGTGAGTGGCCTGAGATATTGAGGTACACCATGTGCGATTGTGGTGTTGGTACGATCGAAAATGTGGTTATAAGAGCGAGTTAAGAATTGTCATCGCGATAATTTCCTCGTAAGGATTTTACTATGGAGGTCAATGAGCAGATTGACTGTATTTGTGTCACTTAAAAGGCTGTAGTTCACATTCTGTATGTCTCTGTGTTTTGGTGGTCACATTGTGTGAAAGAGGACATGTGTGGCTACAAAATGACCAAAGGACATGCGTGTAAAGTGAATATCTTGGCCGGGACGGCAATTTGTTTGGTAAATTTTCAAGGAAAGATTTTCTGTTTGTACACTCTAGTGAAAGAAGGCCCGCACTCTAACTTGGCACTAATTAGGCGAAACGGCCTGCGATTGAACTGCGATTTCGGAAAAACCGTTTAACGTATTCGAATACGGTTTGAACCACGAAAAAGTCCAGAGTCGTGTGAGCTTTCTAAAGTTTAAATCACGTTTCTACGACAAAGTATGCCAGAGTAATGAGGCTGCAAAAGTGAGGTTGATTTAGAGATAAATCCCATACATTGTCAATGGGAGGAAAAAACTATAAATAAAGTTAAATATTTTAAAAAGTATAAACTTTTTCAAAACAACTTTTTCACCAATGAAAGTTCAAAGATAGATGAACATTATAAAGTTTGAATGAAGTTTCAAAGTGAAAGTATGACGGAGTAATAAGAGCTCAAAAAAGTTAACTGTGAAAAATGGGACATTTCTTCCATCGACTCTCACTATAAAGAATGTAAAAAAAAGTTAAAAAGTTAAAAAGTATAAAAAGTATAAAACTTTGTAAAAATTCTAATTGGAGCAATAATAACTGCAAAGAGCTGAACAGTTTGAAGTTTGAACTAAATTTCTAGTATAAAGTATGCGGAAGTAGTTAGGTGCCAAAAAAAAGGGCGGAATAAAGAATAAGAATAACTAGAAAGCAGTTCCTGTAGAAACTGCGTGGGCTCGCGTAAAATGCTTTGTATAAAGTTATTGCCGTGTCAAGTTTGAAACTCGGGGAGTAATGGTTTTACCATTGGTGTTCTAAATCTATAATCAAAATTTCGGGACTGTAGCATATTGTAAAGAAAAGTAGAAAATGCATTAAAGCTGAAGTAAAAGTTAAAAAAAGTATGAAAATGTGTAAAAACTATAGTTTAAGCAGAATAAAGTATGTGGAAGTTGTAGAAGTGTTTTTAAAGTTTTTCTTTAAATGTAAAAAAAAAAAAAAAAATCTAAAAAATTGAAGTTTTTTCTTTTTAAGTAAAAAAGAAAAATTTTTTTTTTAAGTTTTCATTTTTTTCATTTTTTTTCATTTTTTTCAATTTTTTCATTTTTTTTCATTTTTTTCATTTTTTTCATTTTTTTCAATTTTTTTCATTTTTTTTCATTTTTTTATTTTTTTTTAATTTTTTTAAATTTTTTATTTTTTTTTAATTTTTTTAATTTTTTTAATTTTTTTTAATTTTTTTTAAAAAATTTTTTGAAAATACTTTTTTGAAAATACTTTTTTGAAAATACTTTTTTGAAAATACTTTTGAAAATACTTTTTTGAAAATACTTTTTCATCTCTATCTGATCTATCTGTGTAAAGGCCATCCAATTGCACAAATAGCAGACCTACAAGCCCACAAGGTATCGCAGAGCAACTCATTGAGATCTTGTAACTTTAATTTCAGCCCTGTAATTAAGCCCTTATATGTCTCAGCTGTGGAAGTGTAAAAGACAAACAAGTGGCGCGCAACTTGATCTCTTATTTTACAATGGTTCTGAATGGGGGGAAACTATGCCCGAACAAATTGCTCTATCGCAAAAAGTAAAAGTCGAATGCAAATAATTCTTTCGCTGTGAGTGGCCTGAGATATTGAGGTACACCATGTGCGATTGTGGTGTTGGTACGATCGAAAATGTGGTTATAAGAGCGAGTTAAGAATTGTCATCGCGATAATTTCCTCGTAAGGATTTTACAATGGAGGTCAATGAGCAGATTGACTGTATTTGTGTCACTTAAAAGGCCGTAGTTCACATTCTGTATGTCTCTGTGTTTTGGTGGTCACATTGTGTGAAAGAGGACATGTGTGGCTACAAAATGACCAAAGGACATGCGTGTAAAGTGAATATCTTGGCCGGGACGGCAATTTGTTTGGTAAATTTTCAAGGAAAGATTTTCTGTTCTACGCACTCTAGTGAAAAAAGCCCGCACTCTAAGTTGGCACTAATTAGGCGAAACGGCCTGCGATTGAACTGCGATTTCGGAAAAACCGTTTAACGTATTCGAATACGGTTTGAACCACGACAAAGTCCAGAGTCGTGTGAGCTTTCTAAAGTTTAAATCACGTTTCTACGACAAAGTATGCCAGAGTAATGAGGCTGCAAAAGTGAGGTTGATTTAGAGATAAATCCCATACATTGTCAATGGGAGGAAAAAACTATAAATAAAGTTAAATATTTTAAAAAGTATAAACTTTTTCAAAACAACTTTTTCACCAATGAAAGTTCAAAGATAGATGAACATTATAAAGTTTGAATGAAGTTTCAAAGTGAAAGTATGACGGAGTAATAAGAGCTCAAAAAAGTTAACTGTGAAAAATGGGACCTTTCTTCCATCGACTCTCACTATAAAGAATGTAAAAAAAAGTTAAAAAGTTAAAAAGTATAAAAAGTATAAAACTTTGTAAAAATTCTAATTGGAGCATAAATAACTGCAAAGAGCTGAACAGTTTGAAGTTTGAACTAAATTTCTAGCATAAAGTATGTGGAAGTAGTTAGGTGCCAAAAAAACGGCGGAATAAAGAATAAGCGGAAGAATAATAAATATAGGCTGCCAATATCTAGTGTGTGCTCGCTGTGGCGAGCCCACAACTAGAAAGCAGTTCCTGTAGAAACTGCGTGGGCTCGCGTAAAATGCTTTGTATAAAGTTATTGCCGTGTCAAGTTTGAAACTCGGGGACCGGAGTAATGGTGTTACCATTGGTGGTCTAAGTCCATAATCAAAATTTCTGGACTGTAACATATTGTAAAGAAAAGTAGAAAATGTATTAAAGCTGAAGTAAAAGTTAAAAAAGTATGAACATTTGTAAAAACTATAGTTTAAGCATAAATAACTGCATAAAGAGGAAATAAAGTATGTGGAAGTAGTATGATGCCCAAAAAGGGGCAGAATAAAGTAAGTAAAGTATTACTGTCTACTAATGATTTGTAATGTATGAATAATGCTTTACAATGTATTCTTGATGAATCAAGAAAAGGTAAAAAAGAAAAAAAATAGTCAATCCAATGGAGTATACATATAAAAGCATTCATGAGCTTAACAGAAATAGCATACTTTTACATGTAAAAAGAAGGTTCAAATAGCATATAGGCCTATCTTTAAAAGCATAAACACAATGATTATTGATAATGGTCTAAGATATTTCTTAAAAAAAATATTAAGATAAAAAATATTAAGTTCTTTATTATTATTTTTTTCCTTTTAAGTTTAAAAAAAAGTTAAAGTTTTAATTTTTTAATGTTTTTCATTTTTTTTTATGTTTTTCATTTTTTTATCATGCTAATGCTAACATGCTAATGCTAACATGCTAACATGCTAATGCTATCATGCTAACATGCTAATGTTAACATGCTAATGCTATCATGCTAATGCTAACATGCTAATGCTAACATGCTAATGCTAACATGCTAATGCTAACATGCTAACATGCTAATGCTAACATGCTAATGCTATCATGCTAACATGCTAATGCTAACATGCTAACATGCTAACATGCTAATGCTAACATGCTAACATGCTAATGCTAACATGCTAACATGCTAATGCTATCATGCTAACATGTTAATGCTAACATGCTAATGCTAACATGCTAACATGCTAATGCTAACATGCTAATGCTATCATGCTAACATGCTAATGCTAACATGCTAACATGCTAATGCTAACATGATAATGCTAACATGCTAACATGCTAATGATAACATGCTAATGCTATCATGCTAACATGCTAATGCTAACATGCTAATGCTAACATGCTAACATGCTAATGCTAACATGCTAACATGCTAATGCTATCATGCTAACATGCTAACATGCTAATGTTAACATGCTAATGCTAACATGCTAATGCTAACATGCTAATGCTAACATGCTAACATGCTAATGCTATCATGCTAACATGCTAATGTCAACATGCTAATGCTAACATGCTAACATGCTAATGCTATCATGCTAACATGCTAATGCTATCATGCTAATGCTAACATGCTAACATGCTAACATGCTAATGCTAACATGCTAATTTTTAAGTTTTCATGTTTTTCATTTTTTTCAATTTTTTTCAATTTTTCAATTTTTTTTAATTTTTTTTAATTTTTTTAATTTTTTTCATTTTGTTTTCATTTTTTTTCATTTTTTTTCATTTTTTTTTAAGTTTTTTTAATTTTTTAATTTTTTTTTAATTTTTTTGAAAATATTTTTTTATAAACGTGTGTGTGTGTGTGCGTGCGTGCGTGCGTGCACTTGCGAGAGCTGTGTAAAGGCCAGCCAATAGGAAGACAGGGTGTGTGTGTGCGTGCGTGCGTGCGTGCATGCGTGCGTGCGTGCTCTTGCGAGAGCTGTGTAAAGGCCATCCAATTGCACAAATAGCAGACCTACAAGCCCACAAGGTATCGCAGAGCAACTCATTGAGATCTTGTAACTTTAATTTCAGCCCTGTAATTAAGCTCTTATATGTCTCAGCTGTGGAAGTGTAAAAGACAAACAAGTGGCGCGCAACTTGAAGGTCTTGATCTTGAATGGTCTTGAATGGGGGGAAACTATGCCCGAACAAATTGCTCTATCGCAAAAAGTAAAAGTCGAATGCAAATAATTTCTTCGCTGTGAGTGGCCTGAGATATTGAGGTACACCATGTGCGATTGTGGTGTTGGTACGATCGAAAATGTGGTTATAAGAGCGAGTTAAGAATTGTCATCGCGATAATTTCCTCGTAAGGATTTTACTATGGAGGTCAATGAGCAGATTGACTGTATTTGTGTCACTTAAAAGGCCGTAGTTCACATTCTGTATGTCTCTGTGTTTTGGTGGTCACATTGTGTGAAAGAGGACATGTGTGGCTACAAAATGACCAAAGGACATGCGTGTAAAGTGAATATCTTGGCCGGGACGGCAATTTGTTTGGTAAATTTTCAAGGAAAGATTTTCACTTCCCGCACTCTAGTGAAAGAAGCCCTGCACTCTAACTTGGCACTAATTAGGCGAAACGGCCTGCGATTGAACTGCGATTTCGGAAAAAACGTTTAACGTATTCGAATACGGTTTGAACCACGAAAAAGTCCAGAGTCGTGTGAGCTTTCTAAAGTTTAAATCACGTTTCTACGACAAAGTATGCCAGAGTAATGAGGCTGCAAAAGTGAGGTTGATTTAGAGATAAATCCCATACATTGTCAATGGGAGGAAAAAACTATAAATAAAGTTAAATATTTTAAAAAGTATAAACTTTTTCAAAACAACTTTTTCACCAATGAAAGTTCAAAGATAGATGAACATTATAAAGTTTGAATGAAGTTTCAAAGTGAAAGTATGACGGAGTTATAAGAGCTCCAAAAAGTTAACTGTGAAAAATGGGACCTTTCTTCCATCGACTCTCACTATAAAGAATGTAAAAAAAAGTTAAAAAGTTAAAAAGTATAAAAAGTATAAAACTTTGTAAAAATTCTAATTGGAGCAATAATAACTGCAAAGAGCTGAACAGTTTGAAGTTTGAACTAAATTTCTAGTATAAAGTATGCAGAAGTAGTTAGGTGCCAAAAAAAAGGGTGGAATAAAGAATAAAGAAGTATAAATATAGACTGGCAATAACTATTGTGTGCTCGCTGTGGCGAGCCCACAATAAATATAGGCTGCCAATATCTAGTGTGTGCTCGCTGTGGCGAGCCCACAATAAATATAGGCTGGCAATAGCTATTGTGTGCTCGCTGTGGCGAGCCCACAATAATAATAATAAAATGTATTTATAACGCACTTTACATTTGAAGCAAATCTCAAAGTGCTACAGGCAGAAAAATTTAACAGAACAAAATAAGAATAAAACAGTTAAAACATTCTGTGGACACCTAAGCAGCTAAAAGGTTAAAAGCACACAGGGCAGCTTAAAAGTCCGACTGGGCAAATGCCTTACTACAGAGGAAGGTCAACAAGAGAACCCCTGCTCTACACGATGGACATAGTTCTTCACTAAGGATGAAATAATTACGAGCAAATTTCAACATAACTGTTTAGGCTACATGGACGATACATATTCTTGTTGCCTCAAAGAATCGTTAGGCTATATCACTTTTATGCACAATGTTGTACTGCCCGTTTTTTCTGTACATTTCCAACCACAGACCAACCATTATAAGTGGTGCGCAGTAGCAACAAGCAGCACCGCACAGGCGCACAATGTATGGACAAGCCAAGAGCTGTGTTCACCTACGTGCAACGTCAAGGAAATGGCTCCCTCTAGAGGCTATACTCTAGCTATGAGGGTGTTTTGTTTATAACCTCAACCAGGCCGAAGTCTTAGACTTTTTCTAAAACTGGACATCTTTGGGGGTCTTTGATAGATATGCATCATTATTTTTAAAAGGGAAATGTCCCTGCTTCTCCCCCTTTAACAAACTATTTTAAAATCGGTTGGAATTTCTGTTCTGAGATTGTGATTTCCAGGTTCAAGCAGTCCTTCTCAAATGCCCCCATGCTACCAAAATGTAACCAGGCATTTCTGGCTTTCATGAGCTGTGTGACAGACAAACCCTGTTCTAGATGCTTTGGCCTATAGAGCGTCGCAGTCCTGCCCCCTTTCATGACGACGCCAGGCCCAGGAATTGATTACCAATGCACATTTCCCATAGACATTTCAAAATGTATTTATTTAAAGGCGGTTACGCCGCGGACAAAGCCAACTCGAGTTGTGACAACCGACAACAAACACAATATTTTGGACCAAACAAATAATGTCAAAGAAGAAAAACAACAAAAAAAGTGTTGTAACCTGCCGTTATTTGTTCGGCCCAAAAATTGTGTTTGTTGTCCTGATTTGTCACGACAAGAGTTGGCTTTATACGAGGCTTAAAAGGTCTTTAAATTAATACTTTTAGGAAAATGAACGGGGAATCATTTCCTGGGCCCTGGTAGGGGGGCGGGACTGTGACGCTCTATTTCCACTCTGTAGAACAGTGTAGGCTACAATGTGGTGCATGTTTTCTTTTTCTTTTATTGCATATGCAATTAATTGATTAAATACTTTATTAGTGAAACAATGTACATAGCACGCAGGTACGTACAGTAAAACATTTAGGGATAACGTCCTGGGGACTTGTTTCCATTGTGGTCCTATAATATCCGGATATTATCATTTTCATGATGTTTTTTGCCAAGATGATCCTATAGTGAAAATACGTACCAAGTTGTGGGTGGTCTTCAGGTTCCTCCTGTTTAATAGAAATGTCTTCAGGATCCTCCTGTTTAACAGAAACGTCCCTGGCTGAGTCTGGAGAGTTCATCTTCACCTGCAGTCTGGTCTCCACACACTGGTCTGACTCTGAAATGAAGCAAGTGAATAAGTTCTTTAATAACAGGAGACCTACTGGAGAATATTACCAGTGATGTAAATAGGTTTTCAATGTAATGGGTCCCGGGATGCACAGGTGGTCATTCAAATGAGTCCCAAGAAATTCTTATGAGTTTTTATTTATTTATTTTATAAAACATATTTAAAAATATGAAATATACAGTATATTTTTTAATGTAGGCTAGTGGTATTAGCAAGCACAACTCAGGTAAGAAATACTAATAGTGGGCAACAGTGGATTTAATATAGCTTAATATACCAACCAAAAGTTGTTTGTCGTTTCAATTATTGTACTTAGCCAAAATGCAAATAGGCTTGCCATTGTGGATGTAAAATAAAGTTGTGTTTCTTTGGAAAAGTGGAACTTAGAAGTCACTTGAGTCAGGGAAGAATGGCCTGCCCTACACAGTACACACGCATACACACAAGACAAGAGAAGTGTTCATACAGCTGCCATTAATAGTGCCGTTGATTGTCAGGGACCAGGGTCACGGTCAACGAGGCTTGTTAACCAGCTGGCGATCGCTATAAGTCCAAACGTGTATATAAACGTTCCGATTTCAAATATAAAGTACTCGCCACATGTGCCACGGGTGTTAGAAATTTGCTGGTACAGCGATTAGCATTGCTGCATCCCACGTTGTTTAATAAAAAGCATTTTTATCCGAGCTGTTTTTTTGCCATTGGCTTTCAACTACGCGCCCCTATCGGTCGGGAGGAGTGTGGCACTCGGTGTGTTCGATATAGGCCATGACTGTCATGATAATCATAACAGTCATGTTTCAGGTCTAATGCATAACGATCAATGTTATTCCAGAGTGGTCCAAGAAAGACGTTTAAAGACGATCGAGGTCTCATCATGTCGTGTCTCTCTCTTTCTGTGTGTGTGTGTGTGTGTGTGTGTGTGTGGGGGGGGGGGGGGGGGGGGGGGGGGACCGAGAGAGTGCCATAGTCTTCAGTGCAGCCAGGATAAAGTTGCATCCTGTGGACGCAGAGGTTGTTGGTGTATTGCGTCCCATAACTATAAACTGCGTTTTGGGACGCAAAACGCAGGCAATTTTAATCTCTGATTATTGATAACAATAATATTTGCAGAAGCCAGGTAACCTAAGACCTAAGCCCAACTCCATATGAACCAGGATCTTGGGAAGATAAGGAAATTGATATGTCTGGATAAAAATCTTGCTTAATTTAAGATCACAGAATCCATCCGATCCCTAAGCTACGGATGAGCAGAGAGATGGACACACTCCGAGCCCCCCACCACACGTATAAAATGCCCTTTCTAAAACGGTTAGTCCCAATACTTGATTCTGATTGGCGGGTTACCGTCACGTAACCGTTGTAAATTCCACCGATAATCCACACCTTCAATCACTTTGTATCATCCTGCAGCCTTGTAGCTGTACTGGGGAAGGGGAGCACTTGATTGCCTTACACACGCTGGCCGTGCAGGCGTGTAAGCACCGCCCACACTCATAAGACTGTTAATGTGTGGCTCCAGGCAGCCCCGTAGGGACATCAAGCACTATTCTCCCGTCACATCAGCTGTTTAGACCGAAAATCAACCGACAATTCCCAGTAGGTTACTTATTACGCCGATCTTATCTAGCCGATCGGCTCGTCTGGAGCCTACTGGCTGCGATTGGCGTTGATGACACGTTAACCGATCTTATCGGTCTAGTCAAGTCTACTGGACGGGAGCCTACTGAAAATGACAAAATGACATACCCTCCCCTAAACTTAACCGCAAGCATGTCCTAATATTAACGTATGTTAATCCTGTCATTTTGGTCTACTGCCTACTAAAAAGGACAAGCCTCCTCCTGTCGCAGCTACTTTTGTGAATGTAATAGTTTTATGAGGTTAATATTGCTATATATATATACAGTATATGCCTCCCAGCCATTGTAAAATACCTGGTAACCTGAGACCTCTCGTGGCTTATTGCTTTATTTTAGACAGAAATAAAAAAAAATCATCGGAAGGAAAAATCTTGCGTTTCTTTCTTGGAAATATCGGTAGAGGGCACAGTGGAGTAACTAAAAGTATTTTTCTTCCAGTGAAAAAAGAAAGTCCTATTCTGGCCAAAAAGTGCATTTTACACATGTGGTGGGGAGCTCAGAGTGCGTCCACCGTGGAAAGTAGGCTTTCTAATAACACAAGACGTCTTTGTATTAGTGAGTAGAAACTGGCCTCTGTAAAATCTGAATCCACCCACCGCCCCCCCTTTCCCCTCACTGTATATGTATCTTTTCCCTTTTTGCTTCCTATATGATGAATTCCTGTTCTTTAACTACATAGAAGTGTCTATTTGTATGTCTCTAAATGTTTTGATGAATTGAACAATGTGGACCCTGTTGTAAACAAGTGTAATGCTTAATTGGGTCGTCCACTCACAGTTAACAGTCTTTGTATAGAGTTTGTGCTCGAAATGTACTGTAATTCTACAAACTGTTAATACATAGGCTATTTCAATCAATCAATCAAAAGGTAAAACGTTCTTTATATTTTCGCTACAGTCGAGAGGCTGGTCTGCATTTATGTGAGCGCCAAGTCAACAGTGACATAATTCTAAATGCGACGGCATTAGACCTAGACTAGACCTAGCTCTGGTCCATATATCCTCTTCCTCTCCCCCCCCCCCCCCCCCCCCCCCCCCCCCCCCAGGTTCCATCTCCCTCTCTATCTCTCCTTCTGCCTGTCTGTTTTCCCCTCTGTGCCCCCCCCCCGGCCCCCCTCTCTGCCTGTCTCTCCGTTTCATTCCAACTCTCCGCCTCTGTCTGTCTTGTCTGTCTGTCTGTCTGTCTCCACTGTATACTACAACACACTACGTTATGGTTAGCCTACATTAATAATAGTGGCATCAATGCAACCAAACAATGTTATTACTGTTGCTGCTAGTATTATCACATAAACAAGCAGATATAAGAGTAAATAGGCTACGACTCATCATATGTTCCATCTTAAAATATGAATCAATTATAAAAGATAAATAGAGTTAAGACTAGCCCTGGTCCAGTGCTTACAGCCTGGTCCAGTGCTTACAGTTAGTCTCTCTCACTGACGCCCTGCCGGACTCCCATCCACTGCTCACTAGCCGCTTTTCCCACTGCGTGCGAGGGTTTACAATTCCCCGAAAATAAACAAAACGACGTAACTACTCACCGACACAAAGCCTGCTAGACCTTGGTAAAGGTCTATTCTTGAAGCTGGGGAGCATCTCAGGTCCCAGCTTCTCTAAAATGCACTATTTTAGTCATTAAATAAAATGAATCCAACCAGACCGGCGCAGGCAGAACCCGAAAAATAATGCCGTAATAGAAGAAATGACTGTCCGTTACATTGCTGTATTAAAATGGCACAAAGTGCAATTTAGAGAGAAGCTGCGGACCTGAGACGCTTCCCAGTTTCGAGAATAGACTTTTACTAAGGTCTAGCAGGCTTTGTGTCGGTGAGTAGTTACGTCGTTTTGTTTATTTTCGGGGAATTGTAAACCCTCGCACGCAATGGGAAAAGCTCTAGTGAGCAGTGGATGGAAGTCCAGCAGGGCGTCGGTGAGAGACTCGCTGTAAGCACAGGGCTAAGTAAAGACACAACGTGAATCAGTTCATCATCTTACCTGCTGTGTTTCACTGGTTGAGATGCTAACAAACAAACGTCCTCCTGCTGCTTAACGACCACACTGTTTTCAAACTTGTCTTTTAAGTTTTACTGTTATTATTAAAGCGTCAACAGTCCGGGGAACACACTGTAAGGTTGTGCACATGCGCACTATAGCGCTGCTGCTGGAGCGTGCACGTACCATAAACGGTCACTAGGTGGTAGCCTACAGCGAAATACTATGCCGCATAGGAATAATTGTATTATAAATGTCCACTCTCCTTGATCTTATTCTGACAAACAGACCAGACAAATACACCTCTAGTGGCGTGTTTGCTCTTGGTGTTAGCGACCATTGTCCGATTGCCTGCATCAGAAACGATAGGTTAGAAAAATCTAAGCCAAAAATTCTAGTTAGGAGAAATTTTAAAACCTTTAATGCACAAGCATTCTCATATGATCTTCATCATAGTAATCTGCCAAATATCTTCCACATACCTGATGCCGAATCTGCACTTGATTTTTTTATCACTTCTTTTAACTCTTTGGCTGATAAACATGCTGCATTTAAAAAATTTAGAGTAAAAGACAGGTCAAATAAATGGTTCACGGATGAATTATCTTCACTACTTCAGTCACGAAATAAAGCCTGGACCTTAGCCAGACGCTCAGGTGACCCCTCTCACTGGCTGGCTTTAGACAGCTACGAAACAAATGTACTGCACTGGTGACTAAAGCCAAATCAAACTATTATGTACATCTACTTGGAAATAATTCTACTCACCCTAACCCCAAAAAGTTTTGGAATATAATAAACACCACTAGAAAACAAAATACTACTGCCCTTCCCACTCGCCTCAGCATGGGAAATGATGTCCTAACTAATGAAAAAAGAAATATGTACAGCTTTTAATAACCACTTTGCTGCTGCGGGCCACTTATTTGACAACTTGCTCATGAGAAATGCCACCTCTGCTGACAATTTGCACATAGGAAATACTGCTGCTGCTGCTGCTGCTGTCTCCATTAGAGATAGCCTTCTGTCTGCCTCAGAAACTACCTTTTTCTTTTACCCCTTTTAACACCAGTGAGGTATTTCATGCTCTTTCCACCATAGACCCAAAGAAATCAGTTGGGGAGGACAATCTGGACCCTTTCCTTCTGAGGGCCTCCACTCCCTTAATTACAGAACAAATCTGCTATATTTTCAATTTGTCCATTTCATCTGGTATTATTCCCAGAGCCTGGAAAACGGCTCATGTGGTTCCCCTGCACAAAGGACAAGATAAAAATGACCCAAATAATTATCGTCCAATTTCCAAGTTATCATGTCTTGCTAAAATTCTTGAATCCCTTGTAAATAAGCAACTTAAAGTGTTCTTACATAATAATTCAGTTTTGAGTCCTTACCAATCTGGTTTCCGGGGCAAAACATAGTACAGTAACTGCCACGACATTAGTTTTAAATGATATTGCCTCAGCATTGGATAACAAGCTATTTTGTGCTGCACTATTTGTAGACCTATCAAAAGCTTTCGATACCGTGGACCATACATTGCTTTTAGAAAGATTATGTCATATTGGTTTTGATCCTATTGCCTGTACATGGTTTAAAAATTACCTCTCTGAGAGACATCAATGTGTTAAAGTTGGAACTGTAAAATCAGAGTTCCTCCATATATCTAAAGGAGTACCCCAAGGCTCGATTTTGGGTCCCATACTGTTTATTATATATATTAACAATATTGTAAATACATTACAGACCTGTAATGTACATTTATATGCTGATGATACGATCTTATATTGTTTCTCAGACTCTGTGGAGAAATCTACTCATATGTTGCAACTTGCCTTTGATGTTTTCCAGAAATCATTGCTGGATTTAAAACTGGTTTTAAATGCAGAAAAGACCAAACTTATGTTTTTTACAAAGAAAATAGCTTTAAATGAAAATTATCCTCAGCTATACACCTCTAATGGCACCACCATTGAACGAGTACCTTTTTATAAATACCTCGGGATCTGGCTAGACGAGAAACTTACTTTTAAAACACACATTGAAATTTTAACAAAGAAATTGCGAATGAAGCTTGGCTTTTTTTACCGAAACAGATCCTGCTTTCCTTGGCCTACCAGAAAAAGACTAATTGAAGCACTTTTCATCTCCGCTCTGGACTACGGGGACATTATATACAGAAACGCATCAGCTACCACACTTAAAATCTTGGACCCAGTTTATCATTCTGCCCTCAGATTTATAACAGGCGACAGCTATAACACTCATCATTGCATACTATATAATAAGGTTGGTTGGCCCTCCCTTGCGACAAGGAGAGACCAACATTGGTTTTTATTTATATATAAAGCTCTAATTGGGAACTTACCTTCTTATTTAAATTCTCTTTTAAAATGGAAAAACATTTCTTATCATACACGCTCCCAAGAATATTTGATGCTTGAGACCATACATGCCTCCACTACATCTGGAAAGTCTGCCTTCAAGTGCGCTGCCCCACACACTTGGAACACCTTACAGACTTCACTAAAATACAGCTCTCTTCCTTCTCTATATCGCTTTCATCTTGACATATCAACGCTGGTAAATATCAACTGTACCTGTTTTAATTGAGCACTATGCAATGTTCCCTTATTATTATTATTATCAGTAATATTCTACTCTATTTATCTATGTTTTGTTTTCTTGTTGTTTTCTTGTTTTATGTTATGTTACATTGTAACTGTACATTGTTGATGTGTTGTAATCTCGGCACCACTGAAAAAGAGGGTCCCAGCCCTCAGTGTGTTCTCCGAGAACTAAATAAAGGTTGAAATGAAATAGCAAATATACATTACACCAGTTGTTTTCAACCAGTGAGTTCCAGGTGGTCCCCAGCTAAATGGTGGAGAGTTGGTAACCAAATGGACCCTTATTAGATCTATATTTAACCCTTATATATCTTCAACTCTTGAGAGTGTACAATTAAACCAAATGGACCCATTTCATTTTACACTCTCAAAAGTTGAAAAACATCTGCATTACTTAATTTACAAGAAGTATAGACAATTAGAGAATGTAGAAGAATTGTTATTTTGATCAACGTGTCACTCCCTTCACCTAAGTGTAAGTGATGCCTTAATAACTTGTAGATGTTGTGTTTTATTTTATTTATGTAGTTATGCGTATCCTTAATATATATGTGTAAATCAACATATATGACCTATATTTAACATATATGTGTAAATAAACATATATGACCTATATTTAGCATATATATAATGCATATATGAAATTGGACCCCCACACATATGTTGCACATATATGGGCATATATGCAGCATTCATATATGTGCATATATGCTGAACATATATGTGGCAATATAGGTTCATATATTTTCTTTCCGTGTGGTCAGTACACCAGTTACTAGTAGTTTTGGCTCTGTGGGCAGGTGCCAAATCTAGCTGGAAAGGTAAAGCATCTCCACAAAGCTTCAACATACTGAAGCACAATGTACTCTAATGGCTGTGTTGAAACCATTGTTAAGTTTTCACTGTCAGTGGACCAACACCATGCCGATAACATGGCCTAAATCAGCACTGTGTTTTGTCATGTCCAGAGTCTCAACATGCAGGGCCCAGGAAATAAATGAGTATTTAAAGACCTTTTAAGCCTCGTACAAAGCCAACTCGAGTTGTGACAAATCATGACAACAAACACAATTTTTCTGGCCGAACATAATTAGAAAGAAGAAGAAAACGGCAGGTTACAACACTTTTTGTTGTTTGGTCCAAAATATTGTGTTTGTTGTCATTTGTCACAACTCGAGTTGGATTTGTACACTTAAAAATAAATAGGGTCTTTAAATAAATAAGTTTTGAAATGTTTATGGGAAAAATGCATTGGGAATTATTTCCTGGGCCTGGCGTCGTCATGGAAGGGGTGGGACTGCGACACTCTATCTATAGGGTCCACCATGTTCAATTCATCATAACATGTAGGCCACATTCAGAAATAGCGCACTGAGCACACTGTGCAATGCAAACTAATAGGCGAGTGCGCTCCCGGTGCACATTTCCGAACGCACCCTTAAAGACATACTTTAAACTCAGCAACAAACGTTTGGAAACTTAACTTTGGTCCATTATTTCTACACTTTAATAATACCAATTGTTATAATCATGATCGCCCATGTCTGTGTACTTGAACGTGAGACACAGTGTACTTGATATGTATTGTGTACTGCCTGATCTGTAGCATACTTTATAGTTAGGCTACGAGAGACATCTCAGACAGCAAGGTCAGCCTTGCTGCAGCCAGTAGGCACGTTATTATGACTCATATCTTGTCACATCATTACTGTAGGAGCCATGAATTGGATTCTTGTAATATTTTGGTCAATGAAATGAAGGGGCTGTCACTGGTGTTAATATGATTGATTGACGGGCATAGGGGCGGACCTGGTTCACTCAAGAAGGTGGCCTGTTCACCTGGCTGACACACAGTGAGAGAGAGGGGGTGTGTGGGACGCCATACTTTTTGTTGACCGCTTTATTTTTCTTTACTTTATTTACGTTGATCGCTGTGATTACTTGGATTTATGTTTGAGCACATTTTGAGTCATTCATATTACTTTAATAAACCCTTAAACGCATTGTTTTGGATCCAGCGAATTCCTTTTGTATATGTGGAGCAGAGCGCGTCTGACAACCTGGCCCATCCCATCGCCTCTCAGCGACTTTAAGATTAGTTTCTCATGTAGTCGCTTTACATTGTCAACAAAAAACGGCATTGTCAACGGCGGCATCAAACAGCAGAATTCCGGATCAAGTGGACAAGAATTGAATAAAGACGGTCGGAGTCTCGGAGACAAGGACGGAGGAACACTGCAGGCTGTGCATGCTGACAACAAACATTCCGTGAGTCACGGTCAAAGTCAAACACGAAAGTCAACCACGAAAGCCTACGCTCGTAAACTGTAAGGAAAGAACGCAGTGCACAATTCCATTGGGGAAGTAAACCTACCTGATCATGACACGGGTTGAGTTGACGCTCATGAATACAGTTTGATGAATCCTCTCGTAGCCGTCAATAAAGGAATCCGCCGTCTATTTAAATCCGCTTGTCTGTCAAACTGCTGTGCTGTTTGTGTGAATATTTCCGAATACTTTCAGTGTGCAATGTGGATGTGTTGAATTGCACGAATATAGTGTGTGTGGGTGTGTGTGTGTGTGTGTGTGTGTGTGTGTGTAATTATAAGTGTTACTAGAAAAAAAAAATCAAGAAATTTTACTGGGTGCCTGAAGCTCGCCAAGTCTGTGCAGCATTTGAGCCACGAACCACCATTTGATGACATTTAGCCTCTCAGAAGGGTCCATTTGGTTACATGTGAGCCAGGTCTCCCCATTGACTTTCAATGAGTATTTTGTCTTAGTTCATTGCGCATTACGTTGCCACCAACATTCTAATGCTAACATGCTAATACTAACATGCTAACATGCTAGCATGCTAACATTTTAATGCTAACATGCTAATGCCAACATGATATCATGCTAATGCTAACATGCTAATGCTATCATGCTAACATGCTAATGCTAACATGCTAATGCTATCATGCTAACATGCTAATGTTAACATGCTAATGCTATCATGCTAACATGCTAATGCTAACATGCTAATGCTAACATGTTAATGCTAACATGCTAATATACTAACATGCTAATGCTAACATGCTAATGCTAACATGCTAACATGCTAATGCTAACATGCTAATGATATCATGCCAACATGCTAATGCTATCATGCTAATGCTAACATGCTAATGCTATCATGCTAACATGCTAATGCTAACATGCTAAGGCTAACATTCTAATGATAACATGCTAACATGCTAATGCTATCATGCTAACATGCTAATGCTATCATGCAAACATGTTAATGCTAACATGCTAATGCTATTATGCTAACATTCTAATGCTAACATGCTAACATGCTAATGCTAACATGCTAATGCTAACATGCTAATGCTAACATGCTAATGCTATCATGCTAACATGCTAACATGCTAGTGTTAACATGCTAATGCTATCATGCTAACATGCTAATGCTAACATGCTAACATGCTAACATGCTAAAGCTAACATGCTAATGCTAACATGCTAATATGCTAACATGCTAAAGCTAACATGCTAATGCTAACATGCTAATGCTATCATGCTAACATGCTAACATGCTAATGTTAACATGCTAATGCTATCATGTTAACATGCTAATGCTAACATGCTAATGCTAACATGCTAACATGCTAACATGCTAAAGTTAACATGCTAATGCTAACATGCTAATGCTAACATGCTAATGCTATCATGCTAACATGCTAATGTTAACATGCTAATGCTAACATTCTAATGATAACATGCTAACATGCTAATGCTATCATGCTAATGCTATCATGCAAACATGTTAATGCTAACATGCTAATGCTATCATGCTAACATGCTAATGCTAACATGCTAATGATATCATGCTAACATGCTAATGCTATCATGCTAATGCTAACATGCTAATGCTATCATGCTAACATGCTAATGCTATCATGCAAACATGTTAATGCTAACATGCTAATGCTATCATGCTAACATGCTAATGCTAACATGCTAATGCTATCATGCTAACATGCTAATGCTAACATGCTAATGCTAACATGCTAACATGCTAATGTTAACATGCTAATGCTAACATGCTAATATGCTAACATGCTAATGCTAACATGTTAATGCTAACATGCTAACATACCAATGCTAACATGCTAATGCTATCATGCTAACATGCTAATGCTAAGATGTCTGAGCTGTAAGGGTCCATTTGGTTTCGTTCAGGGGGGCGGCCCGGTTCCGGCGAGCCGCCCTGCTTCTGAAACGGTCGAGAAATGACAGAGTTACGTGTTTCCCCGATTTTCTCCATTGACTTTCAATGTGTGTGTGTGCGTGCACATGTGTGCATGTGCGTGCATGTGCGTTCGTGTGTGCGCGTGTTTGAGAGGTGGTCAACTTGACCTTGAATCATTAACAAAGTATCAATTTCACCTGGGCTAGGGCTAGTCTATGCGAATGCAAACACTATTGAAAGTTAAAACCACACTGATTCAGTGAGAGAACGTATGTCCGAACAAATTGCTCTATCGCAAAAAGTAAACGTCAAATGCGATTTTTGTTTTCGCCGTGAGTGACCCGAGACATTGAGGTACGCCGTGTGCGATCGTGGTATTGGTACGATAAAACACGTGGTCATAAGAGCGAGTTAAGAAATTGTGTTTGTGATGAAAAAATTGCTGACTCATTCAAGCAGTTAACATGAAGTTCTATGACACATTATGATGGTACACCTGTCGCTTTCAGGGCTGTAGTTCACGTACCGTATGAATCTGGGCTGTGGTTGTGACATTGGGTGAAAGAGGACGAGTGTGGCTACAAAATTACCAAAACCCATGCGTGTAAAGTTAATATTTTGGCCGTGAGGACGATTTGTTCGGAGAATTTCGCTACAGTTTTCACATTGGCTTCTCCCTCTGACCCGCTCTCTCTCTGGCCGTGCGACACTGAGAGTCGAGATTTTTGCTCAGACCACACACACTTTGAACTGAGATAGCGGGCAAACCGTGCAACGCATTCGAATTCCGTCTGAACCACAACAAAGTCGATGGCCTCGTGTGCTGTTTGAGGTTTAAATCGTGTTTCTACGTAACAGTATGCCAGAGCAATGTGGCTCCAAAGTAACGTGTCGTTTTCTGTTTTTACCCGCGTTTCTCCATTGACTTTGCATGGGGCATTTTTCGCGTTGTTTATTTCGAATTACGTCGGCACGGTAACCCGAAACGGAAAGAAAAGCACAAGCACACCATTCCCGGCCGAGCCGCACGTTTCGATGTATATATTGTGGGGCTTTGGTAAACCGTGCGGCCGGCCGTAGACGTCAAAGTTTCGTGTCTTGATTACGATTAAGTATGTGTTGCGGATTTCAACCTGTGTTTCTGCCATTGCATGGCAGGCACCCAGAATGAATCCAACCAGATCGGCGCAGGCAGAACCCGAAAATGCCGTAATAGAGGAAATGACTGTCCGTTACATTGCTGTATTAAAATGGCACAAAGTGCAATTTAGAGAGAAGCTGCGGACCTGAGACGCTTCCCAGTTTCGAGAATAGACTTTTACTAAGGTCTAGCAGGCTTTGTGTCGGTGAGTAGTTACGTCGTTTTGTTTATTTTCGGGGAATTGTAAACCCTCGCACGCAATGGGAAAAGCTCTAGTGAGCAGTGGATGGGAGTCCGGCAGGGCGTCGGTGAGAGACTCGCTGTAAGCACAGGGCTAAGTAAAGACACAACGTGAATCAGTTCATCATCTTACCTGCTGTGTTTCACGGGTTGAGATGCTAACAAACAAACGTCCTCCTGCTGCTTAACGACCACACTGTTTTCAAACTTGTCTTTTAAGTTTTACTGTTATTATTAAAGCGTCAACAGTCCGGGGAACACACTGTAAGGTTGTGCACATGCGCACTATAGCGCTGCTGCTGGAGCGTGCACGTACCATAAACGGTCACTAGGTGGTAGCCTACAGCGAAATACTATGCCGCATAGGAATAATTGTATTATAGCAAATATACATTACACCAGTTGTTTTCAACCAGTGAGTTCCAGGTGGTCCCCAGCTAAATGGTGGAGAGTTGGTAACCAAATGGACCCTTATTAGATCTATATTTAACCCTTATATATCTTCAACTCTTGAGAGTGTACAATTAAACCAAATGGACCCATTTCATTTTACACTCTCAAAAGTTGAAAAACATCTGCATTACTTAATTTACAAGAAGTATAGACAATTAGAGAATGTAGAAGAATTGTTATTTTGATCAACGTGTCACTCCCTTCACCTAAGTGTAAGTGTTGCTCGGGCCTGATAGGCGATGCCTTAATAACTTGTAGATGTTGTGTTTTATTTTATTTATGTAGTTATGCGTATCCTTAACATATATGTGTAAATCAACATATATGACCTATATTTAACATATATGTGTAAATAAACATATATGACCTATATTTAGCATATATATAATGCATATATGAAATTGGACCCCTACACATATGTTGCACATATATGGGCATATATGCAGCATTCATATATGTGCATATATATGCTGAACATATATGTGGCAATATAGGTTCATATATTTTCTTTCCGTGTGGTCAGTACACCAGTTACTAGTAGTTTTGGCTCTGTGGGCAGGTGCCAAATCTAGCTGGAAAGGTAATTAGCATCTCCACAAAGCTTCAACATACTGAAGCACAATGTACTCTAAAAAGATGGCTGTGTTGAAACCATTGTTAAGTTTTCACTGTCAGTGGACCAACACCATGCCGATAACATGGCCTAAATCAGCACTGTGTTTTGTCATGTCCAGAGTCTCAACATGCAGGGCCCAGGAAATAAATGAGTATTTAAAGACCTTTTAAGCCTCGTACAAAGCCAACTCGAGTTGTGACAAATCATGACAACAAACACAATTTTTCTGGACGAACATAATTAGAAAGAAGAAGAAAACGGCAGGTTACAACACTTTTTGTTGTTTGGTCCAAAATATTGTGTTTGTTGTCATTTGTCACAACTCGAGTTGGATTTGTACACTTAAAAATAAATAGGGTCTTTAAATAAATAAGTTTTGAAATGTTTATGGGAAAAATGCATTGGGAATTATTTCCTGGGCCTGGCGTCGTCATGGAAGGGGTGGGACTGCGACACTCTATCTATAGGGTCTACCATGTTCAATTCATCATAACATGTAGGCCACATTCAGAAATAGCGCACTGAGCACACTGTGCAATGCAAACTAATAGGCGAGTGCGCTCCCGGTGCACATTTCCGAACGCACCCTTAAAGACATACTTTAAACTCAGCAACAAACGTTTGGAAACTTAACTTTGGTCCATTATTTCTCCACTTTAATAATACCAATTGTTATAATCATGATCGCCCATGTCTGTGTACTTGAACGTGAGACACAGTGTACTTGATATGTATTGTGTACTGCCTGATCTGTAGCATACTTTATAGTTAGGCTACGAGAGACATCTCAGACAGCAACGTCAGCCTTGCTGCAGCCAGTAGGCACGTTATTATGACTCATATCTTGTCACATCATTACTGTAGGAGCCATGAATTGGATTCTTGTAATATTTTGGTCAATGAAATGAAGGGGCTGTCACTGGTGTTAATATGATTGATTGACGGGCATAGGGGCGGACCTGGTTCACTCAAGAAGGTGGCCTGTTCACCTGGCTGACACACAGTGAGAGAGAGGGGGTGTGTGGGACGCCATACTTTTTGTTGACCGCTTTATTTTTCTTTACTTTATTTACGTTGATCGCTGTGATTACTTGGATTTATGTTTGAGCACATTTTGAGTCATTCATATTACTTTAATAAACCCTTAAACGCATTGTTTTGGATCCAGCGAATTCCTTTTGTATATGTGGAGCAGAGCGCGTCTGACAACCTGGCCCATCCCATCGCCTCTCAGCGACTTTAAGATTAGTTTCTCATGTAGTCGCTTTACATTGTCAACAAAAAACGGCATTGTCAACGGCGGCATCAAACAGCAGAATTCCGGATCAAGTGGACAAGAATTGAATAAAGACGGTCGGAGTCTCGGAGACAAGGACGGAGGAACACTGCAGGCTGTGCATGCTGACAACAAACATTCCGTGAGTCACGGTCAAAGTCAAACACGAAAGTCAACCACGAAAGCCTACGCTCGTAAACTGTAAGGAAAGAACGCAGTGCACAATTCCATTGGGGAAGTAAACCTACCTGATCATGACACGGGTTGAGTTGACGCTCATGAATACAGTTTGATGAATCCTCTCGTAGCCGTCAATAAAGGAATCCGCCGTCTATTTAAATCCACTTGTCTGTCAAACTGCTGTGCTGTTTGTGTGAATATTTCCGAATACTTTCAGTGTGCAATGTGGATGTGTTGAATTGCACGAATATAGCCTAATTGCAAAGGAAAACTAAGAGGAAAATGAGTCAAATACATACTGGGGAAGTTACCAGCTCTCAGTCAGAAATGGAACATGGAAAACGAGAAATTATGCTCACGGCCAAGGCCGCGCTGAACAAAATGGACAAACTTGAACGGGAGCGTCGCTTTTCCGTCAATAAAATGAAATCATTAATACCACAAATAAAATCTTTCATGGAAAAAAGGGGAAATGTTTTGAGAGTAAAATCTTTGTTGGTTACGTTGGATGAACATTACGCAAATGCAACAATATCTCACAATACATTATTGCCTTTATTGCCTGATGACGAGGAAAAGGAAAGGCAACATGAATGGTTTTACAGCATTGCAAAATACAGCAATTCATTTAAATGTGACGTGGAAAAGTGGTTGGATGAACCAGAGAGAACAAATGAAACGAGTTCACTTTTGGGTGTTGAAATGATTAACGAAAATGTGGCCACTCGGACTCCCCCAGTAGGCCTAATGGAGGACTCCATAATGAGTCTGACACATGACAATGACATACAAGATGATGTGCATCCAAATGACAGTATATCAAATGTGGGAAGGAAATCTATCACTTCCAGAGTTTCTTCTGAATGTCTGATTGCTCAAGCCGACTTGGCAGCATTGCAGATAAAACAAACCCTATTAAAGGACAAACATGAAATTGAAGCTGAGGAGGAAAGGTTGCGCAAGAGAAAAGAGCAACTGAAAATGGACGAGGACATCGCTGTACAAATGGCAAAATTAAATGTGTTCAAATTGCAAAGTGTCATAAGTGGAAGGTCCTCTAAAACAAAGCATGTGGATGGAATGAATTCATATGTGGAAAAAGCACAAACCCTCAATGCTAATGCAAATCCATTTACACCAAAAATGTCACAAAATCACGCAGTGGACATGGGCACAAGGCCTAAAGACACAAATAACGCTCAATTTATTCATTCACAATTACAGCCTCTGACAGTTATGCACCAGCCACGCCTAGTTCAACAAATCCCCCATGGAAATGCACCAATGCAACATGTTTTCAATGAAAATACAACTAACTGTCAAAATGAGATGCTTGGCATTATGAGAAAGCAAAATGAAATAACCACACTGTTGATACAGCAACAATGCCTCTCATCTTTGCCAAAGAGAGAGGTACCGATCTTTGATGGGGATCCATTAAAGTACCATGCTTTTGTGAAGGCTTTTGAGAACGGAGTTGAAAATAATACTCAAAATGACAGTGACCGTCTATATTATCTGGAGCAGCAGACAAAGGGTCTTTCCAGAGAACTGGTCAGGAGCTGCCAGCACTTAGACCCAGTGAGGGGGTATGCTAAAGCCAAGGCTCTGTTAAAAGTGGAGTTTGGAAACGAGCAGAAAATAGCATCTGCATACATGGACAAAGCTCTTTCATGGCCGCTCATTAACATCGAAGATTTAAAAACTCTTCAAGAGTACAGTCTTTTCCTCAGAGGCTGCTGTAATGCCATGGAGGAAGTACAATATCTACATGAGCTAGACATGCCTGCAAATATGCTGACCATCATAAGAAAGTTGCCATACAAGCTCCGAGATACATGGAGAAATGTAGCCTGTGAACTACAGGAAAAGCACAAACGTAGAGCTACATTTATGGACATTACTGCTTTTATTGGGAAACAGGTGAGAATCTTAACTGACCCAATATTTGGCAACATACAGGATGCTCCATCACTAACTACAACTAAAGGTGGGAGCAAATACGCTTCACAAACTCCATCTGGAATGAGAGGAACCAGCTATGCCACCACTGTGAAACCCATGACTCAAGTTGGACTTGAAGAGAAGGAACATATTCAAGAAGAAATTAAAACATGTCTGTGCTGTGAAGAAGAACACACATTGGATATGTGTCCCCAGTTGGCGAAAAGACCCCACAAAGAGAAGATGGGCTTCTTGAGAGACAATGGCGTCTGTTTCGGATGCCTGACTGTTGGACATGTCAATAAAGTTTGTAGACGTAAGATTACCTGTCAAACTTGTGGTCGGGCCCAGGCCGTAGCGTAACGGTCTGGGCACCGGACTGGTAATCCAGTCGCAGTGTGCCGCGGGTTCGACTCCCGGACCCGACACGGCCTTTACTGCATGTCATCCCCCCATCTCTCTCCCGTTTACTGTCAGCCTACTGTCTGTCCCTTCAAAAATCAATAAAAGGCGTAAGCCGCAAAAAAATATCTTAAAAAAAAAAAAAAAAAAAAAAAACTTGTGGTCGAAAACATCCAACTGTACTTCATATCACTCAGAAAGAATGGAACAAAGGGTCTGACCAATCTGATCGGAAGTCATGGATATCAGTGGACGGCCCAGTAGTATCGAGTGGCCTTACTGGGGCTGGCGACAATGACTGCAAGCTGCCTATTGTTCCAGTGCAGGTTAAGTCCAAGAAGGGGAGCAAGACTGTTAATGTATATGCTTTCTTGGACCCAGGAAGCTCTGCAGTATTCTGTACTGAAGCCCTAATGCACAAACTGGACCTCACAGGGAGGAAGACAAATATTCTCTTGAAGACAATGGGCCAAGAGAAAGTTGTTCCTAGTCACATCGTATCAGGACTGGAAGTCTCTGCCTTGAATGAGAAGCACTTCTGTGAACTGCCCAAGGCTTACACACAGGTGTGCATACATGTCCATAAAAGGAACATTCCAAGACACAAGGATCTTCAGAGATGGCCTCATTTAAATCACGTTCATCTGCCTGAGATTGATGCTGACATCGAGCTACTGATAGGAACAAATGTTCCTGAGGCTTTAGAACCGCTGCATGTCATTCGCAGTGTTAATAATGGTCCTTATGCCATCAGGACCAGACTGGGCTGGACTGTGAATGGACCGAGAGGAGGCAGCGAGAATGCAAATGATTCTCAGCAGCCAGATTTTTCTGTGAACAGGGCGTCTGTCATGAACTTGGAGGAACTGTGGCAGCCTCAGTTTAATACAGATTTCCCAGAACGTAACGGTGATGAACAACCTGGCATCTCAAGAGAAGATCATACATTTATGGAACTGCTCAATGACCAGTATCGGACCGGCTCACCATTGAGGAGAAGGGACATCACCATCCCGCAAATGAAGGTCATTACTGCCACCAAGCCGAGTCGCATGGACGTCTCGTGGAGGAAAGAGCTACACATGGATCCAGAAGCTTCTGTAAATTGGACAGAAGTTGCTTCAGTGATCGAACCCATTATGAACGAGACTTCCAGGTCAATAGTTGATCCAGATGAAACTCATCAACCTCTACCGGATGACCCTGAGGTCAAGAAGGCTGTTGTGGTCAATGCTATACAGACCAAGGAGGAGGTTGGTGCACTGACTCACGTGATCCCATGCTGGGAATCTTGGACACGTATGGTAAAGTCTGTAGCTTGGATTTTAAGATTTATGACCTGGATCTTGTCTCTCTGTGATAAACAAGACATAAAAGTGGACCTTGAACAGTCTGACTTAGACGTGGACCAAAATAGATGTTCAATAGAAAATAATATGGAGACCTTTGAGAACGAGACCGTTTCAAGTTGCTTGCCAGGAGATGATCTTGAGAAGACAGAACTGGAAATCACAGAGTTCACCCTACGGACGAGGATTCCAGAGGACTTCTCAAAACCGCACAAAGGTGAAAGTGTGAAGGGGGATAGTCACATCTCCCTACTTTGCCAACGGATGGAAAATAATAAACAACAGCTTCCTGGAACTGCCAATAACCAAGATCTGCTTAATTCAGGAGGCAGAGGAGGACTAATGTCTGGACTATTCCAGGACCTGTTGAATTCAGGTTGAATATGATTACAATTACTTGGATTGCTTTCATCTTGACCTTTTGACTTTGACATTGACTTTGCAATGAGTGTTAACGCTGAAAATGACTTTGCGTGGGAACCTCTTACGAACAATCGTTTTCGCGTTCGGCTGAAGAGACTTTCATATCCATGAGAAATAAAGTTTGGGGAGTTGGTTACTGTTATTTCATGCCTCCTATTCTTTTGTGATGTAATTATTATGTAATAACCTAATAATTCGGGGCTGGCGTGTAGGAGCCATGAATTGGATTCTTGTAATATTTTGGTCAATGAAATGAAGGGGCTGTCACTGGTGTTAATATGATTGATTGACGGGCATAGGGGCGGACCTGGTTCACTCAAGAAGGTGGCCTGTTCACCTGGCTGACACACAGTGAGAGAGAGGGGGTGTGTGGGACGCCATACTTTTTGTTGACCGCTTTATTTTTCTTTACTTTATTTACGTTGATCGCTGTGATTACTTGGATTTATGTTTGAGCACATTTTGAGTCATTCATATTACTTTAATAAACCCTTAAACGCATTGTTTTGGATCCAGCAAATTCCTTTTGTATATGTGGAGCAGAGCGCGTCTGACAACCTGGCCCATCCCATCGCCTCTCAGCGACTTTAAGATTAGTTTCTCATGTAGTCGCTTTACAATTACGATCCAGCACTATTTATGTTCCTGTTTGTGTAATAAACTTTGTGAACCTTTAGCGTGATACTGTCTCGTGTCGCGTTATTGTTCTCCCTGGCCCGCCACCGCAGTCGCCGTACCGAAGGAATACTTCAACCGGATTATCACACCACCCAGCCTGCACACACTACCTGTCTGTCAAACCAGACGAGGGTCCAGTACTTGGAGTTTACAACACCAATCAGTATTGTATTTAATTTATTTATTTATTTTTATTGAAGGCAATCTCAATGCAGTGAGATATCGGGATGAGATTCTGGGGCCATGCAGTGGTGATCCCATATCTTCAGAATCTGGGACCTGACGCCATCCTCCAGGTCACCCAGGATCAGGATGACAACGCTTGCCCCCCAGAGCCAGGATTATCACAGAGTAGCCTAGCTCCAGAATGTGGGAGTGAAGAGGATGGAATGGCCTGCCGTGAGTCCAGACCCTCAACCCAATTGAACACGTGTGGGATCAGCTTGGGCATGCTGTACATGCTAGAGTGACCAACAGAACCACGTTGGCTGACTTGCAACAAAACCTGGTTGAGGAATGGGTTGGTTGACCACCATTGTGCCAAGCTGTTACAGCTGCTTTTGGATCTTTCACCCGCTACTGAGTTCCCTAACACGGAGTGTAACATTAATAAAGTGTAAAGAATGGCTAATATGTGATGTTTTGTGTACTTTTTCTCCTCATTACTGTGGGAGAGTGCAATCATCCATGCAACTCAAAGCAAGGGTTGAACCACTTTGACATATTTGTTGGAGACCCACACGTTCAGCTGTATTGCTGATTCCACAACCGCCCAACCCTTACAATCTATACCTCGTTGTAAATGTGACTAATCACCAATTAAAATGATATAAAATACAATACAGATTAGTATTATTTAAGTGGAGAAAGTTAAGTTTCCGAACTTTTGTTGCAGAGTTTATATAGCCAAGAGCAGCAAAATCCTCATAGAGCAGGTAAAAAGGTAAACAGGGACAGTGTTCCATTCATCGTTATAGGACAGGATCCTACCAAAAACAGAGAACCATGAACTCAAATCAACGTATCTTCAAGCTCACAGATATCAGCTAAACATGAATAACTAACCACTCAAATAGAGCACCGAAGTCCTGACGTAACTCGCTCATCCCGACGATTCCCCTGGTTCACGGAAGTAGTTTCTCTATGGAGAATAACATGGGGTGATCTTAATATCGTCTACTATAAGCGTTGTGGTCCAAAAATAAACAAGCTGTCTCGGCGTTATTGTCAGGGAGGTGTCTCTGTATCGTTTGCAACAGTCAGTCACTCATATATGATACAGTCTGCTTCTAGCGAAAATCTAACTAATTCAGCAGCAGTAACATTAGCGTTTTCTCTCAGTCAGTTGATTCTTCATATCCATGTGAGTGAAGCGGCCGGGATGACATGTTTATTTTTCAAACACAGTTCTTATATGAATCAATCTAAAACTCCTCCTATGGTGATTTCAATGCAACTAAACAAATACATGAACCTGGGGACTGACGCCCTCTACTGAAAGTGACGTCAGACTTCGGTGCTCTATAGATGTTCTATTTTAGACTAAACATAATTTGGATTTTCATTTAATTTCAAAAGATAGACATAGCCTACTTTGCCCCTGGCCTGAACATTGTGAAACACCCCTACTCCTCAACAGTACTTGGCTGCAGCTGTGTTGCGTGGGTGCAATGTCCTTAATCAGAGTGTGTGTGTGTGTGTAGGGCACGGGCTGCCCTGTGACAAGTTAATTGAACATATATGTCAAGTCAAACACTCAGTCCAGTAGTTTAGTAGACAGAATGTATAAACAGCAACAGAGTACAGTCACACTCCAAAAGAGATAGCACAAAAAAAGATCCTTGCGGTCTTGTTTGCAGTTCTTTCTTCTGTATACTTCCTGCAGTATAGAAGTATACCTATTTCTTGATGAATTGACATAGGATGACCCTGATGTAAACAAGTCGTGTAGACATGTATTCTAAGGGCCGATTCATACTCTTATTTTACTGCTGTTTCGGCGCTGTAGTGCCGAAATGATTTTGGCTCGTCAGAAATCTTCAGTAGCACCGAAGAGCCGACTTTAGGACGGTACCCCCCGTCTTTGGAAATGGATAAGAAGAAAGTAGGATTTACTAATCTGACAATTTACTATTCTGTGCCTATTGGGTCACAACTCAAACTGGGCTGAGTCAGCTCAAGTGAAAAAATGCTGCCGTGAATTAGATCCTAATTTTTCAATACATGCTAGAGCTGTAAGGGTTAATATCAGTTAAACCACTTTAACCACTGTTTTATAGCCTACTTCAGCTTTTAAAAGTAGCTGATCTACAAGCTCACAGAGCACCACATTGCCATGCATTGTGAGCTTGTAGATCTGATGCTTTTTTAAATTTATTGGAGAAAAGAAAATAAATAAGACAATTAGCAAAAAGGGAAAACTGTTATCATACTATTATCGATAAGTGAATACATTATCTGTTCATGTTTAAGCTTTTAACATTAAAATAGCATGTGGTTCAACTTACCCCTTACCTGGGGCAAATTGAGCTTACTCATCATTTCAATTCATAGAAGACATCCTGAAATATGGGTAGATCATGTTTACAATGGGAAGATTTTTCACCTGTGTGGACAAGCAGGTGTCTATTCAGATTACTTGAATCAGTGAAACTCTTGTCACAATGTTTACACTGGAAAGGTTTATCTCCTGTGTGGATACGCTGGTGGGACTTCAGGGGAGCTGACATACTAAAACTCTTGTCACTATTTACACTGAAAAGGTTTTTCTCCAGTGTGGAGAAGCTGGTGTCTATTCAATTTACTTGAATCTGTGAAAATCTTGTCACAATGTTTACACTGGAAAGGTTTTTCTCCAGTGTGGATACGACCCTGGTGTGTCTTCAGAGTATGTGACTGACTGAAACTCTTGTCACAATGTTTACACTGAAAAGGTTTTGCTCCAGTGTGGACATTCTGGTGTGTCTTCAGAACACCTGACTGACTAAAACTCTTGTCACAATGTTTACAGTGGAAAGGTTTTTCTCCAGTGTGGATACGCAGGTGCCTCTTAAAGTCAGTTGAACGACCGAAACTCTTGTCACAATGTTTACACTGGAAAGGTTTTTCTCCAGTGTGGATAAAATGGTGTGTCTTCAGATCACCTGACTGTCTGAAACTCTTGTCACAATCTTTACAATGGAAAGGTTTTTCTCCAGTGTGGACACGCTGGTGTTTTTTCAGTGTATCTGACCGAGTGAACCTCATGTCACAATGTTTACAATTAAAAGGTTTTTCTCCAGTGTGGATAAGCTGGTGTGTCTTCAGATTACATGAAACAGTGAACCCCAAGTCACAATGTTTACACTGGAAAGGTTTTTCTCCAGTGTGGAGACGCTGGTGTCTCTTCAGGCTACCTTTCACACTGAAACTCATGTCACAATGTTTACACTGGAAAGGTTTTTCTCCAGTGTGGACAAGCAGGTGTCTATTCAGATTACTTAAATGAGTGAAACTCATGTCACAATGTTTACACTGGAAAGGTTTTTCTCCAGTGTGGACATGCTTGTGTGTCTTCAGATCACCTGACTGACTGAAACTCTTGTCACAATGTTTACACTGAAAAGGTTTTGCTCCAGTGTGGAGATAATGGTGTCTCTTCAGGTTACCTTTCTGACTGAAACTCTTGTCACAATGTTTACACTGAAAAGGTTTTGCTCTAGAATGGAGACGCTGGTGTGTCTTCAGGCTACCTTTCTGACTGAAACTCATGTCACAATGTTTACACTGAAAAGGTTTAGCTCCAGTGTGGACATTCTGGTGTCTCTTCAGATGACTTAACAAATTGAAACTCTTGTCACAGTGTTTACAATGGAAAGGCTTTTCTCCAGTGTGGCAACGCTGGTGACTCCTAAAGTTGGTTGAATGGCTGAAACTCTTGTCACAATGTTTACACTGAAAAGGTTTTGCTCCAGTGTGCACACCTCCACTTGTCTCACCCCAATCATCACTGTCGTCAGTTACTTCAGTGTCAGATTCCAGTTCAACTTCAGAGCAGTGTGAAGAGATGTCTTCATCAACCTCACTTTTCACTGCTAATAATTTAAACATTGACCCAACAGGTTCCTCTGGTCTTTGAAGTAGATCCTCCTGTTCATCTTTAATCTGTGGAGGCTCTGATTCATCCTGGACCAGACTGAGGCTCTTCTCTTGTTGTTCTTCTTTAATCTGTAGAGGTTCTAGTTTCACCTGGACCAGACTGATGCTCCTCTCCTGCTGTTCTTCTTTAATCTGTGGAGGTTCTAGTTTCACCTGGACCAGACTGAGGCTCCTCTCCTGCTGTTCTTCTTTAATCTGTGGAGGTTCTAGTTTCACCGGGACCAGACTGAGGCCCCTCTCCTGCTGTTCTTCTTTAATCTGTGGAGGTTCTAGTTTCACCAGGACCAGACTGAGGCCCCTCTCCTGTTGTTCTTCTTTAATCTGTGGAGGTTCTAGTTTCACCTTGACCAGACTGAGGCCCCTCTCCTGTTGTTCAGGGGAAACCTCCTCCTTACACACAGGGAGGTCTGTGAAATCTAGGAGGAGAGGGAAGGTTTCAGCAGAGAGCAAATCATTGTGTTTTCTGATTGGATAAGATTGATTTGTTGATTTGTTTTGTAATAATGTCTAATGTTTTAATTCTATTCTATTATATATCTATTGATGATGGGCGTTTTCCCAAATGTTACATCACGGCTTATGCCCCAAGCAGGCAAGCGGTCAATTACATTTTAATGTGGCCAACGGCCGCATTACCTGGTCGAGGTGACAGCCATTAAATAACGCCACGCCACGCCACTATACTGTAGAGTCGATCGACAACAACGGGAGGTAAGAATAAATCTATTACGACCGCAAAGGGCCGTCAAACACAGGAACATTTTTTATTATTAGGCGGGATGATTTAGATCGCGAGTTATTAACGTTTTAAGATTTCCGTTGTCGTCGGCTAAACAGGCAGGGAACATTTTCGATGACGTGTCACTGTTGTGCAACACAGAGGATTGCGCAACGAGCGCATCTAGGCTGTGGAGCTATGTGATCCGTTTTCATATGACTAATTTGACGGAGGGCTGTGCACTTGAACTTGATGGTGATTTACGTCATGGGCCTTTAAACTGTTTTAACAGAAGATTTGAGATGTTGCCAGGCCCCATCAGTGGCACTTGTGCAGTAGAACCGGGTACAACAGGACAGTTACAGAGCACATATTTAACTAGCTGTAAATAAAACGGTACATACATATCCTGTACAACTTTACTACGGGTTGCAGCGTTGCATCAAACAGTCCATGTCCCTGGTCCATGTCCCGCTGTTCCTCTGACCGTGCTACATTTCTTTTGGAGGCCATCTCTCCTGATGGCGTGAGATCTCCTCCTGTGGTGCTCTGTGGAAATCACCAACAGAAAATAATGTTTAGTTATCATTCAGCAACCTGAATGATCACAGCATCACCATCGGACAGATAAGCTTTACATACCATGCGCACATGCGCACGCAGCCACACACACACTTAAAACAAGTTGTTCCACATGTTTTTCCAACGTCTGTTTTTCCATACATTAACAGTTTGACTGTTTTTTACGATTAACCCGCATTTTAATCAACCCCCCTTCACTGCCGAGATTGTTGTATTACCTTTAGAGCATACGCTGAATTATTTGGGCTTTTAATCCGCGAAAATCCATCAAAAAAAGCTCCCGTGGTTTGTTATGATCTGTGTGTAGCATCCACCATCTTGGTGCACGCGGAAGACGCACACAAGATTGGTTTCAATGAGGCGTTGCACCCAATGCATTTCCATTGGCCTCAATTTCCCAGAAGCCCTAGCAGCCCACAGCATGTGACGATTTCCGGTTCGTCATCACAGCGAAGGCATCCAGTCTCATACTCCGCGACGAAGACGGATTTTCTTTTGATTCATTACATTACGGCGGATTAAACACATAAAACAAAAGGCGGGTATGTCCGATACGGCAGCGACATTAACCTGGAGTAATCCATTCAAGGCACGGAAACTGTTAATGACACTAATGATTTTTGGGGGCTGGTATTGGTAAAATCATGTTTCCTTTATATTAAGTTCTGACCACCATATGATTGCAGTGTGCATCCTTGCTTGTTATTGAAACACCCGGTAGTATTTAGTGTGTTGCAGAGCACCTGATGTCCGAGCCTGTTCTTTCAAATCCATATTAAAGATTATCGCTCGACTGCCTTGAAAACAAGGGAGGTTCTTTCTTTTTGTCTGTATGTATGCACCAAAAAAAGAAAGAAAAACAATCGGTCAACGTCAGCTAACAACAGTGACATGGAACATGTGAAAAACAAATGTGAAGAGAAAATGTATTTATTTCACAAGGAAGTGTACATGTGATTGATTCCATAAAGTTAAAAAAGAAAAGCAAACGGGGGGGGGGGGGGGGGGGTTCCCACTGCATGGTTTAACTCCCATGTGGTAGCAACCGGTCGTTGCTAGTGGAACTTAAAGAAGGCTTGGACGCCATTGACTGCCATTGACAGCACAGTCAAGAAAAGATGAGATGAAATACCACCCGAAGTGTTTGCAAACAAATAAATCCTCTCAAATCTAAGTCTAATTTAATGCAAGAGAACCGAACGTAAGCACTTTTGTCAATTATGGCTGCCTTCCCTGTCAATAATTCCATCCTACCTGTTGCACGTTGTTGTAATCAACTTAGAACTCCAGTGACTTCCATTATTCCTTTGATTTCATCTTTTGGACGTTGCCATGATCCATATGGAGAAACTTCTATAACTTCAGTGGTAAATTAAATCTGTGCTACTTTTAAGTCAGAATAGAAGGGGGAAATTGAATCGAGCACAACAGACTGGTGTTGCGTGCAGTAGCCTAGATAGCAGATATACAAGCTCACAGTGCGTAGCATTCGCGACACGCTGTGAGCTTGCAGATCTGCTATTTACTCCCCAACACTTTGGTGTCGCCGTGTCGGGTTACATAGGCTACTTACATTCAGCAGCGCGTGGTGCATTCTGAGCAGCTGATCGATGTAAACATTATTTGAGTGTGAATGGATGCTTGGTAGTTTGGAGAGATCACTTGACTACTAGTACTGTCTAGCAGCAAATATATGCTGCGTTTTGATGACTTCATGTCATTCACACCGCTACATACACCCGCCAACCCCCTTATTATTATTTTTTGCCGATCTGCACTGATCTCATAAATGGCCCATATAATATACCTCAAGACGGAGAACTTTAAGCGTGCACGCACGCACGCACGCACACACGCACACACGCACACACACACACACACACACACACACACACACACACACGAAAACAAAGAAGGTTCCAACAATCTAGAACGGAACCATTTCTGGTGGTTTTAACATTTAGAACTCCAAAACCAAAATGAATTCAATATGTTTGGTTCCTTTTAATCTACTTCATCCTTGTTTATGTTTTATATAAATTAATCTGCAATTCAAAAATACTAAGATAATACTAAGATAAGACTAAGAATAAATAATGCCATAACTCTGCAAACAACTGCCTCAATTAAAATGGCTGCTTAGGGACAATTTGATATTTAAAGAATGTGTCCACTGGAGCAAAAGCGAAAACATCCACCATGAATAGCTGATCTACAAGCTCACAATGTGTCAAGTTGAGACTTGTAGTTGTGTGCATGTAGATCGGCTATGTTAGGTTTGGGTGTAGTCCATATATTAGGTTTGGTGGTTAAACTTAAGTGACATTGATAAATTCCAAATATTCAAGTATTCTGCAGCACCACTGGACTTGGTTGTGAGCTCATAATACATATCTACTATTTAATCATGTCTCTGTCTGTCTCTGTCTGGCTGCGTGAAATCCACGTAACTCGAGAACCGTAAGCCCCACCGACTTCAAATTTGAAGCACGCGTTCCACACCACCGCAGGGGGTGCAGTGCCCGGTGTCAAGTCGGACGGACCCATGGTTGTCCAGAACCGCCCCCAAAAGGCCTCTGTCCGGGCTCTGGACCGGGCCCCTGCCCAGCGTCAATATATGGAGCTGGCCTGTTCTAACTTCTGACCTCAACTACACTCCAATAACTGGGCATGCCTGACACAGAACTCCATATATAGGAATAAATGGACACAGACATAGCCTAATATCTGGGTGGGGCATTCATTTCCAACTTGCATCATTCCAAGCAGGCCTGCAGTGCCCAACGGGCCCTGCCGTAGAGGCCCCACGGGAACCTCTCTAGTTCAATAAAATAACCAATGAGCAGCATCTCGTTTGTGTGAACACAGCCATAGCGGTGTTGGTTTAGAGAGTTACAAATAGGCTATTGCAGGTAATCATTTTCTTTCTTTCAATGTTGAGGGTAAAATGCTCTTAGACTGGATGTGATGCTGCATCGAGCCTACTGTTGTTATTGATGTGCCGTTATGTTTTGCTTTGCTGTGTCTATTGTACATGTAGGCCTACAACTCTCAGCAGAGTGTAAGGGGAGAGAAAAGTATTCCATTGGATTTATAATTAATTCTTGTACACCCTCAATATGAATATATAAGAGTGTTAATCCAAAGTTAACTGAACTTGGAAACGCAACCTCAGTGCTTAGTTTATTCTACCACCATTTGCTGTTGCAACTGTTGTTATTATTACATTGATCTGTATTACAAAATAAACGGTCAAATTAAAGTCTGACACAACTGATACAAAAGGACAGTCCACAGAATTAGCGTGTCGACTACCTACCGTCACGTGACAGTGTGTATTTCAACAGATCTTACGTTAGTTTTAGGCTACTATAAAATAGTATACTTACTTTAGCAGAGAAACAGCAGCGAGGGACTTAGCTTAGCAGAGAGCTAGCACGGCTGTTGTTGTGACTGTGAGCAGTGTTGCCAGATTGTGTGAAAGTTTGAGTGAAGCCCTGGCTGCTCAAAGCTCTGTCTGGGTTGTCCTCTTTGTGTCTCAGGTTGAAAAGGACAGACTGTCCCTCAAAACGACCAACTGGTTCAAATTCAACTTTAGCTAGTAATGGACGGACCCCCGGCGGCGAACTGCTGCTGGAGCGTGCACGTACCATAAACGGTCAGTAGGGGGAGCCATGATACAGCGTAATTCTATGCGGCATAGGAGTTGTATTATAGCAAATACATTACACCAGTGGTCCTTGAGGGGATTAGTAGGTGGTCCCCATGCAGCTAACTGATGGAGAGTTGGTAACCAGATGGAATATATTTAACTGAATAATAAAAGGGAGCAAATTAGACACTGGCAACTACTGCACTATTAGCCTACTCAGTCAAAAGTGAAAATTGTCTATGAACAGGTTGAAACAGTGGCAGGAATTACGTATTAGCTGGGCCTGGGACCACCTGGGTGGGCACACTGCAATTTATTTTCGCATTAATTAATTAATTAATTATCGTTTTTGCCTTCAATTTCCTGAAAATATTATTGTTGCCCAGTATTGATTGATTGATTGAAGAATGTATTAACAGTTTTGGAGAATTACAGTAGCCTACATTTCAAGCACAACTCAATACAAGACTGTTAACTGTGGACGACACCATAAAGCATTAGGCCTACTTGTTTACAATAGAGCGTCGCAGTCTCGCCCCCTACCAGGGCCCAGGAAATGATTCCCCGTTCATTTTCCTCATTGACATTTCAAAAAGTATTTATTTAAGACCTTTTAAGCCTCGTAGGCCTACAAAGCCAACTCGAGTTGTGACAAATCATGACAACAAACACAATTTCTTGGGCCGAACATAATTAGAAAGAAGAAGAAAAAGCAGGTTACAACACTTTTTTTGTTGTTGTTTTTCTTCTTTGTAATTATTTGTTTGGTCCAAAATATTGTGTTTGTTGTAATTTGTCACAACTCCGAGTTGGCTTTGTACACTTAGCCTATAAGGTCTCTAAATAAATAAGGCCTTAAATAAATACGTTTTGAAATGTTTGTGGGAAAAATGCATTGGGAATTATTTCCTGGGCCTGCGTCGTCATGGAAGGGGTGGGACTGCGACACTCTATAGGGTCCACCATGTTCAATTCATCATAACATGTAGGCCAAATTCAGAAATAGCGCACTGAGCACACTGTGCAAACTAATAGGCGAGTGCGCTCCCGGTGCGCATTTCCGAACGAACCCTTAAAGACATACTATAAACTCAGCAACAAACGTTTGGAAACTTAACTTTGGTCCATTATTTCTACACTTTAATAATACCAATTGTTATAATCATGATCGCCCATGTCTGTGTACTTGAACGTGAGACACAGTGTACTTGATATGTATTGTGTACTGCCTGATCTGTAGCATACTTTATAGTTAGGCTACGAGAGACATCTCAGACAGCAAGGTCAGCCTTGGCACGTTATTATGACTCATATCTTGTCACGTCATTACGATCCAGCACTATATATGTTCCTGTTTGTGTAATAAACTTTGTGAACCTTTAGCGTGATACTGTCTTGTGTTGCGTTATTGTTCTCCCTGGCCCGCCACCGCAGTCGCCGTACCGAAAGAATACTTCAACCGGATTATCACACACCACCCAGCCTGCACACACTAGGCTATACCTGTCTGTCAAACCAGACGAGGGTCCAGTACTTAGAGTTTACAACACCAATCAGTATTGTATTTTATACACATTTTAATCCTTGATTAGTCACCTTTACAACGAGGTATCGATTGTAAGGATCAGGCTTTCGTGGAATGAACAAAATGCAGCTAAACGTGTGGGTAGCGCCTCCAAACACTTTGCCAAAATGGCGTGGTATTCACCCTTGCTTTGAGTTGGACAGAGAACTATGAACTCAAATCAACGTATCTACAAGCTCACAGATATCAGCTAAACATGAATAACTAACCACTCAAATAGATGTTCTATTTTAGACTAAACATAATTTGGATTTTCATTCATTTCAAAAGATAGACATAGCCTACTTTGCCCCTGGCCTGAACATTGTGAAACACCCCTACTCCTCAACAGTACTTGGCTGCAGCTGTGTTGCGTGCATGCAATGTCCTTAATCATGTGTATAGGGCACGGGCTGCCCTGTGACAAGTTTATTGAACATATATGTCATAACAGCAACATAGTACAGTCAAACACTCAGTCCAGTAGTTTAGTAGACAGAATGTATAAACAGCAACAGATTAGTCACACTCCAAAAGAGAAAAAAAATCCTTGTTTGCAGTTCTTTCTTCTGTATACTTCCTGCAGTATAGAAGTATACAGATTTCTTGATGAATCGACAATGGATGACCCTGATGTAAACAAGTCTGTAGACTTGTATTCTTAGGACTGTACCCATTCTGCAATCTGATAACATGTGTGGCGGGTTAAAACTAACCCGGGGCAGGTCAAAACGAACCCGTGGCTTCCTGTGGGGTTAGGCTTGGGTTATGGGTAGGGTGTTGGACTCCTGACTGTAGGACTGTTAGTATGTCAGACCAAAGTTAAGTTTTATATTCAGCATAGAAGAGGGGTATAGACAGGAAAAATGCAGTACAAATGTTATGCTTCCTTTTCTGTTTTTGTACATACAATTACATAGACAGAGAATAAACAGGAAACAGGACAGTTTTGCTACTATATGAACAGTTTATTGGATTGGGTTGATGCAGCTAGTTACAAAACTGAAACCAAACAAAACAACCTCCCTCTTGGAACGTTGACGCCTTCTCCTTTCACCATAGGTATTTTCTTTTAAAATAAAATAAATAATAGCAATAGCCAATAAGGATTTCATGAACATGAGAAAAAAGAAAGACATGAGAAGGAAAGAGAGCGAATAATAGCAAGGAATGGTGAGATAAGGAAGACATGGTGTTGTAGGAGAGAATGGAAAAAATATATAAGGGGTCCTGATGTTTGCTTTGGAAATGGATAGGAAGAAAGTAGGATTTACTAATCTAATCTGACAATTTACTATTCTGTGCCTATTGGGTCGCAACTCAAACAGGGCTGAGTCAGCTCAAGTGAAAAAATGCTGGCGTAAATTAGATCCTAATTTTTCAATAAATGCTAGAGCTGTAAGGGTTAATATTAGTTCAACCACTTTAACCACTGTTTTATAGCCTACTCCAGCTTTTAAAAGTAGCTGATCTACAAGCTCACAGAGCACCACATTGCCTTGCATTGTGAGCTTGTAGATCTGATACTTCTTTTTAATTTATTGGAGAAAAAAAAACGTGAAAGCAATAAACATTGCAGTGCAGATCAGAGATTGCAGGTATGTAGTTATGAGGTGTCTAAAGCACAACACAGCCGCCTCCGTTATTTTAAATGAACCTATGCCACACCGGCGGCGTCAGACGCGAGCTGGCGCGCGATCACGCCTCGCCTGACTCTCTGATACGCCGCTGTTCTATTTTCAAGGCGTTGCCGCGTGGCCTCCATCCGGGAATCCGTGGGCGTGGCTGGCCAGCCGCACGGTAGTGCGCCGTGTCCTGTGGGTATTGCTGTGCGGCTATGACGCGCGGCAATACTGTGCCGCGGTGCTTCACAGACGGTGTGTGTTGGGCTTAAGACTAGGACATGATTAGCACTGTGCAGGGAATGGATATAGGGGGTGCAACAATTAATAAATTATGGAATGCACTTCCCATTGCAATCAGAAATGCAAACTCACTCCCAGTCCTCCGCCTTTTTGACCATTTGAGAAAAGTGCCCTCTCCGTTCTGAGGCTCTGAACTTGACCGTCATCAGCGCAATGAGCACCAATCTTTCTTAATTGAGGTGTGGCACACACATAATTATAGCAGATACAAGCTCACACAACCCAAACGAGTGAGGTAAACCGGTCCGAGACAGATAGATCATGTACTGTGTAAGTGTTTATACAGACCACTATATCATTAGCCTGGCTCCAGCCCTGAATCGCTAGTCTCACCCATTAAAAGAATATATTCAGGTCTGGTGACTCGTTCTATTGGCGTGTTAGTCTCGATCGAAAATCTGATCGCAGCAGCTTGGCTATCAGTGCCGTCACTCGATGAAGTCAAACAACAAACATGGCTGCCCCCACTGTGGTAACTTGGGACCACATCGATCTGGCTATTAAATCGCCCTATGATAATATTTACATAAACGAAAGGCTTTAGAAACATCATCCAACATATTTTACCGTCTGTTTTTCAGGCTAGTAGCGCTCGTTACTGTTTGTTAAGGGAATCCCCTCCTATATACAAATTTATTGTTTTTCTCCAGTGTGGATACGCTGGTGTGTCTTCAGGTTATCTGACCGACTGAAACTCTTGTCAAAATGTTTACAGTGGAAAGGTTTTTCTCCGTGAATACGCTGGTGTTTCTTCAGTTTACTTGACTGACTGAAACTCATGTCACAATGTTTACACTGAAAAGGTTTTTCTCCAGGGTGGAGACGCTGGTGTTTCTTCAGTTGTCCTGACTGTCTGAAACTCTTGTCACAAAGTTGGCAGTGGAAATGTTTTTCTCCAGTGTGGATACGACGCTGGTGTGTCTTCAGATTACTTGGGTGAGACTACCTGACTGTGTGAAAGTCTGGTCACAATGTTTACACTGATAACATTTTACTCCAGTGTGGAGACGCTGGTGTTTCTTCAGTTGTCCTGACTGTCTGAAACTCTTGTCACAATGTTTACAGTGGAAAGGTTTTTCTCCAGTGTGGACGCGCTGGTGTCTCTTCAGTTGTCCCTGACCGACTGAAACTCTTGTCCCAATGATTAAGGTTTTTCTCCAGTGTGGATACGCAGGTGCCTCTTAAAGTCAGTTGAACGACTGAAACTCTTGTCACAATGTTTACACTGAAAAGGTTTTGCTCCAGTGTGGACATTCTGGTGTGTCTTCAGATCTCTTGACCACATGAAACTCTTGTCACAATGTTTACAGTGGAAAGGTTTTTCTCCAGTGTGGAGACGCTGGTGTGTCTTCAGATTACTTGAATTTGTGAAACTCTTGTCACAATGTTTACACTGAAAAGGTTTTGCTCCAGTGTGGACATTCTGGTGTGTCTTCAGATCACCTGACTGTCTGAAACTCTTGTCACAAAGTTGGCAGTGGAAATGTTTTTCTCCAGTGTGGATACGACGCTGGTGTGTCTTCAGATTACTTGGGTGAGACTACCTGACTGTGTGAAAGTCTGGTCACAATGTTTACACTGATAACATTTTACTCCAGTGTGGAGACGCTGGTGTTTCTTCAGTTGTCCTGACTGTCTGAAACTCTTGTCACAAAGTTGGCAGTGGAAAGGTTTTTCTCCAGTGTGGAGACGCTGGTGTGTCTTCAGATTAGTTGAACACGTGAAACTCTTGTCACAATGTTTACAGTGGAAAGGTTTTTCTCCAGTGTGGAGACGCTGGTGTGTCTTCAGATTACTTGAATTTGTGAAACTCTTGTCACAATGTTTACACTGAAAAGGTTTTGCTCCAGTGTGGACATTCTGGTGTGTCTTCAGATCTCTTGACCACATGAAACTCTTGTCACAATGTTTACAGTGGAAAGGTTTTTCTCCAGTGTGGAGACGCTGGTGTGTCTTCAGATTACTTGAATTTGTGAAACTCTTGTCACAATGTTTACACTGAAAAGGTTTTGCTCCAGTGTGGACATTCTGGTGTGTCTTCAGATCACCTGACTGTCTGAAACTATTGTCACAATGTTTACAGTGGAAAGGTTTTTCTCCAGTGTGGAGACGCTGGTGTGTCTTCAGATTAGTTGAACACGTGAAACTCTTGTCACAATGTTTACAGTGGAAAGGTTTTTCTCCAGTGTGGAGACGCTGGTGTGTCTTCAGATTACTTGAATTTGTGAAACTCTTGTCACAATGTTTACACTGAAAAGGTTTTGCTCCAGTGTGGACATTCTGGTGTGTCTTCAGAACACCTGACTGTCTGAAACTCTTGTCACAATGTTTACAGTGGAAAGGTTTTTCTCCTGTGTGGATACGCTGGTGGGACTTCAGGTGAGCTGACTGAGTGAAACTCTTGTCACAATGTTTACACTGAAAAGGTTTTTCTCCAGTGTGGACACTCTGGTGTTTCTTCAGATCACCTGACTGAGTGAAACTCTTGTCACAATTTTTACACTGAAAAGGTTTTTCTCCAGTGTGGATACGCTGGTGTGTCTTCAGAGTATTTGAATGACTGAAACTCTTGTCACAATGTTTACAGTGGAAAGGTTTTGCTCCAGTGTGGACATTCTGGTGTGTCTTCAGATTATTTGAATGCCTGAAACTCTTGTCACAATGTTTACACTGGAAAGGTTTTTCTCCTGTGTGGATATGCTGGTGGGACTTCAGGTGAGCTGACACTCCAAAACTCTTGTCACAATGTTTACAGTGGAACGATTTTTCTCCAGTGTGGATACGCTGGTGTGTCAGATTACTTGACACAGTGAAACTCATGTCACAATGTTTACGCTGGAAAGGTTTTTCTCCAGTGTGGATAAGCTGGTGTGTCTTCAGGTTACCTTTCTGACTGAAACTCATGTCACAATATTTACAGTGGAAAGGTTTTTCTCCAGTGTGCACACCTCCACTTGAGTCCCCCCAATCATCACTGTCAGTGACTTCAGTGTCAGATTCCAGTTCAACTTCAGTGCAGTGTGAAGAGATGTCTTCATCAACCTCACTTTTCACTGCTAATAATGTAAACATTGACCCAACAGGTTCCTCTGGTCTTTGAAGTAGATCCTCCTGTTCATCTTTAATCTGTGGAGGCTCTGATTCCTCCTGGACCAGACTGAGGCTCTTCTCTTGCTGTTCTTCTTTAATCTGTGGAGGTTCTAGTTTCACCTGGACCAGACTGAGGCTCCTCTCCTGCTGTTCTTCTTTAATCTGTGGAGGTTCTAGTTTCACCAGGACCAGACTGAGACTCTTCTCTTGCTGTTCTTCTTTAATCTGTAGAGGTTCTAGTTTCACCTGGACCAGACTGAGGCTCCTCTCCTGCTGTTCTTCTTTAATTTGTGGAGGTTCTAGTTTCACCTGGACCAGACTGAGGCTCCTCTCCTGCTGTTCTTCTTTAATTTGTGGAGGTTCTAGTTTCACCTGGACCAGACTGAGGCTCCTCTCCTGCTGTTCTTCTTTAATCTGTAGAGGTTCTAGTTTCACCTGGACCAGACTGAGGGTCCTCTCTTGCTGTTCTTCTTTCATCTGTGGAGGTTCTAGTTTCACCGGGACCAGACTGAGGCTCCTCTCCTGCTGTTCTTCTTTAATCTGTGGAGGTTCTAGTTTCACCGGGACCAGACTGAGGGTCCTCTCCTGTTGATCAGGGGAAACCTCCTCCTTACACACAGGTTCTGTGAAATCTAGGAAGAGAGGGAAGGTAACATCAGCAGAGTGAAAATCATTGTGTTTTCTGATTGGATAAGATTGATTATCCTACTTACTGATTTGTTTTGTAATAATGTCTTGTGTTTTAATTAATTATATTCTATCTATTTAATATTTTATCTATTGATGATGGGCATTTCCCCAAATTTAACACCACAGCTTATGCCTCAAGGAGGCACTCAGTATATTAAATGTAATTACCTGGTCGAGGTGACAGTCATTAAATAAATACATGAAATCAAAGACTGTTATTAAAGTCTATCGCCACAAGCTGGGTGAGCTCCTTTCCCCAATACACAGCCAGTCTAAAAGTAACCCATAGAGGCTTTCACTTTTCACAGGGGCCAGTTCCGAATTGCAGGCACCTGTAAGTGATTGATTGATTGATTGAAATATTTATTAACAGTTTGTAGAATTTACAGTACATTTTAAGCACAAACTCAATACAAAGACTGTTAACTTTTAGTGGACGACCCAATTAAGCATTACACTTGTTTACAACAGGGTCCACATTGTTCAATTCATCAAAACATTTAGAGACATACAAATAGACACTTCTATGTAGCTAAAGAACAGAACAGGAATTCATCATATAGGAAGCAAAAAGGGAAAAGATACATATACAGTGAGGGGAAATGGGGTGGGGGGGGATTCAGATTTTACAGAGGCCAGTTTTGAATTGCAAGTGCTCTTTTAGAGCCATTCTAAAGGAGAGTAAAGGCTTATTGGTAATAATAATAATAATAATAATAATAATAATAATAAAACTTTATTTGTATAGCACCTTTCATGACATGAAATGCAGCTCAAAGTGCTTTACAGAACAATGGAGAATAAAAGAAAAGCAAGGCAACGACAAAAAACAAGCAGTAATGCAATACAGTGAGGACATGAATAACAAAAAATAAAAAATAAAAGATCAATTAAAAGCAATGTTGTAGAAGTGGGTCTTGAGCTGAGCTTTAAAAATGTCTACAGAGGCTGCCTGACGAAGGTACACGTGGGAGCTTGTTCCATGCCGACGGCCCGTAGAAGCAAAAAGCTGCTTCCCCGTATTTTTTAGTTGCCATTTTTTTTAGGCAAAGCGAGCAGGCCAGCAGTGGAAGACCTTAGGTGGCGGTTTGGGACATATTTAGGCAGGCAGTCATGTAGGTAGGAAGGTGCGAGACCATTGAGAGCTTTATAGACAAGTAAAATAATTTTAAAATCAATCCTAAAAACAACTGGAAACCAGTGCAGTGATGCCAAAACTGGAGTAATATGTTCTCTCATCTTAGTTCTAGTTAAAAATCTGGCTGCTGCATTTTGGACAAGTTGTAATCTGTCAGTTGTTTTCTTAGGCAGTCCTGAAAAAAGTGCATTGCAGTAATCAAGCCGAGAAAAAACAAAGGCGTGGATTAGCGTTTTTGCATCGTCCAAGGACACATAGGCTCTGATTCGTGCAATATTTCTAAGGTGAAAAAAGGCAATCTTGGTAACATGATTAATGGTAAGGTTTGGATTTTCGGTGGTGAGGTGGCCACCGCTTCACCGAAAACTACATCATGACGTCACTGAGCCGCGGTGAAGAGACAACCACCGCTCTCCCCAGCCCTCCTCTCTTTTCCTCACCACCGATTACCGAGACTTGCTCCGGGCAATGCGATTGGTCTAGGAGCAGTTATGTTGTTGTGCTGGCTATAGTATACTTTATAATAGTTGCATTGACAGCTCAGCTCGCACCACCACGGAGTATAGCCGGGCAGCGCTGTCCTCCTGGCCATGACGAGACGTGAGTGTGTGAGGGGACAGAGAAATTGGGAGTCAGGGATCGCAGTAGGGCTGCACGATTAATCAATTTTTAATGAAAATTGCGAAAATCGTTTTTCACTTTAACCGTCTTCCTGCCATTGCCGAAGCCCTTCGGCAATTGAAGCATTAATTTGATATTAACGCTTGCTGCCATTGCCGAAGCCCTTCGGCAATTGCTCTTTTATAGTGCTTATGATTGATCAAGCCATAATGCTACTCACGTTAGCCGGTTAGCTAGCAGTGTTGTTAGCACTGCAGTGGATCGTTCATATTAATTCACCGTCGCCATAAGAATCCATTCTATCCGTTTCTTTCAATCGCCTGTATCTCCTATTCCTTGTCCCAGATGGCATTTTTGGTCAAAACAGCGTTTCTTTGACGGCACGAGCCGACGTTGTGGAGTGCTAAAATGTACCGGCATGATTCGATCATGTAAACAAAGGTTGTCTTGGCAACGTAAAGCTGGCAGGGATAAGCTCACTTCCGGTTGAGGCAAAATGTGGCTTTTCAAAATAAGAGCTCAAATTAAAAAAATGCTGGCATGAATTAGGTCCTAATTTCTCAATAAATGGCAGCAGTAAAAGGGTTAACTAGGGTATTTACGGTAAATCTCTCTTGCACTCGCCTGCGGGCTACCGTAGTTACTTCCTCCTCCCTCTGCCACACAGAGAGAAAACCTGAAAGGAGCGTTAGCATGTCTGCCACAGGGAGCGATAGGAACGAGGATTGGTTCGGCTTCTCCGTTTCAGATGTGGAGCAAACTAGTCTGCGGTGTAAAAGTTGTAAAAGGGGATGCACACGCGCTTTGTACTCTTCCCATTCGCCGCTGTGCTTGTGTTTGTTTCCCAGGTGCTGGAGCAGGTTGCTTGTGTTCCCGTCTCTCACAGGCGCCGACTTTTTATGGGTACAGGTTTTAGTTCCGACATAGTGGAGGGTCGGTCACTCGGTCCCTGTGGGAGATGGCAGCACGAGTGGCTTGTTCCAGAGCCTGGAGAATGGACACGGGCATAGCGGCGAGTGGGAAGAGTGTTGCGGACTGCTGCTGCAATAGCCTGGTGCGGCCAGACTAGCTTATCAATACAGTGTCCCGACCCACTGTCCCTGCCACCAGAGGGTGCAGCTGTAGCACACACACACACACACACACACAAACAACCACACACACACACACACACACACACACACACAGTAGAAAACTTAAAAAAAATTACTAACTAAAAAGAAGAAAAAAAGTACGTAATTTATTCTAATTGTTGTTATTGCAATTTACGAGCTGCGTTCGCTTCCCGCGTTTGCGCGTCTTACTTGTAAAGTCAGTTAGTGTACACTAGGGTTTAATGCCGGGATCCCGGGATTTCGGTCCTCCCGGGCATAGGGCACGCAATTTCCCGCCCGAAAATAATTTCGGGACCCGTCGTCCCGGAGTTTTTTTTTTCTTGTTAGAAATTACACTAATTTCTAGAACGGCCTACTACAGCTGCGCAGAGGCAATTGCCAATTAGTCTGCTTGCCACATTATCCTCGCCACCCGTGCAAGCATGGCGTCTGTTTCAGCAGTGTGGGCGGATTTCACGAAACTAAATGATAGTGAAGCTAAATGCAAGACCTGCAAAAAAATCTATAAATGCTGTGGAGGGTCAACTAGTGGTTTGGCTCGACACTTGGCCACCCACAAATCGAGCAGCGGAGCTGCTGCTGAGAGGGAAGATGGGCCTTCCACTAGCAAGCAAACTAAGCTAATGTTCGCTGCAAAGAAACCACTGAATGCGATTCTGGCTCAGTTGGCCGCGGTAGATGGATTTTCATTCAATGCCATTGCAAAGAGTGCTTATCTCCGACATGCCCTGGAGAATGACGGCTACAAGTTGCCAAAAAACCCAGACGAGATAGCAAAGATGGTACAGGGCTATGCGGCGGAGCAACAGAGCATGCTAGTCAATGCCTTTAAAATGAACGCGGGTGCTGGTGCTCGTTTCTCGCTTACAATGGATGAATACACCTCCCTCCAGAACAAGCGATTTATGAACATTAATCTGCACACGGAGGACGAGCATTGGAACCTGGGGGTTTTTCGGATCGAGGGAAGCATGACCTCAGAGCGAGTGGTTGAGCTTTTGGAAAATAAACTTCAAATCTACTCCCTTAACCTGGATGACCACACGTGTGTGCCACCACCGACGGCACCTCTGTGATGGTGAAGTATGGAAAATTGGTTCTCCCTGAACACCAGCTGTGCTATTGCCACGCCATCCACCTGGCCGTCACAGATACACTCTACACAAAAAAAGAACGAACGCCGACCCAGTATGCAAATGCTGGGGATACGAGTGATGAGGACGAGGAGATAGGCGACGAAGATGATGACGAGGAGCAGCAAGCAATTCTATCCAGAGCCAATTTGGACAGCACCGTGGAAAAGGTGATTCGATGTAACTAACGTTATGCAGTTGCAAACCACAAGTTTTATTATTTTCTCACTCACTCAGCCTATTAGACCCATTTTATTGTAATTAATTATTATCCATTTTCACCGTACAATTATCCCACCCAGGTTCGAAAGATTGCCAGACATTTCCGACGGTCTCCTCTTTCCAACGAGAAACTGCAGGCTTACGTCAAAGAAGAGTTGGGAAAAGAATTGAAGCTCAATCTAGACTGTCGCACAAGGTGGGACAGTATGAGTGACATGGTGGATCGGTACATTTCGCTGCATCGCCCCGTCTCTAAAGCACTGGTTGACATTCAGCCATCGCTGATTGTCAATAATGATGAGCTGACCATTCTTAAGGAACTAGCAAGTTGCCTGAAACCTGTGAAGATGGGAGTGAAAAGCCTATGCGAAAGAGGAGCAAATCTCCTGAAGGCAGATGGCATTTTCAAGTTCATCCTATCCGAGCTGGAGAAACAGGACACCACCATCTCTCGGGATATGACGGAGGCCATCAGGACCAGATTCGGGGACAGGAGACTGAACAACATTGTGTCTTTGTACAGGTAATAGTCTGAATATTATAGCCTACTTGTTGGAGCTATAATGTTATAGCTTCCCAATTAAAGCAGGTTCATATAATAATAATAATAATAATAATAGGATTATTATTATTATTATTATTATTATTATTATTATAGCCTATTACTTTACATTTTGATATATAGGCTATATTTAACCTATACATTATTTGTTTAGGTACCTCCAAAACCCAGTGATCGTGACTACTGCAGATTTGCTGTTCGCTATGCCCTCCAAAAATGCATTGATGAGGACAGCACTCGGTCTCTGCGAACGCCTGTTTGTAAGTGACACGGAGCCCCAACCACCAGATGAGGGAACGGAATCAGAAGAAGAGGCGAGTCAGACTACCGTGAGCCTACAAGCCCAACTGCAACAAGAAATCGATGCGTGCATGAGAAGCCCAGACCCCGAGGAAAAGACGGGGAATGACCTGCAGAAAATCATTTCAAAGGAATTTGCGCTCTTTGAAGCAACCAAAGTGCGTCCCCAAAACGGGGTCATACCTATGTTCCCTCAGCCCCGAGGTGCGCTGCGGGTCGGGAGAGGGTTGCGAACTTGCGGTTAGGTTTAGGTGTCTGCCCCGGGGGTGCGCTGCGGGTCGGGAGAGGGTTGCGGTTAGGTTTAGGTGTCTGCCCCGGGGGAGGTTAGGGTTAGGGTGAGGGAGGAGGTAGGTTGTCGTAGGCTGAGGGAACATAGAGCTGAGGGAACATAGGTACGGTCCCCCAAAAACCTCCAATGCCTCTACATGGCTCTTGGAACCATTCCGCCAACTTCAGTGGAATCTGAGCGGGCCTTTTCAGTGTGCGGCACTTTCGTTACCAAACTGAGAAACAGACTGAGCGACAAATCAATTAATGCACTTTGCTTCCTTAAATCCCACTTCCTCAAATCCCAAATGGAAGAGAAATAAGGTAATCAAGTCATTCAAGTGAGCAAAACGAGTAGCCTGTTTAATTGCCTAGTTTATTTTCAGTTGCATACAGTAGGCCTATAGGAGGCTTTAATGTTACCGCGACAGTGAACCGTTGTGAGCTTGTATATCGGCTAATTGCATTGTTAATTATCTTTTATTTAAAAAAAACATGTTTTTCGTTCTAGAAAAAGCTCAAAGAACATTTGATGTTCAAAAAATGTTTTTCGTTCAAGAAAATGCTTAATAAAGTATTCAATCTTGGGAAGTGTATTGTGTCACTCTTTCTGATTAGCGTAGGCTTAGGCCTATATACATTATTAATACTTTAATGTAATAATTTCATTGTACATGTTCATATTTCGTTGATAAATAAAACGTTTTAAACAATGAAATCACTATTCTATTGATAATATTAAGTATCTATACATAAAAATGCATTTTGGTGGGCACTTTTTTCTTCTCTTTTGTTTTTATTTCTGACGGGAATTCCCGCGGGAGGCCGGGAAAAGGTCCGCAAATTCCCGGGAATTAAAATGAGCCAAATCCGGGAAAATATTAAACCCTAGTGTACACTGTTTATTTTGCATCGAGGAGCCATGTGTGTCTGTGTGTACATCGCCTCGGCTAAAAACAGAAAGGGAAGCCTGACTTATGCTTCGCCGTACGACGTGTACGTAAACATAGCTAATCTGCAAGCTCACAATGTTTTGCGGAGGTGACACGTTGTGAGCTTGCAGCTAGTAGATAAGACAGATGAGGTATCATTATTGTTCCCATGGCCCATATGACGAGACAGAATCAAAATGGTAAAGGATTACAGATTCGGGGGCATTTCACAAAAGGGTCCAGGAAGAGTGTTTTTTTTTAAGGAATTAATATGGATAATGTTAATGGACATATTGTAAATGTTTTCACTTGTTTAATACCAAAGGGTATTTGTCTTTCTTTGTTTAAAAAGGTTCCCTGGCCAGACAAATATGCCTTAAAACACTATACTTGCCCTCTATAACAAGAAAATTGAATCACACCCGTGTGAAGTGAGGGAGGGGCGCTAATATATTAAAGTCTAACTCATGTTGACTATGTGATGCAATGGTAAATGATGTAAATGTAAAACAAATGGTGCCAACACAAACATTAACGAGGGACAATATGATGTAAACTTTCCCTTCATTGTCAATGGCGTTTTTAAAACAAACATCGAACAAATAACAAACATTAAACCTGTATATAGGCCCCTAAAAAACACCTGAAATATTTGTATTTAAATAGAAATTATTTCACTCAATAGGAACTGCTCCTGTCGCAAGTTGATGATGTCATGTCCATGTGTGGTTCAGCCCCGAAAATGTATGGAATGCATGTGCTAATAAAAAAGTATCTAAATATTGCTAAATATTATCCTTAGGAAGTATTAAGTTGTTGGTTGAAGCGGCATACAAGCAGCAGAGAGGTACGGATGATGCAGTGATAACCCTGCTGCATCACACCTACGCACAGCTGGAGAAGCCCAAGTCCTTTGTCAGGATGGTATTTGTGGACTTCTCAAGTGCATTTAACACAGTGCAGCCTCACCTGATGGGACAGAAACTCCTCCAGATGAATGTCAACTCCCACCTCATACTGCTCATTCTGTCTTTCCTCACAGACAGACACCAGACCGTCAGATTCAATGGCAACTACAGCTCTAACAGGACTGTGTCCACCGGGGCGCCACAAGGATCTGTCATCTCACCAGTCCTCTTCACCCTGTACACAGACGACTGCAGCAGCCCAGACCCTGACATGTCATTCATCAAATATTCAGATGACACGGTTATTGTCGATACCACCAACACCAATAACCGCATCATTGGGGTAATGGACTATTTTGCTGAGTGGTGCAATAACAACTTCCTGGACCTAAACCCCAGCAAAACTAAGGAGCTGCTGGTGGACTTTAGGCAGGGCCCGCCCACTCCACCTCCGGCCCTAGAGATAAATGGCCAGGCAATAGAACGTGTCGAAGAGTATAAATACCTCGGCACCACCATCGACCATAAGCTCACATTCAAGACCAACGCGGAGAACATTCACTCCAAGTGTCAACAAAGGCTGTTCTTCCTCAGGAAGATGAGGAAGCTTCAGGTCCGACCATCGATCCTGCAGGCCTTCTACAAGTCCTTTGTAGAATCCATAATGACCTTCAACATCACATCATGGTTTGGTGTGATGCGTGCCATCAACCGGAACCCTCTCGAAAGGGTGGTTAGGATCAGCGGCAAGATCATTGGGAGGGACCAGGAGTCACTCAGCAGCATCCATAAAAAACGGACAATAAAGAAGGCCTCTCAAATAGTTGAGGACAACACACACACCCTCCATAACCACTACAAACTAATGCCCTCAGGCCGGCGATACAGAGCATCAAAACTCACTAAAAGGGGCTCAGCTAGCTTTGTGCCCACCTCCATCAGACTCTTGAACACCTAGGCCGAAACCCCCCCCCCCCTCCTTTCCACCTGATGGACTATAGTGAATGCATAGGTTGCATACAGTAAATATTTAGATTTTTAATTATTAGTACTTATAGAATAGACTTTAATATATTATGCTTTTAAGTAGTTCCTCTTAAAAAGTCGTTTTATGATCTTTTATATAGTAACTGTGTCTGTGTGTAATGTGATTTCTGTTGTCTTTACCACTGCACAAAAGAAGTTTCCGAAAGGAAAAATAAAGTTCTTTGAATTTGAATTGAAGATGGATGGATGTATTAAGTTGTTTTTATTAGAATATGCATTCCATAGGGCTGGACCAACCTGTGATAGGTGCAGTCCCAATTGAGTGAAAGATTATTTATTTATGAAAGAAATAAAATATGGATGGTGTTTTTATTTTTAAATATTATTCATAGAGGGCAAGTATAATGTTTCAAGGTATATGTGTCTTATTAGCCTTTAACTTATTAGAGTTCCTTTTAAGGTTTATTAAAAAAAAATGTTTGAATAAAAAAAAAAACACACACACACATTTTGAGACAATGTATTTCTTTTACTGAAATCGAAATTGAGGTTTCAGAGGGGAAAAAAATCAAGGTTTATTTTGGGCAAAATCGTGCAGCCCTAGATCGCAGTATAGTTTGTTGATCGCTATCATCTAGGCTTTTATGTGATGAGTTTCCTATGAATATCATTGGGGCTCACCCACAGAGTATTGATTGCCCTGTACCCCTGCAGCTACTGATACACTACCCTATTATCTCAAACTAGTACATTGGTTATCAAATACCTCCTAACCTCTGTGACTATATATATTTATCTTAATTTTTTTCAATCATGTCAATTTTACTTTTCACCAGTCAAGACAGTCACTGTCCAACAGGTGGAGTCAGTGTATCATGGTAGCAGACTAAAACAATGCAGCTGCGACTGCTTGGGACTAATTATGTACTCATCACACTGTGTATATATATACAGCCTACCACCCATAGTCAGATCATTACCTGAAGAAGACCCAAGAGGTCGAAACGTTGTAACCTGAAATAAAGAATTGGAGCTCATAACAGTGTGCGGACCTCCCTCCTTCCTTCCCATGTACGTATACGTGGTCCAGCACCTGTAGAATACAAGAAGATGTGCGTGCTTCCCTCCTGGCTCTGATTTCTAATGTTCGATTGCACGGCACTCTTATCCTGACTCCTCAGACCTGAAACAACGGCAGGACTACAAGCATGGCGGAAGAGTTAAGCACCATACCAGCTGGTTTATTAAAAACCTTCGAATTCTCCTCTGACGATGTCTCCAGAATCATCCTGGCTGAGTCTCTATTCAATGTCACTACTGTCAACGCACAAGACGATACGGCTGCATTGGTGAAAATACTGAAAGCGCTCACGGTCCGTGAGACCAAACAACACCTACACGCCGTCTCCCTCAGCGACTATCTTCGCAGTAAGATCATTCCGAGGGGGCTAAGGATCCAAAAGTTGATACCAGCTCTCGGCCTGGATAGTCCAGAATTCCTAGATCGCTGGTGTGAAATTCTCAACAAATGCTCCATGGACATAATGACACTTGTGGTGCAAGAGACAACAGCCCAACTGACTAAGACACGAGAGGATATTCGGCTTACAACCGCCCGCCTTGACACTGAATATACAGATAAGTCTGTATTTTTAGATCTCAAGAAAGATATGGATCTTTTAAAAAATAAAACCTACGAGGAGCTAAAAACCAAGAAGCATAAAAAGTTCACCAGAGACACTAAAGACTACAGAACGGAGAATGTCTACTTCCGGAAGAAAAAAACCAACACCGGAGACAACACCCGAGACGGCACCAGGTGGAGCCCCACCATCGCAGAACAACGACCCACAGGGCCTTCCCCCTCGACCTACCTGGCCATCATCCTCCTCCATCGACTCTGATGCCAACAGACGGGGCCTCCCTTTTTTAGGAGAGGCCACTCGGCAGCAGCGCCGTGGCGGCGGCAGAGGTCGGGGCAGAGGACGGGGACGGGGAATAAACCACCACAATGCTTCAAGCGACTCCGAAGAGGGTTACGGAAGAGATCGTATACACACCAGATCCATCAACAAGAGAACACGGTAATGAACTTTTCATCCAAACCCCTGAGTGAACTGGCCATATCTGCCCTAAACAAGGGCCTGTCCTTTTCACCCACTACCACTGCAAATGATTTTGACACGTATATTGATTTCCACAAATTTTTTCGAACACTGAGATTAAGAGAATTCTTCCATGATAAGTGTAACTTTAATGTGACCTCTGTGATTGCACATAATGATACAGCTACTGAATCTGAGATACAACCTGACACTTCTATGACTAATAAAATTGTACAGTTCAAGAAAAAATCGACCTTCATGCCTCCTAAAAACAGAAATGCTTCTCTTGATACATATTGTCGTTTGGTAGAACAAGATATACAAAGTGCTCTGAAAAAGAAAAGGGATTTCAAAACTTTTAACAATCTATCCAAAGCTGAAAGAGATTGTCTAAACGAATTATGCAAAGACACCACCATTGTCATAAAACCAGCCGATAAAGGTGGCAGTGTGGTCATTCAAAATGCCACAGACTATAAGAGTGAGATCCTGAGACAACTCGGTGATACCACCTTTTACAGAAAACTCCCTGCAGATCCCACTTCATCATTCAGAGCATTAGTATATGAGAAACTTGACTTCTGGTATAATAATGGTGAACTCAATAAAAATGAGTACTCTTACATGAAAATTGATCATGCTACCATTCCAGTAATATATACACAGCCAAAGGTACACAAGTCACAAACAGTCCCTTTGGTTGGTAGACCTATAGTGAGCGGAATAGGCTCACTCACGAATAATGTCTCCACTTTTGTGGATCACTATTTAAAACCATGGGTGGTAACTCTCTCCTCATACACCAGAGATTCCATTGATTTTCTTAACAAGTTGAAAGCTATTGATGTACCCCCTGACTGCCTTCTGGTAACTTTTGATGTGACTAGCCTCTATACTAACATTCCCCATAATGGTGGTATTGAGGCTGTCAACTATTTTCTCAGACAAAGAAGTCCCACAGACAAACCCAGTACTACCTGCATAAGTGAGCTCGCTGAGCTAGTGCTAACCACTAATTACTTCAAATTTGAAAGTGACTTTTTCCTCCAAATAAAAGGCACAGCCATGGGAAGTACCATGGCACCCAACTATGCCAATCTTTTTATGGGTTTGTTTGAAACTTCTTATGTCTTAGATGCTGAGGTGAACCCTTATTTTTCCCATATACTTATGTATCAAAGATTTATAGATGACATATGTATAATTTGGAATTCCAGTATTGCAGATCTTTTACTCTTTCATGACTATTTGAATTCACGCACTGAACATCTGAAATTCACGATTGAATATAGTGACTCTCAGATCAGTTTCTTAGATATCCAAATAAATAAAGTGGATGGCGGTCTACAGACCGATCTATTTCGCAAGCCTACAGATAGAAATACTCTGCTACATGGAAACAGTTTCCATCCAAATCACCTCACCAAGAGTCTTCCTATCAGCCAATTTCATAGAGCCAGAAGGATCTGCAGCACTGACACAAATTATCAGAAACAAGCAACTGATCTAACTGACAGGTTTTTGTCACGGGGTTACAAACAAGAATGGGTTGAAAGTGCAGCCAAACGCTACGAATCCCTCACACAGGAGGAATGTCTGAATCCTACAAAAAGGACAAAAACACAAAACAACTCACCTCTTTGTGTAACTAAATATTCGTCTTTGGGTTCTGAGTTCAGGAAAAGTCTTCACAAACACTGGCACATCATTGGCAGTGACCTAAGACTGAAACAAATATTTAAAGAACCCCCCAAACTGGTCTTTAAACGTTGCCCCAACCTAAGAGACCAGCTAGTACACTCATACACACCCCCCAAAACTACCTTTTTATCAGACATTCCCTCTGGCAACTATAAGTGTTCCAACTGTGCCCAGTGCAATTATACTACTAAATGTAAACACTATACACATCCTCATAGTGGCAAAGAAATACCCATAAAGGGGGTCATTACATGTTCCACTACCCATGTTGTCTATCTGATCAAATGTCCCTGTGGACTCGCTTATGTTGGACAGACCAGCAGAGCACTACGCACTAGAATAAGTGAACACAGAAGCAACATAAGATGCAATGATGAACACAACCCGGTGTCAGTCCATTTTAATAAAATGGGACACAATATATCCACCCTACGCTACTGGGGCATAGAAAAAGTGAATAGACCTGCTCGAGGTGGCGACCATATTCGCCTCCTCCTACAAAAGGAAGCTCATCATATTTTCAGCCTCCACACTCTAGCCCCTCATGGCCTAAATGAGGAATTCGACTTAAAACCCTTTCTTTAATGGCTTTCTTTTTATTCTTTTAACACTTATTTGATGTTCAATGCCTTCATTGTTGTCCTTTTGCCTTGTTCTTTTGACTATTTTTCTGTACTGCATCTCGGTACCCTACTTGTTTGTTTGATTTAAATATTGTTTGTTGATCGCTATCATCTAGGCTTTTATGTGATGAGTTTCCTATGAATATCATTGGGGCTCACCCACAGAGTATTGATTGCCCTGTACCCCTGCAGCTACTGATACACTACCCTATTATCTCAAACTAGTACATTGGTTATCAAATACCTCCTAACCTCTGTGACTATATATATTTATCTTAATTTTTTTCAATCATGTCAATTTTACTTTTCACCAGTCAAGACAGTCACTGTCCAACAGGTGGAGTCAGTGTATCATGGTAGCAGACTAAAACAATGCAGCTGCGACTGCTTGGGACTAATTATGTACTCATCACACTGTGTATATATATACAGCCTACCACCCATAGTCAGATCATTACCTGAAGAAGACCCAAGAGGTCGAAACGTTGTAACCTGAAATAAAGAATTGGAGCTCATAACAGTGTGCGGACCTCCCTCCTTCCTTCCTAGATCGCAGTATAGCCAGCACAACGCGAGTAGCTCCCCACAGCAAAAAGTGGAACACACACACCTGCCCGGCTTTGCTCCGTGGCACTGGTTTTGCGAGCAGTGTTGCCATGTCTCCATATTATAAGCGACCATGGGCTTGTTTTTCTGTAAAGTTGCTTATACTAGCACTTACCCGTTGTGAGATATTTGCCCCCGTAGGGGGTACTGCGTCCGGTGCATTTTTTATTCACTAATACATTTCATTATTAAAGGTTTTATGACATTAATTTTCGTTTCTTTTTCTTTTTTCTTTTAGGTTTTATGACCTCAATTACACCCAAAAAACCTGAACTTTGAACATTCAGTGGATTTTCTGTGGTCTGAAGTTTTCTTTGGGGTTTGGAAGGCCTTTGAGCTACAATGAAAACAGGCAACACAGTGAAACAGTGACATCTGCTGGCAAATCCCATTGACATATATGGGATTTGCAGTAAGTGATGTCACTTACTGCAATCAGAGCACCTGTTTGAGCCAGAAAACCCCAGATCACAGAAAATCTACTGAATGTTAAAAGTTCATGTTTTTTGGGTGCAATTGAGATTAGAAAACCTAAAAAAAATAAGAACAATTCCAAAACCTTTTTTTTAATGTCACAATCCCTTTAATAATTAATGTGTCAAATCGAAAAAAGGGCTTCGTTAAGACCTCCATATTCATATGGTCAATGCCTGTGTGAAAAGTGGGAGTGGTTGGTGCAGGCAATGAGGAGATAAGGTGGTGTTTCTGACAGACAGACAGACAGACATTGTTAGAATTATAGTATGATATTTGGGCGCTTTGGGTATTTAGAAAAGCGCTATATAAATTTGAGCTATTATTATTATATATTGGTAGTTGCGGGTTCAGTTTTTTAAAGTTTATTTGGGCTTGTTTCCTAATATTTAAACCAGTGATTCTCACACATTTCCATGTATTTGTCCAAGCAAGGACCCTACATCCACTGGTACTAGTACCACTGGTGGTACTTGAGCCCCCCCCTGGTGGTACACAGAGGAGTCGCCCAAAAAAAAAGGAGGAAGAAAAGACAAAAGGAAAAAACGCTGTACTGTTGTAGTTATGTCAAGCTGTTTTTCTGTTTACCTTTGTGTCTGTGTTTTTGTTATGTTTTTAGTTTTGTTTTAGATTTATTCTGGGATTCATTGATTTTTGTTCATTTATTCATTATTTGGTGGAAAGATTTCTTAAAAAAAAAAAAAAAAAGTATTACTACAGGTAGTTCTTCTGACCATGCACTTGGTTGAAATAGGCTATCCAGCCGTGCTGAAATGAGCATGATGGCACTGTGGCACACCTAGCCGTTAACAGAAGATTTGAGACGTTGCCAGGCCCCATTAGCTCAGTGGCAAAGATTTCAGCACTTGTGCAGAAGAACTGGGTTTGAATCCAAGGTACAACAGGACAGTTACAGAGGAGCACATATTTAACTAGCTGTAAATAAAACGGTACCTACATATCCTGTACAACTTTACTACGGGTTGCAGCGTTGCATCAAACAGTCCATGTCCCTGGTCCATCTCCCGCTGTTCCTCTGACTGTGCTACATTTCTTTTGGAGGCCATCTCTCCTGATGGCGTGAGATCTCCTCCTGTGGTGCTCTGTGGAAATCACCAACAGAAAATAATGTTTAGTTATCATTCAGCAACCTGAAGGATCACAGCATCACCATCGGACAGAGAAGCTTTGCATACAATGCGCACATGCGCACGCAGATAGGCTCACACAGGGCTTAAAACAAGTTGTTTTTCCATACATTAATGACACTAATCATTTTTGGTGGCTGGTATTGGTCAAATCATTTTTCCTTTATATTACGTTCTGACCACCTTATGATTGCAGTTTGCACACACGATGGGTCATTGGTTTGTGTGCATCCTCGCTTGTTATTGAAACACCCGGTAGCACTTAGTGTGTTGCAGAGCGCCTGTTCTTTCAAATCCATATTAAAGATTATCGCTCGACTGCCTTGAACACGAGGGAGGTTCTTTCCTTGTTTTGAAATAGGTAAAGGGATGTATTTTGTCTGTATGTATGCACCAAAAAAAGAAAGAAAGAAAATGGGTCAAAGTCAGCTAACAACAGTGACATGGAACATGTGAAAAACAAATGTGAAAAGAAAATGTATTTATTGTACAAGGAAGTGTACATGTGATTGATTCCATAAAGTTACAAAAATCACACATGTGTGAACCGAGTGGTGCAACTCCTCTCTCTCTCTCTCTCTCTCTCTCTCTCATATAAGCAGACAACAGTGCAGTACTACAGCACCCCTACTGGTACTGTACATACTGGTGCTCATTAACGTCACATAGGTGCATGACCAACACATAGGTGCATGACCAACACAGACATTGCTGGTTGTAGGAGTGGTTGCACCACTCAAAAAGAAAAGCAAACAGGGGAGGTTTTCCACTGCATGGTTTAACTCCCGTGTGGTAGCAACCGGTCGTTGCTAGTGGAACTTAAAGAAGGCTTGGACGCTACTGCCATTGACAGCACAGCACAGTCAAGAAAAGATGATATGAAATACCACCCGAAGTGTTTGCAAACAAATAAATCCTAATTTAATGCAAGAGAACTGAACGTAAACATTTTTATTGTCAATTATGGCTGCCTTCCCTGTCAATAATTTCACCCTACCTGTTGCGTGTTGTTGTAATCAACTTAGAACTCCAGTGACTTCCATTATTCCTGTGATTTCATCTTTTGGACGTTGCCATGATCCATATGGAGAAACTTCTATAACTTCAGTGGTAAATTAAATCTGTGCTACTTTTAAGTCAGAATAGCAGGGGGAAATTGAATCGAGCACAACAGACTGGTGTTGCGTTCAGTAGCCTAAATAGCAGATATACAAGCTCACAGTGCGTAGCATTCACGACACGCTGTGAGCTTGCATATCTGCTATTTACTCCCCAACACTTTGGTGTCGCCGTGTCGGGTTACATACTTACATTCAGCAGCGCGTAGTGCATTCTGAGCAGCTGATCGATGTAAACATTATTTGAGTGTGAATGGATGCTTGGTAGTTTGGAGAGTTCACTTGACTACTAGTACTGTCTAGCAGCAAGTATATGCTGCGTTTTGATGACTTCATGTCATTCACACCGCTACCCGCCAACCCCCTTATTATTATTCTTTGCCGATCTACACTGATCTCATAAATGGCCCACAGGGCCTATAATATACCTCAAGACGGAAAACTTTAAGCCCCTGCGGGGCGCACACACACACACGAAATTGCTGCCGGTTTCGTGAAACCACCAAAGAAGGTTCCAACAATCTAGAACGGAACAATTTCTAGAACCAAATTTAATTTAGGGGAAAAGGGGCTTCAGAGGTTTCGGATGGATGGATGGATTCGTAACGTTCTTTTTTTGTGAGGTAGTAGTTAGTGATCTCCACTGTCTTTTCAGACGTCATAGCAAAGAGCTTAGCAGGACTGTTATTGTATAAAACATCTCATAGAATTGACTCCGTTACATTTTCAGAAAATATATTCCAAGATGTGATTTTAACATTAGATTTTTAGGTGATCTTATAGTGGTTTTAACATTTAGAACTCCAAAACCAAATTGAATTAAATATGTTTAGTTCCTTTTAATCTACTTCATCCTCGTTTATGTTTTATATAAATGAATCTGCAATTTAAAAATACTAAGATAATACTAAGATAAAGAATAATAAATAATGCCATACAACGCTCTGCAAACAACTCAATTAAAATGGCTGCTTAGGGACAATTTGATATTTAAAGAATGTGTCCACTAGAGCAAAAGCTAAAACATCCACCATAAATAGCAGATCTACAAGCTCACAATGTGTCAAGTTGAGACTTGTAGTTGTGTGCTTTTTAGATCGGCTATGTTAGGTTTGGGTGTAGTCCATATATTAGGTTTGGTGGTAGTATAAAGGGTTTAAGTGGTTAAACTGAAGTGACATTGATAAATTCCAAATATTAAAGTATTCTGCAGCACCACTGGACTTGGACTGTGAGCTCATAATACATATCTACTATTTAATCATGTCTCTGTCTGTCGGTGTCTGTCTGCGTGAAATCCACGTAACTCGAGAACCGTAAGCCCCACCTACTTCAAATTTGAAAGACGCGTTCCAGAACCGCCCCCAAAAGGCCTCTGTCTGGGCTCTGGACCGGGCCCCTGCCCAGCGTCAATATATGGAGCTGGCCTGTTCTAACTTCTGACCTCAACTACACTCCAATAACTGGGCATGCCTGACACAGAACTCCACAAGATGGCCTGTTCTGACATCCCAACACTCCATATCTGGGCATGGCTGACACAGAACTCCATATATAGGATTAAAGGGACACAGAGAGAGACGCATACAGAAATCTGACATCATTCTGACGTCGGGCATAAAAGGGACACAGACATAGCCTAATATCTGGGTGGGGCATTCATTTCCAACTTGCATCATTCCAAGTAGGCCAGTGCCCAACAGGCCCTGCCGTAGAGGCCCCACGGGAACCTCTCTAGTTCAATAAAATAACCAATGACCAGCATCTAATCTGGTCAACAACAACCAAATGGTCAAAAGTTGTTTAACAACCATACACATTCAAGTCATATTTTCCTATGCCCAGCTTTCTGGGTTTGTGTGAACACAGCCATAGCTGTGTTGGTTTAGAAAGTTACAGATAGCCTAGGCTATTGCAGGTAATCCTTTTCTTTCTTTCAATGTTGAGGGTAAAATGCTCTTAGACTGGATGTGATGCTGCATAGAGCCCACTGTTGTTATTGATGTGCCGTTATGTTTTGCTTTGCTGTGTCTATTGTACATGTAGGCCTACAACTCTCAGCAGAGTGGAAGGGGAGAGAGAATTAATGTATTCCATTGGATTTATAATTTAATTCTTGTACACCCTCAATATAAATATATGTGTGTGTTAATCTAGCCATGATTCATGACTCTCGTATTCATACGAGAGTCATGACGTAATTTCACCCTGGTTTTTGCGAACGCTACATTTACAAATAATTAAAATATATAAACATTCGCATTTCAAATAAGAAGTACTCACAAAGTGTCCCACGGGTGTTAGTTAGTAGCAGTGCCAGCGATTAGAATTTCTGCATCCCGCGTTGTTTAATAAAAAGCATTTTTATCCGAGGTGTTATTTTGCCATTGGCTTTCAACTACGCGCCCCTATCGGTCGGGAGGAGGGTGGCACTCGGTGTGTTCGATATAGGTAGGCTGACCGCCCTGCCAATACAGACTAATAGGCGAGTGCGCTCCCGGTGTGCAACTGTGGATTTCCCAAACGAACCCCGTTTGAAAAAAGTAGCCGGGGACCTCGGACAAAAATGCTTTTTATTAAACAACGCAGGATGCAGCAATTCTAATCGCTGGCGCTGCTACTAACTAACACCCGTGGGACACTTTGTGAGTACTTTATATTTGAAATCTGAATGTTTATATATACGGAAATCTTGTAAATGCAGCTAGCGCAAAAAACAGGGCAAAGTTACTGCATGACTGTCATGATAATCATCATGGCAGTCATGTTCCAGGGTAGCCCTCCAAGCAGAACCCAAATGCTACTGAAGTTTCTGACATTTGTTCGACCCAGTGCATTGGGTCCTGTTCCACGTCGTCCATGCCACCTGATTAAAACATTTACTGGCTCATGTTTACATGTTTACCGCCTCGCCGCGCTCTTTGACGATATTCTTCAGTATGAGGCTTTCTGAATATGTAAAGTATAAGTACCCATACATGCCGCTGCGAATATCTCCTGTGGCGCGGAAGCCGTTAAGTATTTTTAATATATGTTTGCCCGATTTGGAAGCTTGGATTCTTCTTTTCCTTCCTTGTTTATTGACACCTCATTGTACCGCCTATCTGGCTAGCTAGTGGCGCTATAGCTATGACACAGCAGATCAGAGGCAGGGACGTAGCCTCACAAGCCAACCGCACACCGGGAGGCGGTACAATAAACGGTAAACAAACAAGAAGAAATAAAGCGACCAAATCGGTCAAACAAAGATTAAAAATACTTAACGGCTTCCGCGCCACAGGAGATATTCGCAGCTGGATGTATAGCTACTTAAAGTTACCGAATTCAGAATAACTCAAGGAAAATAATGGCGTCACATGCCGCGGGTCCTATTTTAGAGAGAATCTCCACATCCGCATATAGGAATTTCCATACGAAAATACAGTAGTGAGCAGGGACCCAACGTAAAACTCAACAAAATATCAAAAGTTTTACGTAGGGTCCCGAAAGGGGCTAGTTCCAGGGCTAGTGTTAATCCAAAATTAACTGAACTTGGAAACGCAACATCAGTGCTTAGTTTATTGATTCTACCACCATTTGCTGTTGCAACTGTTATTATTATTACATTGATCTGCATTACAAAATAAACGGTCAAATTAAAGTCTGACACAACTGATACAAAACGACAGTCCACATAATTAGCGTGTCGACTACCGTCACGTGACAGTGTGTATTTCAACAGATCTTACGTTAGTTTTAGGCTACTATAAAATAGTAGGCTATACTTACTTTAGCAGAGAAACAGCAGCGAGGGACTTAGCTTAGCAGAGAGCTAGCACAACTATTGTTGTGACTGTGAGCAGTGTTGTCAGATTGTGTGAAAGTTTGAGTGAAGCCCTGGCTGCTCAAAGCTCTATCTGGGTTGTCCTCTTAGGGTCTCAGGTTGAAAAGGACAGACTGTCCCTCAAAACGACCAACTGGTTCAAATTCAACTTTAGCTAGTAATGGACGGACCCCCGGCGGCGAACACACATAGGGTTGTGCATAATCATGGCACTAGCGCTGCTGCTGGAGCGTGCACGTACCATAAACGGCCACTAGAGGGAGGCATGCTACAGCGTAATACTATGCGGCATAGGAGTTGTATTATAGCAAATACATTACACCAGTGGTCCTTGAGGGGATTAGTAGGTGGTCCCCATGCAGCTAACTGATGGAGAGTTGGTAACCAGATGGAATATATTTAACTGAATAATAAAAGGGAGCAAATTAGACCCTGGCAACTACCGCCCTATTAGCTCCATCTCGAAAGTGATGGAAAATTGTAGGCCTATATGAACAGGTTGAAACAGTGGCAGGCAGGAATTAAGTATTATCTGGGCCTGGGACAACCTGGGTGGGCACACTGCAATTTATTTTCGCATTAATTATCGTTTTTGCCTAAAATTTCCTGAAAATATTGTTGCCCAGTATTGATTGATTGATTGAAGAATGTATTAACAGTTTTGGAGAATTACAGTACATTTCAAGCACAATACAAGACTGTTAACTGTGGACGACACCATAAAGCATTACACTTGTTTACAATAGAGCGCCACAGTCTCGCGCCATACCAGGGCACAGGAAATTATTCCCCGTTCATTTTCCTCATTGACATTTCAAAAAGTATTTATTTAAAGACCTTTTAAGCCTCGCACAAAGCCAACTCGAGTTGTGACAAATCATGAAAACAAACAAAATATTAATATTTTTAATATACATGGCGTCGTCATGGAAGGGGTGGGACTGCGACGCTCTATAGGGTCCACCATGTTAAATTCATCATAACATGTAGGCCACGTTCAGAAACAGTGCACTGAGCACACTGTGCAATGCAAACTAATTGTTTGAGTGTGCTCCCGGTGCGCATTTCCGAACGAACCCTTAAAGACATATAAACTCAGCAACAAACGTTTGGAAACGTAACTTTGGTCCATTATTTCTCCACTTTAATAATACCAATTGTTATAATCATGACCGCCCATGTCTGTGTACTTGAACGTGAGACACAGTGTACTTGATATGTATTGTGTACTGCCTGATCTGTAGCATACTTTATAGTTAGGCTACGAGAGACATCTCAGACAGCAAGGTCAGACCTGCTGCAGCCAGTAGGCACGTTATTATGACTCATATCTTGTCACGTCATTACGATCCAGCACTATATATGTTCCTGTTTGTGTAATAAACTTTGTGAACCTTTAGCGTGATACTGTCTCGTGTCGCGCGTTATTGTTCTCCCAGGCCCGCCGCCTCAGTAGCCGTAACGAAGGAATACTTCAACCGGATTATCACACACCACCCAGCCTGCACACACTACCTGTCTGTCAAACCAGACGAGGGTCCAGTACTTAGAGTTTACAACACCAATCAGTATTGTATTTTATACCATTTTAATCCTTGATTAGTCACCTTTACAACGAGGTATAGATTGTAAGGATCATGCTTTTGTGGAATGAGCAACACAGCTAAACGTGTGGGTAGCACCTCCAAAAACTGTGCCAAAATGGCATGGTATTCACCCTTGCTTTGAGTTGCTTAGTGGATTAATTGGATGATTGCACTCTCCCAGAGTAATACACATATTGGCAATTTTTATATACACTTTATAAAATTTACACTGTGTTAGGGAACTCAGTAGCGTCTGGAAGATGATACGCAGCCACCACATCTCTTGGTATGGTATGGGGCAGTATCTGTCTCACATGCAAGACAGAACTTGAAGGCAATCATTGAAGGCAATCTTAATGCAGTGAGATATCGGGATGAGATTCTGGGGCCATGCAGTGGTGATCCCATATCTTCAGAGTCTGGGACCTGACGCCATCCTCCAGGTCATCCAGGATGACAACGCTTGTCATCCAGGATGACAACGCTTGTCATCCGAGCCAGGATTATCACAGAGTAGCCTATCTCCAGAATGTGGGAGTGGAGAGGATGGAATGGCCTGCCGTGAGTCCAGACCCTCAACCCAATTGAACACGTGTGTGATCAGCTTGGGCATGCTGTACATGCTAGAGTGACCAACAGAACCACGTTGGCTGACTTGCAACAAAACCTGGTTGAGGAATGGGTTGGTTAACCAGCATGGTGCCAAGCTGTTACAGCTACTTTTGGATCTTTCACCCACTACGGAGTTCCCTAACACTGAGTGTAAAATTAATAAAGTGTAAAAAATGGCTAATATGTGATGTTTTTTGTACTTTTACACCTTATTACTGTGGGAGAGTGCAATCATCCAAGCAACTCAAAGCAAGGGTTGAACCACTATGGCACATTTGTTGGAGACGCTACCCACACGATCAGCTGTATTGCTGATTCCACGACCGCCCAACCCTTACAATCTATACCTCGTTGTAAATGTGACTAATCACCAATTAAAATGATATAAAATACAATACAGATTGGTGGAGAAAATTAAGTTTCCAAACTTTTGTTGCTGAGTTTATATAGCCAAGAGCAGCAAAATCCTCATAAAAAAAGGTAAAAAGGTAAACAGGGACAGTGATCCATTCATCGTTATAGGACAGGATCCTACTGCAAACAAGAACCATGAACTCAAATCAACGCATCAACAAGCTCACAGATATCAGCTAAACATGAATAACTAACCACTCAAATAGATGTTCTATTTTAGACTAAACATATTTTGGATTTTCATTAATTTCAAAAGATAGACATAGCCTACTTTGCCCCTGGCCTGAACATTGTGAAACACCCCTACTCCTCAACAGTACTTGGCTGCAGCTGTGTTGCGTGTGTGTGTGCAATGTCCTTAATCAGAGTGCGTGTGTGTGTGTGTGTGTGTGTGTGTGTGTGTGTGTGTGTGTGTATATAGGGCACGGGCTGCCCTGTGACAAGTTTATTGAACATATATGTCATAACAGCAACATAGTACAATCAAACACTCAGTCCAGTAGTTTAGTAGACAGAATGTATAAACAGCAACAGAGTACAGACTAGTCACACTCCAAAAGAGATGGCACAAAAAAAAAATCCTTGCGGTCTTGTTTGCAGTTTATTCTGTATACTTCCTGCAGTATAGAAGTATACATATTTCTGGATGAATTGACAATGGATGACCCTGATGTAAACAAGTCTGTAGACTTAAAACTAACCCGTGGCTTCCTAGAGGTTAGGCTTGGGTTATGGTAGGGTGTTGGACTCCTGACTGTTAGTATGTCAGACCAAAGTAAAGTATTTTATTCAGCATAGAAGAGGGGTATAGACAGGAAAAATGCAGTAAATATGTTATGCTTCTTTTTCTGTTTTTGTACATACAATTACATAGACAGAGAACAAACAGGAAACAGGACAGTTTTGCTACTATATGAACAGTTTATTGGATTGGGTTGATGCAGCTAGTTACAAAACTGAAACAAAACAAAACAACCCCCCACTTGGAACGTTGACACCTTCTCCTTTCACCATAGGTATTTTCTTTTAAAATAAATAATAGCAATAGCCAATAAGGATTTAATGAGGAAAACAATCTCCCACTTGGAACTTTGACGCCTTCTCCTTTCACCATAGATATTTTCTTTTGAAATAAAATAAATAATAGCAATAGCCAATAAGGATTTCATGAACATGAGAAAAAAGAAAGACATGAGAAGGAAAGAGAGTGAAGAATAGCCAGGAGTGAATGGTGAGATAAGGACTCCATGGTGTTGTAGGAGAGAATGGCAAAAAGAGATAAGGGGTCCTGATGTTTGCTTTGGAAATGGATAGGAAGAAAGTAGGATTTACTAATCTGACAATTTACTATTCTGTGTCTATTGGGTCGCAACTCAAACAGGGCTGAGTCAGCTCAAGTGAAAAAATGCTGGCGTGAATTAGATCCTAATTTTTCAATAAATGATAGAGTAAGGGTTAATATCAGTTAAACCACTTTAACCAGTATTATAGCCTACTTCAGCTTTTAAAAGTAGCTGATCTACAAGCTCACAGAGCACCACATTGCCATGCATTGTGAGCTTGTAGATCTGATAAAAAAAAAAAAAAATCTTGAAAAACAAACAAAAAAACATTGCAGTGCAGATCAGAGATTGCAGGTATGGAGTTATGAGGTGTCTAAGACTAGGACATGATTAGCACTGTGCAGGGAATGGATATAGGGGTGCAACAATTAATACATTATGGAATGCACTTCCCATCTCTCTCTAGACAGGCTGGTTGGGTCATTTCCTAGTGTTTAAAATTAGATAAATCTGGGTAGAAATGTAAAAGAATAATAAAGGTGCCTTCTCGAATTCCTGCCCCTGCCCAATTTTATGGATCTGGACTTGCTGGGTGTTGAAAAGCCGGTCGTTAGGCTACTTTTTGTTTTTGCGGGCCGCAGGGTGTTGATTAATAATATTGTTTTGCAGAGCGGGGCGGGGTGGGCTGGTTCCGGCCCACCATCACTAATCGGAACAGTTAGAGCCACAGCATTCCATGGAATGTTTTCACATCATACACGACAGATTTGTTTTTTGCATGATTGAATAAGAGAACTAGCGATAGACCGGCCGTGCGGGTAATACGCTGAAGAACGCTCAAAATGTGTGAGTTTTTCGTGCTAATATATATATATATATATATATATATATATATATATATATATATATATATATATATAGGGGAGAACGGGGTAAGATGAGCCAGCGGGTAAGTTGAACCACCCCCTTTATCTAGAAAACTAGAAAACTGTGTTGCCATGTTGACCTTAAATCTAGCAAGCATCCATCATTTACACCTGGCTGTGAAGTTGGGAAGCACATGGGGAAAGTATTTTACACAAAAAACTGTTTATGTCTGTCAAAGTAAAATGACTGTTATACAAAGAAAAATGTACCTAGGTCTAAAATGTAATATCATACACGATGGATTTGCCAATGGATAGAACCATGTGAATCAATTAGAAAATACATTGTCTGAAGTAGCTTATTCTAGTCATTGTTTTCTAAAATGGTGGCTATGGGTAAGATGAGCCAATGTCCGGGGGTAAATTGAGTCAATGGAAATCACTATTAATATATATTTTTATTAAGTCTTTGCTACTCAAATTATACTGAATGACCTATAATTTGCATGTACATACTCATTTAAGAGAAGTTTGCAATATTGTATTAACAGTTTAACACTATTACAAATATAAGGTTCTGAATAACAAACTTTATTTAATTGTCTTAATATTGTTTAAATAATGAATAAACAAATAAGACAATTAGTTAATGGGAAAACTGTTATTATATTATTATTGATAAGTGAATACATTATCTGTTCATGTTTAAGCTTTTAAAATATCATGTGGTTCAACTTGCCCCTCGACTTGAAACTTACCCCTTACCTGGGGCAAATTGAGCCACATAATTTAAAAAAATCGTATTTTCATGGCCCTTTGTCATAGATGCTTACTCATCATTTCAATTGATAGAAGACATCCTGAAATATGGGTAGATCTTAGATTTTACTGCCATCTCACTTTGATCATGAATCTCGTCCATCCATAATTGGACTTGTCAAACATTGTGGCGAGAGATTTTCTCCAGTGTGTCTTCAGATCACCTGAATGTATGAAACTCTTGTCACAATGTTTACAATGGAAAGGATTTTCTCCAGTGTGGACACGCTGGTGTGTTTTCAGGTTATCTGACTGACCGAACCTCATGTCACAATGTTTACAATTAAAAGGTTTTTCTCCAGTGTGGACACGCTGGTGTTTCTTCAGATCATTTGACTTTCTGAAACTCTTGTCACAATGTTTACAATTAAAAGATTATTCTCTAGTGTGGATAAGCTGGTGTGTCTTCAGATTACTTGAGACAGTGAAACTCATGTCACAATGTTCACAATGGAAAGGTTTTTCTCCAGTGTGGATACGCTGGTGTGTCTTCAGAGTATTTGACTGTCTGAAACTCTTGTAACAATGTTTACACTGAAAAGGTTTTTCTCCTGTGTGGATACGCTGGTGTCTATTCAGACTACTTGAATTCGTGAAACTCTTGTCACAATGTTTACAATGGAAAGGTTTTTCTCCAGTGTGGATAAGCTGGTGTGTCTTCAGAGTATTTGACTGTCCGAAACTCTTGTCACAATGTTTACATTGGAAAGGTTTTTCTCCAGTGTGGACATTCTGGTGTGTCTTCAGATTATGTGACAGACTGAAACTCTTGTCACAATGTTTACACTGAAAAGGTTTTGCTCCAGTGTGGGAAGGCAGGTGGGTCTTCAAATCACTTAACCGACTGAAACTCTTGTCACAATGTTTACAGTGGAAAGTTTTTTCTCCAGTGTGGATACGCAGGTGCCTCTTAAAGTCAGTTGAACGACCAAAACTCTTGTCACAATGTTTACACTGAAAAGGTTTTGCTCCAGTGTGGATAAGCAGGTGTCTATTCAGATTACTTGAATCCGTGAAACTCTTGTCACAATTATTACACTGGAAAGGTTTTTCTCCAGTGTGGACACGCTGGTGTGTCTTCAGAACACCCGACTGTCTGAAACTCTTGTCACAATGTTTACAATTAAAAGGTTTTTCTCCAGTGTGGATAAGCAGGTGTTTATTCAGATTAGTTATAAATGTGAAACTCTTGTCACAATGTTTACACTGGAAAGGTTTTTCTCCAGTGTGGACACGCTGGTGTGTCTTCAGATCACCTGAATGTCTGAAACTCTTGTCACAATGTTTACAATGGAAAGGTCTTTCTCCAGTGTGGACACGCTGGTGTGTTTTCAGGTTATCTGACCGACTGAACCTCATGTCACAATGTTTACAATGGAAAGGTTTTTCTGCAGTGTGGATACGCTGGTGTGTCTTCAGAGTATTTGACTGACTGAAACTCTTGTCACAATCTTTACACTGGAAAGGTTTTTCTCCAGTGTGGACATTCTGGTGTGTCTTCAGATTATGTGACCGACTGAAACTCTTGTCACAATGTTTACACTGAAAAGGTTTTGCTCCAGTGTGGAAATGCAGGTGTGTCTTCAAATCACTTAACCGACTGAAACTCTTGTCACAATGTTTACACTGGAAAGGTTTTTCTCCAGTGTGGACAATCTGGTGTGTCTTCAGATTATGTGACTGACTGAAACTCTTGTCACAATGCTTACAGTGGAAAGGTTTTTCTCCAGTGTGGATACGCAGGTGCCTCTTAAAGTCAGTTGAACGACCGAAACTCTTGTCACAATGTTTACACTGAAAAGGTTTTGCTCCAGTGTGGATAAGCAGGTGTCTATTCAGATTACTTGAATCCGTGAAACTCTTGTCACAATTATTACACTGGAAAGGTTTTTCTCCAGTGTGGACACGCTGGTGTGTCTTCATATCAACTGAATGTCTGAAACTCTTGTCACAATGTTTACAATGGAAAGGTCTTTCTCCAGTGTGGACACGCTGGTGTGTCTTCAGATCACCTGAATGCCTGAAACTCTTGTCACAATGTTTACACTGGAAAGTTTTTTCTCCAGTGTGGATAAGCTGGTGTGTCTTCAGGTCACCAGACTGAGCGAATCTCTTGTCACAATGTTTACAGTGGAAAGGTTTTTCTCCAGTGTGCACACCTCCACTTGTGTCCCCCCAATCATCACTGTCGTCAGTGACTTCAGTGTCAGATTCCAGTTCAACTTCACTGCAGTGTGAAGAGATGTATTCATCAACCTCACTTTTCACTGCTAATAATGTAAACATTGACCCAACAGGTTCTGCTGGTCTTTGAAGTAGATCCTCCTGTTCATCTTTAATCTGTGGAGGCTCTGGTTCCTCCTGGACCAGACTGAGGCTCTTCTCTTGCCGTTCCTCTTTAATCTGTGGAGGTTCTAGTTTCACCTGGACCAGACTGAGGCTCCTCTCCTGCTGTTCTTCTTTAATCTGTGGAGGTTCTAGTTTTACCGGGACCAGACTGAGTCTTCTCTCCTGTTGATCAGGGGAAATCTCCTCCTTACACACAGGGTCTGTGAAATCTAGGAGAGGGAAGGTAAAACATCAGCAGAGTGAAAATCATTGTGTTTTCTGATTGGATAAGATTGATTATCCTACTTACTGATTTGTTTTGTAATAATGTCCAGTGTTTTAATTAATTATATTCTATCTATTTATATATCTATTGATGCGTTTTCCCAAATTTTACATCACAGCTTATGCCCCAAGGAGGCACTCTGTCTATTCAATTTAAATATGGCGGTCGCATTACCTGGTCGAGGTGACAGTCATTAAATACATGAAATCAAAGACTGCTATTAAAGTCTATCGCCACAAGCTGGGTGGGCTCCTTTCCCCAATACACAGTCAGTCTAAAAGGAACCCATAGAGGCTTTCACTTTTCACAGGGGCCAATTCCGAATTGCAGGCACCTGTAAGTGCTCTTTTAGAGCCGTTTTAAAGGAGAGTAAAGGCTTATTGGTAAGGTTTGGATTTTCGGTGGTTCACCAAAAACTACAACATGACTTCACTGAGCCGCAGTGAAGAGACAACCACCGCTCTCACCAGCCCTCCTCTCTTTTCCTCACCACCGATTACAGAGACTTGCTCCGGGCAATGTGATTGGTCTAGGAGCTGTTATGTTGTTGTGCTGGCTATAGTATACCACAGAGTATAGCCAGCACTGTCCGTCCTCCTGGCCGTGACGAAACGTGTGTGGGGGGACAGAGGAATTGGGAGTCGTGGATAAAGTTTTAATGAAAATCGCGATTGCTCGTGTTCCCGTCTCTCACAGGCACCGACTTTACGGGTACAGGTTTTAGTCCCGACATAGTGGAGGGTCGGTCACTCGGTCCCTGTGGGAGATGGCAGCACGAGTGGCTTGTTCCAGAGCCTGGAGAATGGACACGGGCATAGTGGGAGTGGGAAGAGTGTTGCGGACTGCTGCTGCACAACATGAAGCTTATCAATAGCCTGGTGTGGCCAGACTAGTTTATCAATACAGTGTCCCGACCTACTGTCCCTTATTATAGTAAAGTCAGTTAGTGTACACTGTTTATTTTGCATCGACGAGCCATGTGTGTCGCCTCGGTTAAAAACAAAAGGGAAGCCTGACTTATGCTTCGCCGTACGACGTGTTGCATGCTAAAAATAGCTGATCTGCAAGCTCACAATGTTTTGCGGAGGTGACACGTTGTGATTACATCATTATTTTTCTCATGGCCCATATGACGAGACAGAATCAAAATGGAAAAGGATTACAGATTTGGGGGCATTTCACATTGCAAAAGGGTGCAGGAAGAATGGGCACCTATACATTAAATTGGCTATTTTTTCCAAAATGTTTTTTTTAAAGGAATTAATTTGGATAATGTTAATGGACATATTGTAAATGTTTTCACTTGTTTAATACCAAAGGGTATTTATCTTTCTTTGTTTAAAAGGATCCCTGGCCAGACAAATATGCCTTAAAACACTATACTTGCCCTCTATAACAAGATATTTAGGAAGTATTAAGTTGTTGGTTGAAGCGGTTGAAGATGGATGGATGTATGGAGTATTAAGTTGTTTTTATTAGAATATGCATTCCATAGGGCTGGACCACACTTTCTTTTACTGAAACCGAAATCGAGGTTTCTGAGAAAAAAATCAAGGTTTGTTTTAGGCAAAATCGTGCAGCCCTAGATCGCAGTATAGCCAGCACAACGAGAGTAGCTCCCCACAGCAAAAAGTGGAACACACACACCTTCCTGGCTTTGATCCGTGGCACTGGTTTTGCGAGCACTGTTGCCATGTCTGCGACCATGGGCTTGTTTTTCTGTAAAGTTGCTTATATATTGGTAGTTGTGGGTTGCGTTTTTTGGGGCTTGTTTCTAAAGTGTAGTTGCTTATTTGGGCTTGTTTCCTAATATAACCAGTGAATCTCACACATCTCCATGTATTTGTCCAATGTTTTGCGGAGGTGACACGTTGTGATTACATCATTATTTTTCTCATGGCCCATATGACGAGACAGAATCAAAATGGAAAAGGATTACAGATTTGGGGGCATTTCACATTGCAAAAGGGTGCAGGAAGAATGGGCACCTATACATTAAATTGGCTATTTTTTCCAAAATGTTTTTTTTAAAGGAATTAATTTGGATAATGTTAATGGACATATTGTAAATGTTTTCACTTGTTTAATACCAAAGGGTATTTATCTTTCTTTGTTTAAAAGGATCCCTGGCCAGACAAATATGCCTTAAAACACTATACTTGCCCTCTATAACAAGATATTTAGGAAGTATTAAGTTGTTGGTTGAAGCGGTTGAAGATGGATGGATGTATGGAGTATTAAGTTGTTTTTATTAGAATATGCATTCCATAGGGCTGGACCACACTTTCTTTTACTGAAACCGAAATCGAGGTTTCTGAGAAAAAAATCAAGGTTTGTTTTAGGCAAAATCGTGCAGCCCTAGATCGCAGTATAGCCAGCACAACGAGAGTAGCTCCCCACAGCAAAAAGTGGAACACACACACCTTCCTGGCTTTGATCCGTGGCACTGGTTTTGCGAGCACTGTTGCCATGTCTGCGACCATGGGCTTGTTTTTCTGTAAAGTTGCTTATATATTGGTAGTTGTGGGTTGCGTTTTTTGGGGCTTGTTTCTAAAGTGTAGTTGCTTATTTGGGCTTGTTTCCTAATATAACCAGTGAATCTCACACATCTCCATGTATTTGTCCAAGCAAGGACCCTACATCAGAGTTTCCCAACCACTGGTACTAGTACCACTGGTGGTACTTGAGCCCCCCCTGGTGGTACACAGAGGAGTCGCCCAAAAAAAGGAGGAAAAAAAGACAAAAAGGTGGAATGAAAAAATGCTGTACTGTTGTAGTTATGTCAAGCTGTTTTTCTGTTTACCTTTGTTTCTGTGCGTTTTCTGGGATTCATTGATTTTTGTTCATTTATTCATTATTTGGTGGAAAGAATTGTATTACTACAGGTATTCTTCTGACCATGCACTTGGTTGAAATAGGCTATCCAGCCGTGCTGAAATGAGCATGACGGCACACAGTGACGTAGAGTCTGTGGGGCAGGGGGGCCAGGGCCACCATGAAGAATTTGACCTGAATATATATACAGGGCTGCACATAAGCGGTGCGCCAGTGCGCATGCGTCGTCAAAATTCATTATGCGCTGTCAATCAAGCTCCGGGAAGCGCTTCTGCGTACCAACAGCCAGAATGATTATTATGGCCAGAATACTAGTAAATTCTGTGGCGAGACCATTTCCCACTGACTGCCACTCAAAGTAGCTACTACTGGCCAATCACAGCACGTCTTGCACAAGTGCACTGGCCATTGTGGCTAATCACAGCGCGTCCTTACTCAAACGAGGGAGGATTCCATGCTGCTCACTGGTGGGAGGAGGGCGGTTGACAGGAGGAGAAAACCATTTGTGTCAGAAAACCTGACACAAATGGTTCGGCTTCTCCGTTTCAGATGTGGAGCGAACTAAAAAGTAAAAGTTGTAAAAGGGCATGCTTTGGATGCTTTGCACTCTTCCCATTCGCCGCTGTGCTTGTGTTTGTTTTCCGGGTGCTGGAGCAAGTTGCTCGTGTGCGATGCCGTCTCTCACAGCCTAGGCACCAGCCACCGACGGGTACAGGTTTTATTTCCGACATAGTGGAGTGGGAGGAGTGCAAAGCATTGCAGACTGGCACTGCTGCTGCACAACAGCGTGTCCCGACATACTGTCATTATTATCGTAAAGTCAGGTAGTGTACACTGTTTATTTTGCACCGAGAAGCCATGTGTGTCTGACTCTGTGTTGACTGTGTACGTCGCCTCGGCTAAAAACAAAAGGGAAGCCTGACGTATGATTTGCGGTACGACGTGTCGTATGTTAAACAAATAGCTGATCTGCAAGCTCACAACGTGTCGCCTCTGCAACACGTTGTGAGCTAGTAGATCGGCTATTTAAATAAAAAATAAAAAAAGTATCTAAATATTGCTTTGTATTAGAATATCCATATAGGGCTGGAATACACATGGACCTATAGCTGCAATTTGCAACTCTAGATTCTCTTTAATAATGGGATGAATCTAGAGTTGCAATACTCCCCAGTCCCCACTTATCCAATAAATATCGTTTTGCTATAAGTTATTCATGCATCACTCTTTTATCCATCCGGCGAGACCGGTCGCCGCATAGGAGCAGCAAGTAACTCCTCCAGGTGCTCCTCTGAGTACTAGACCAAAAAAGTTGTGTGCAGCCCTGTATATATATTCGCCTCGGTTCGTCCCGTTTGTACCACACCAGGTCGCGCCGCGCCCGTTTGCGCAATTCTCGTCTTGCAATCGCGCCGCTCTAAACATCCAAGTCTGGCACCTTAAAACCTCTTTTTTCCTCACTGTCCGGGAGGGGTGGACTGCGTTGCCTGTCCCTTGTACACATGCAGATCAGGCATTGAAATGCTAATCTGGGTGCTTGTTTTCACCTGCCAGGTATGGGTATATGCATGGCTACTCTGCTTAGGCTACTTGTTCACAATATGAAACCACCACCAGCAAGAACACCCAAGCGATGCCAGCCTGCCGTTGAAACCTTCCGCCGTCCCAGCAACAGTTCTACAGAACCTGCCGAGGCGGACAGGACTAGCCTGCAATCATGGCATTTAAATATGCTCTTCTGTTTATAATCTAAACACTGTGACACGTTTAAAAAAGTGTTACAAATAAGTGTTTAGAACCTAAACGCTTGGGTTTAGTGTGAAACGGGCCCCATGACGATTATAAAACAATTAGTCTCTGACGGCACACCTAGCCGTTAACAGAAGATTTGAGACGTTGCCAGGCCCCATTAGCTCAGTGGCAAAGATTTCAGCACTTGTGCAGAAGAACCGGGTTTGAATCCAAGGTCCAACAGGACAGTTACAGAGGAGCACATATTTAACTAGCTGTAAATAAAACGGTACCTACATATCCTGTACAACTTTACTACGGGTTGCAGCGTTGCATCAAACAGTCCATGTCCCTGGTCCATCTCCCGCTGTTCCTCTGACCGTGCTAAATATCTGTTGGAGGCCATCTCTCCTGATGGCGTGAGATCTCCTCCTGTGGTGCGCTGTGGAAATCACCAAAAGAAAATAATGTTTAGTTATCATTCAGCAATCTGAATGATCACAGCATCACCATCGGACAGAGAAGCTTTGCATACCATGCGCACGCATCCACGCGCACACAGGGCTTAAAACAAGTTGTTCCACATGTTTTTCGTCTGTTTTTCCATACATTAATGACACTAATGATTTTTGGGGGCTGGTATTGGTAAAATCATTTTTCCTTTATATTAAGTTCTGACCACCATATGATTGCAGTTTGCACACACGATGGGTCATTGGTTTGTGTGCATCCTCGCTTATTGAAACACCCGGTAGCACTTAGTGTGTTGCAGAGCGCCTGTTCTTTCAAATCCATATTAAAGATTATCGCTCGACTGCCTTGAAAACGAGGGAGGTTCTTTCCTTGTTTTGAAATAGGTAAAGAGATGTATTTTGTCTGTATGTATGCACCAAAAAAAGAAAGAAAAAAATGGGTACGTAAGCACTTTTATTGTCAATTATGGCTGCCTTCCCTGTCAATAATTCCATCCTACCTGTTGTGTGTTGTTGTAATCAACTTAAAACTCCAGTGACTTCCATTATTCCTGTGATTTCATCTTTTGGAAGCTGCCATGATCCATATGGAGAAACTTCCATGACTTCAGTGGTAAATTAAATCCGTGCTACTGTTAGATAATTTATGTCTTATCTGTTTACAAACAGTGGTCAATGTCCCATATCCTCCTGATCTTTGGCCCAGGCCGTGTCATTCATATTGTCACCTTATTCTCCGATATCATTTTACCCGTAGTCTACTGCCTGTTTACTCCGGGTTGTTCCTCTTATCCTATTAATGTCATGTCACCAGCCACGTGCCTAATCATCTCAGCCCTATATTATCCTTTATATTATTTTATCATATTTATATTATGGATTTCCTGTCGCTAGTTGTTATACCTTAAACCTTTCTCAGAACTTTATTTCATCTGTCTCCAAATCTTTTTTAAGGTATCTTTCTATTTTTTGGTACAGTGACTGTAAAATGTAAAGGGCTACTCACTCATTTCTAAGGTAAATACAGCACGGTATTTGGTCTCCCTGCTGGGTCATTTGAAGGTATAGATTTACCGTCCTTTCTAATTAGCTTTACAAAATAGATATAATTTATTTTTTATCTATTAGCTACTTTTAAGTCAGAATAGAAGGGGGAAATTGAATCGATCACAACAGACTGGTGTTGCGTGCAGTAGCCTAAATAGCAGATATACAAGCTCACAGTGCGCACTGCGTAGCATTCGCGACACGCTGTGAGCTTGCAGATCTGCTATTTACTCCAACACTTTGGTGTCGCCGTGTCGGGTTACATACTTACATTCAGCAGCGCGTGGTGCATTCTGAGCAGCTGATCGATGTAAACATTATTTGAGTGTGAATGGATGCTTGGTAGTTTGGAGAGATCACTTGACTACTATTACTGTCTAGCAGCAAGAATATGCTGCGTTTTGATGACTTCATGCCATTCACACCGTGGCCATGGCTACATACACCCGCCGGCGCCAACCCCTTTATTATTATTTTTTGCCGATCTGCACTGATCTCATAAATGGCCCATATAATATACCTCAAGACGCAGAACTTTAAGCGCGCCCAGTATTCTCGTAGCGCTTAGAGGGTCTGAGGTCTCGTTTGGCGTCGAAATGCAGAACTCCAAACCACTCCTTCAGTCTGGAGGCCAGGCTACGGAGGTCTGAGTCACTGCACGCTGCACACGCACACACACACACACAACCCACTCCTTCAGTCTTGAGTCCAGGCTACGGTGGTCTGAGTCACTGCACACTGCACGCTGCACACACACACACACACACACACACACACACAAACGAAATTGCCGCCGGTTTCGTGAAACCACCAAAGAAGGTTCCAATAATCTAGAACGGAACCATTTCTAGAACGAAATTTACCAACCAAAATTTACTTTAGTACTCTACTAAAGTAAAGATTTGAGGTAGGCTATTTCTACTTTACTTGAGTATTTCCAATTTCCAATACTTCTACTATAATAATAATAAAAAACACTTTTATGCCATATTACTTTATATTTGATGTATCCTGTAGCCTATGAGAGGTTGTCTAGTTTCTTATAATTAATCGCAAAACAAGAGCATAATATAGCCATACCAATTACATGGAAACAAGCATGCACAGAAAGACCAGAATGAACTTAAATCCGAATGAGTGTTTACATGAGTCCACAATGTTTCAATAGGATTTAAAAATGGAATAAACTGGTCAGTTGCATCAGATCTATGTTTAAATCAGATTGGCCATTTTCATTCCGATTTAAAGCGCAAATAACATGCATTTTAAAACTGCTTTTAATATTTATCATCATATTGTCTATGTCCCTCAAAGTTATTCCTAATGGTTTGAGCCTCAATCACCACTCTGATATAACCAGCCCTTGTCATTTCTTTCTGGACTTTGAAAGCAGTTTTAGCTGCAGTACCACAATGTCCTGAGTTGGTGGGGGGGCTGATATGCAGATTATTTAATATTTGAGTCATTATAATACTGATGCTAGATAAAACCAGGCTTGTTTCCATTCCATGCCAGCTTGGAAAATCAACAATGGTGGATATTATAAACAAAGTGGAAATGCAAATTTGGAACTGAAGACTGAAGAAGAGGAGGAATTATACAAAGTAGGGTGACATTGATGACATCACGATGAGACCAAAATCAGTTGAGCTGTTCCTGAGAACAATTTCCATTAAAGCACCAGTATGATATGATGTTCAAAAAATTGTGGGGATAGAAAACACACATATGGGAGCCCCAAAAACACAAAAGAAATTGAAAAAGTTTAATTTTATGTTATATCCTATGTCCTTTAAGTTTTTGTAGGTGTTTACATGACAATTTTTAATAGGATTTAACTTTATTCTGAATGAAAAGGGGATTTAACTGTCCATGTAAACGTAGATTTTGATTGATTGATTGAAATATTTATTAACAGTTTGTAGAATTTACAGTACATTTTAAGCACAAACTCAATACAAAGACTGTCAACTGTGAGTGGACGACCCAATTAAGCATTAGGCCTACACTTGTTTACAACAGGGTCCACATTGTTCAATTCATTAGCCATTGTGTCAAGGTGAGACTTGTAGTTGTGTGCTTTTAGATCGGCTATATTAGGTTTGGGTATATAGTCCATATATTAGGTTTGGTGGTCCAACCATGGATGTGATGCTGCATAGAGCCCACTGTTGTTATTGATGTGCCGTTATGTTTTGCTTTGCTGTGTCTATTGTACATGTAGGCCTACTACTCTCAGCAGAGTGGAAGGGGAGAGAAATGTATTCCATTGGATTTATAATTTAATTCTTGTACACCCTCAATATAAATATATAAGAGTGTTAATCCAAAGTTAACTGAACTTGGAAACGCAACCTCAGTGCTTAGTTTATTCTACCACCATTTGCTGTTGCAACTGTTGTTATTATTACATTGATCTGCATTACAAAATAAACGGTCAAATTAAAGTCTGACACAACTGATACAAAACGACAGTCCACAGAATTAGCGTGTCGACTACTGTCACGTGACAGTGTGTATTTCAACAGATCTTACGTTAGTTTTAGGCTACTATAAAATAGTATACTTACTTTAGCAGAGAAACAGCAGCGAGGGACTTAGCTTAGCAGAGAGCTATAGCACGACTGTTGTTGTGACTGTGAGCAGTGTTGTCAGATTGTGTGAAAGTTTGAGTGAAGCCCTGGCTGCTCAAAGCTCTATCTGGGTTGTCCTCTTTGTGTCTCAGGTTGAAAAGGACAGACTGTCCCTCAAAACGACCAACTGGTTCAATTTCAGCTAGTAATGGACGGACCCCCGGCGGCGAACACACATAGGGCTGTGAATAATGGGTCTAGCGCTGCTGCTGCAGCGTGCACGTACCATAAACGGTCAGTAGGGGGAGCCATGATACAGCGTAATACTATGCGGCATAGGAGTTGAATTATAGCAAATACATTACACCAGTGGTCCTTGAGGGGATTAGTAGGTGGTCCCCATGCAGCTAACTGATGGAGAGTTGGTAACCAGATGGAATATATTTAACTGAATAATAAAAGGGAGCTAATTAGACCCTGGCAACTACTGCCCTATTACTCAGTCAAAAGTGAAAATTGTATATGAACAGGTTGAAACAGTGCCAGGAATTAAGTATTAGCTGGGCCTGGGACCACCTGGGTGGGCACACTGCAATTTATTTTCGCATTAATTAATTAATTCTCGTTTTTGCCTTCAATTTCCTGAAAATATTATTGTTGCCCAGTATTGATTGATTGATTGAAGAATGTATTAACAGTTTTGGAGAATTACAGTAGCCTACATTTCAAGCACAACTCAATACAAGACTGTTAACTGTGGACGACACCATAAAGCATTAGGCCTACACTTGTTTACAATAGAGCGTCACAGTCTCGCCCCCTACCAGGGCCCAGAAAATGATTCCCCGTTCATTTTCCTCATTGACATTTCAAAAAGTATTTATTTAAAGACCTTTTAAGCCTCGTAGACCTACAAAGCCAACTAGAGTTGTGACAAATCATGACAACAAACATAATTAGAAAGAATAAGAAAACGGCAGGTTACAACACTTTTTTTGTTGTTGTTTTTCTTCTTTGTAATTATTTGTTTGGTCCAAAATATTGTGTTTGTTGTAATTTGTCACAACTCCGAGTTGGCTTTGTACACTTAGCCTATAAGGTCTCTAAATAAATAAGGTCTTTAAATAAATAAGTTTTGAAAGTTTTGAATGACTCCATCATGGCCCATAGCACCACCCTACCCCCTTAGATAGCATTTCTGTAGACTTAGATAGCATCTGATACAGACTTACGTTATGTAGACGGCACTATAAATGCATTGTAGATAGTCATAGCACGCCATAGTACATATGTATAGCATAGTAGTATATATATAGTTTATATGTATAGTCTCATAATATAGATATTCCACTGTTACTTTCTTAGCTTACGCATGTTTTATGATAAATGCTTTTGTGATGTATTCCCATGCTTTTGTTCTTGATTATTGTAAATCGCTCTGGATTAAGAGCGTCTGCTAAATGCCTAAATTGTAAATTGTAAATGTTTATGGGAAAAATGCATTGGGAATTATATTATTGGGCCTGCGTCGTCATGGAAGGGGTGGGACTGCGACGCTCTATAGAGTCCACCATGTTCAATTCATCATAACATGTAGGCCACATTCAGAAATAGTGCACTGAGCACACTGTGCAATGCAAACTAATAGGCGAGTGCGCTCCCGGTGCGCATTTCCGAACGCACCCTTAAAGACATACTATAAACTCAGCAACAAACGTTTGGAAACTTAACTTTGGTCCATTATTTCTACACTTTAATAATACCAATTGTTATAATCGCCGTACCGAAGGAATACTTTAACCGGATTATCAAACACCACCCAGCCTGCACACACTACCTGTCTGTCAAACCAGACGAGGGTCCAGTACTTAGAGTTTACAACACCAATCAGTATTGTATTTTATACAAATTTTAATCCTTGATTAGTCACCTTTATAACGAGATATCGATTATAAGGATCAGGCTTTCGTGGGATGAACAACACAGCTAAACGTGTGGGTAGCGCCTCCAAAAACTTTGCCAAAATGGCATGGTATTCACCCTTGCTTTCAGTTGCTTAGTAGTGGATGAATTGGATGATTGCACTCTCCCACAGTAATAAGGAAAAAAAACAATTACACTTATTGGCAATTTTAGGGAACTCGGTAGCGTCTGGAAGATGATATGCAGCCACCACATCTCTTGGTATGGTATGGGGCAGTATGTGTCTCACAGGCAAGACAGAACTTGTCATTGAAGGCAATCTCAATGCAGTGAGATATCGGGATGAGATTCTGGGGCCATGCAGTGGTGATGATCCCATATCTTCAGAATCTGGGACCTATCCTCCAGGACATCCAGGATGACAACGCTTGCCCCCCAGAGCCAGGATCATCAGAGTAGCCTAGCTCCAGAATTTGGGAGTGGAGAGGATGGAATGGCCGTGACCAACAGAACCACGTTGGCTTACTTGCAACAAAACCTGGTTGAGGAATTGGTTGGTTGACCAGCATGGTGCCAAGCTGTTGCAGCTACTTTTGGATCTTTCACCCGCTACTGAGTTCCCTAACACGGAGTGTAAAATTAATAAAGTGTAAAGAATGGCTAATATGTGATGTTTTTTGTACTTTTTCTCCTCATTACTGTGGGAGAGTGCAATCATCCATGCAACTCAAAGCAAGGGTTGAACCACTTTGCCATATTTGTTGGAGACGCTACCCACACGTTCAGCTGATTCCACAACCGCCCAACCCTTACAATCTATACCTCGTTGTAAATGTGACTAATCACCAATTAAAATGATATAAAATACAATACAGATTGGTATTATTTAAGTGGAGAAAGTTAAGTTTCAGAACTTTTGTTGCAGAGTTTATATAGCCAAGAGCAGCAAAATCCTCATAGAGCAGGTAAAAAGGTAAACAGGGACAGTGTTCCATTCATCGTTATAGGACAGGATCCTACCAAAAACAGAGAACCATGAAGTCAAATCAACGTATATACAAGCTCACAGATATCAGCTAAACATGAATAACTAACCACTCAAATTGATGTTCTATTTTAGACTAAACATAATTTGGATTTTCATTCATTTCAAAAGATAGACATAGCCTACTTTGCCCCTGGCCTGAACATTGTGAAACACCCCTACTCCTCAACAGTACTTGGCTGCAGCTGTGTTGCGTGCCTGCAATGTCCTTAATCAGAGTGTGCATGTGTGTGTATAGGGCACGGGCTGCCCTGTGACAAGTTCATTGAACATATGTCACTCATTCTTGAGATGAGGGACAAAAGTGGAAAAAACATGTCCCACACATAAGAGCCTTATTTATGTTAAAAAATAAATTAATTCATAACAATAAAAGCACTTGCAAAGTTATATGTAATACTGTTGTGTATTCTTATGACATTAATTTCATTATAATTTTTTTCATATTCCATCTGAATTAGTTAAAAGCAGGCTCTGTACCCAAAAATGCCTGTATTTAGCCTGTCCCCAGCAAGTGGTCACAATTTCAAACTGCCAAAAAAGTGTCTAAGGGCCGATTCATACTCCTATTTTAGAGCCGAATAAAAGTCGGTTCGGCGCTGTAGAGCCTACAATTTGACGTCATTTGAGGTTCGGGGGGGGCGGGTACCGTCCTAAAGTCGGCTCTTCAGTGCTACTGAAAATTTCTGACGAGCCGAAATCATTTCGGCACTACAGCGCCGAAACAGCGGTAAAATAGGAGTATGAATCGGCCCTACTACTGTCACAATTACATAAATATACATACTAAATGAAAGTAGATTGTCAACAACATAGCAAACAATATACAGTTAATTTTTTATTTACATTTTCCAATAAATATCTCATATCAAATGTGTGTCCCACGTCTCCGTCAACTCCGTCAAGTTTCTTAAGTCTTAAATTAATCCGAAAATATTGTCGACAGATTTAGCCTGAAGACTCCCTTTCCAAGTCCTGTTTATATTTGTTGCAACAGTGGAGCACCTGGGGCCCGTTCCACGAAACTTGGATTAGAGATTAAGCCAGGCTTTAACACATATCCTGGCTTAATATATCCTGGATCAGTGATTAACCGGTTTCATGAAAGCTGGTTGATCTTGCCAGATTAACTTAACCAGTTAACCTGGATATGTTGAGGCTTGATTCGGTTTCATGAAAGTGATGCTACATTAGTTACCATGGAAACTAATGCTTTGGATTTAGCCTGCTCCGGACCAGGCTAACAGCCAGGTTTAACCTAATCCTGATGTCTTTACTGTTCATTAAACAGTCAAACTGATCACAAACCAATGATGTTTTCCAGATTTATTCAATTATTATGGGTTTATGTTGCCTTATTTGTATCGGTCTGCATTAAAGGACTAATTTAAGCACTATATAAAATCAAATAACCAAAATATATAGGCTGCACAACATCAGCTTGTGAGCTTGTAGATCAGCTGCTTTTGGTGAATGTTCCCCATGAATAGGTTTGCTGTCGTGCAAGTGCACGGTTAAGAATAATTATTATATTATATTATATTATTATTTTATTTTTTTGTAAAAGTGAAAACCACTAAATATTACCATCACTCATTGTTTTACAACATATTACCATTGTAACGTTTCACCCACTACTAGTCCTACATACTTACACCTAGAAACCCCATTCAAACCTATTTAGGTTCATCCTACGGTGGACATGTGTGCCTGAAAAGGAATCTTTGAAACGTTTCATAGTTTTAGAAATATAGTGCTTTCAAATTTGAGACATTTATAGGCAGATAGTGGCACTTCACCTAGAAACTCCATTCACACTTTGTAAAATTCAGCTTACTGAGGAGACACATGCTGGAACTTTTTACTTTTTACTTTGTAGTTTCTGAGTTATTTAACTTAAACGCCCAATGCATTCTCAATGGCAATAGCACAAACTTTGGCATGCTACATCAACCAATGACCCTCACCAGTCTGGCCCCTGTCTGGACAACAACCCCCTTCCCCAAAGGTAGCTCCCTCAGAGGAGGGAGTTATGGCCAAATATCACAATGCGACAATATCATTATGCTTACAATATTAAGAATTCTGTTTTAAGTTAATAGTAGTGGTAAAATGTAAACTATATTTTTGGGGTATTTAATCATTCAGTCTATCCACTATTGAGAGTATGTTCTCTCTTTAATTACAGCAGCAGTATTTATTTTAGAAACTTAAGTCCTTGTATCAGTAAGTCTTGAATAGATTAGTAAAGATAATGAGATATACAGAAGGGGGCTGTAATGCAACTATTAAGGATGCAAACTGCCTTAATACCCCATGAAGAAGAAGGATCAGTAAATCTGTGATCCACATAATGGGTCTAGAGACAAAAAGCCAGACTGTCTATTAAGCCAGGCTTGCTGATCCCGGCTCGCCAAATCCGCCAATTCTGAGCCTCGCTTGGCTTTAGTGGAACGGAATAAACCAGGCTGTAAAGATCAGGATTTAAAAAGCCTGGCTTTGGCCTAAATCCTGGATTAGTTAATCCAAGTTTCGTGAAACAGGCCCCTGGTCTGTTATGACATGTATGTCATAACAGCAACATAGTACAGTCAAACACTCAGTCCAGTAGTTTAGTAGACAGATGTATAAACAGCAACAGAGTACAGTGACACTCCAAAAGAGATCCTTGCGGTCTTGTTTGCAGTTCTTTCTTCTGTATACTTCCTGCAGTATAGAAGTATACATATTTCTGGATGAATTGACAATGGATGACCCTGATGTAAACAAGTCTGTAGACATGGATTCTTAGGACTGTACCCATTCTGCAATCTGATAACATATGTGGCGGGTTAAAACTAACCCGGGGCAGGTTAAAACTAACCCGTGGCTTCCTGTGAGGTTAGGCTTGGGTCATGGGTAGGGTGTTGGACTCCTGACTGTAGGACTGTTAGTATGTCAGACCAAAGTTAAGTTTTTTATTCAGTATAGAAGAGGGGTATAGACAGGAAAAATGCAGTATATATGTTATGCTTCTTTTTCTGTTTTTGTACATGAGGGAAAATAAAGGGAAGCTCCGCACACTCAGATCTGCGCACAATCAGTTTATTTTTTTTGGCAAGCTTTCGGTCTACTGACCTTCTTCAGGCATCTGTTTTTGTACATACAATGACATAGAGAACTAGAACTGCACTCTGTCGAGTGCATACTTGCTTGTTGCACACTAGTAGGCCATAAATGGCCAACTAGTGCGCAAGCAGAGCGCGCAAGTCCTTTCGACCGCTGTAAACTGTCAAATCTCAGTATCTCTGTGAAGGAACGTTTGAAATGATTAATGTTTAGATGTAACTATTTGTGTAGTTGTAAGTTGATTAGCGGTATACTGTGGTTACTTTGCGCCAAAAACCGTGACAGCTGTTCCGCCATTTGAGGCTTACGCAGAAGAACATCAAATCTGTGCCTGTGTTGCTGGACCAAATGACCACAAATGACCATATTTCTTACGTCATCATTAAGAGCTAGTCATACACATAAACAACACGTACTCTGGTCCCAGCAGATCAGGCACAATTTGCTATTTTATTTTTTACTGATTATGTATATAGTATACATATGACTAGCTCTAAATGATGACGTAAGAGATATGGTCATTTGTGGTCATTTGGTCCAGCAACACAGGCACAGATTTGATGTTTTTCTGCGTAAGCCTCGAATGGCGGAACAGCTGTCACGACGAAGGAGACCGGGCGAAAATATTACTTGCGCGCTCTGCTTGCGCAAGTAATAAACAGGAAACAGGACAGTTTTGCTACTATATGAACAGTTTATTGGATTGGGTTGATGCAGCTAGTTACAAAACTGAAAACAAAACAACCTCCCACTTGGAACTTTGACGCCTTCTCCTTTCACCATAGGTATTTTCTTTTAAAATAAAATAAATAATAGCAATAGCCAACTAGATAAAGTGCCAATCGGCACAGGTCTCCACCAGGATTCTTCCTCAGCCTAGTGGGAATATGCGTGCACAGTTTCATCGCAATCGGACGCTGCGTTGAGGAGTTGTGGCCATTTGCTACTCCTGAAAACTGTAGGAGGCAATTGTGGCCAATCAGGATGGAATATGAGAAATCAAACAAACCTGTCTTGATCACATGACTATGGAGATCATGTGTACCGATTTGCGTGAAATGTGGATAAAATGTGAAGGTTATAGCCAGTTATAGCGCCACCTTGAGGCTGAGTTGAAATTGTTCATGTGGCATTTCGTCCTCGGCCTAGTGGGAATGCGGGTGCAGAATTTCACGGAAATCACGCGATGTGTTCATGATTTGCAGCATTCTGTTTGAAACTGAGCACTCCTGTGAACTTTGGAAGCCAATCTTAACCAATCAGGATGGAGTCTGAGAAATCTGAAAGACAGGTTTGGTTGAATGGCTCTAGAGAGACTGTGTACCAATTTGCGTGATGTTTGGACAAAATCTGTAGGTGTACTGTGCAAAAACTTGTTTTGCACAAAGCGGCCTCCTGGTGGCGCTATAACAGGCCGTTCTGGAAAGTCTGGGGCAGAGGTTCATCGTTGGCATCCAGGGAGTGTGTGTGCAAAATTTGGCATCGACCGGGTTAACGGTGGCCGAGATTAGCTGCTCACGGACGGACGGACGGACACACGGACGGACGGACACACGGACGGACGGAGTGCAAAACATACTCTCCCCACATGCCTTCGGCCTGGTGGAGACAATAAGGATTTGTTGTAGGAGAGAATGGCAAAAAGAGATAAGGCGTCCTGATGTTTGCTTTGGAAATGGATAGGAAGAAAGTAGGATTTACTAATCTGACAATTTACTATTCTGTGCCTATTGGGTCGCAACTCAAACAGGGCTGTGTGAATTAGATCCTACTTTTTCAATAAATGCTAGAGCTGTAAGGGTTAATATCAGTTAAACCACTTTAACCACTGTTTTATAGCCTACTTCAGCTTTTAAAAGTAGCTGATCTACAAGCTCACAGAGCACCACATTGCCATGCATTGTGAGCTTGTAGATCTGATGCTTGTTTTAAATTTATTGGAGAAAAAAAAAACATGCCATGTGACCTTAAGCATCCATCATTTACACCTGGCTGTGAAGTTGGGAAGCACATGGGGAAAGTAGAAAACATTATTTTACACAAAAAACTGTTTGTCGGTCAAAGTAAAATTTCGACACATCATGTAAAATGACTGTTATACAAAGCAAAATGTACCTAGGTCTAAAATGTAATATCATACACGTGGATGATTTGCCAATGGATAGAACCATGTGAATCAATTAGAAAATAAATTGTCTGAAGTAGCTTATTCTAGTCATTGTTTTCTAAAATGGTGGCTATGGGTAAGATGAGCCAATGTCCGGGGGTAAATTGAGTCAATGGGAATCACTATTCATATTTTTTTTATTAAGTCTTTGCTACTCGAATTATACTGAATGACCTTTAATTTGCATGTACATACTCATTTAAGAGAAGTTTGAAATATTGTATTAACAATATTGCAAATATAAGGTTCTAAATAACAAACTTTATTTAATTGTCTTAATATTGTTTAAATAATAAATAAAGAAATAAATAAGACAATTAGAAAAAAGGGAAAAGTGTTATACTTGCCCCTCGACTTGGATCAACTTACCCCTTACCTGGGGCAAATTGAGCTTACTCATCAGTTCAATTGATAGAAGACATCCTGAAATATGAGTAGATCATTAGATTTTACTGCCATCTCACTTTGATCATGAATCTTGTCCATCCATAATTGGACTTGACAAACATTGTGACGAGAGCTTTTCTGTAGTGTGGAGACACTGGTGTGTCTTCAGATCACCTGACTGTCTGAAACTCTTGTCACAATGTTTACAATGGAAAGGTGTTTCTCCAGTGTGGACACGCTGGTGTCTTTTCAGGTTATTTGACTGACTGAACCTCAAGTCACAATGTTTGCAATTAAAAGGTTTTTCTCCAGTGTGGATAAACCGGTGTGTTTTCAGGCTATTTGACTGGCTGAACCTCATGTCACAATGTTTACAATTAAAAGGTTTTTCTACAGTGTGGATAAACTGGTGTGTCTTCAGATTACTTGACACAGTGAAACTCATGTCACAATGTTTACAATGGAAAGGTTTTTTAGGTGTGTGGACAAGCAGGTGTCTATTCAGATTACTTGACACACTGAAACTCATGTCACAATGTTTACACTGAAAGGTTTAGCTCCAGTGTGGACATTCTGGTGTCTCTTCAGATGACTTAACAATATGAAACTCTTGTCACAGTGTTTACAATGGAAAGGTTTTGCTCCAGTGTGGACATTCTGGTGTCTCTTCAGATCACTTGACCGACTGAAACTCTTGTCACAATGTTTACAGTGGAAAGGTTTTTCTCCAGTGTGGAGACGCTGGTGTGTCTTCAGAGTACTTGAATGTGTGAAACTCTTGTCACAATGTTTACACTCAAAGGTTTTTCTCCAGTGTGGACAAGCAGGTGTCTATACAGATTACTTGAAAGCGTGAAACTCTTGTCACAATGTTTACACTGGAAAGGTTTTTCTCCAGTGTGGACAAGCCGGTGTCTATTCAGATTACTAGAATGCGTGAAACTCTTGTCACAATGTTTACACTGAAAAGGTTTTTCTCCAGTGTGGACATTCTGGTGTGTCTTCAGATCACTTGACCATCTGAAACTCTTGTCACAATTTTTACAGTGGAAAGGTTTTTCTCCAGTGTGGATACGCTGGTGGGACTTCAGGTGAGCTGACTGAGAGAAACTCTTGTCACAATGTTTACACTGAAAAGGTTTTTCTCCAGTGTGGACACTCTGGTGTGTCTTCAGATTATTTGAATCCTTGAAACTCTTGTCACAATGTTTACACTGGAAAGGTTTTTCTCCAGTGTGGAGACGCTGGTGTCTCTTCAGAGTACTTGACTGACTGAAACTCTTGTCACAATGTTTACACTGAAAAGGTTTTGCCCCAGTGTGGAGAAGCTGGTGTCTCTTCAGGTTATATTTATGACTGAAACTCATGTCACAATGTTTACACTGAAAAGGTTTTGCTCTACAATGGAGACGCTGGTGTGTCTTCAGGCTACCTCTCTGACTGAAACTCATGTCACAATGTTTACACTGAAAAGGTTTTGCTCCAGTGTTTACACCTCCACTTGTCTCACCCCAATCATCACTGTCGTCAGTTACTTCAGTGTCAGATTCCAGTTTAACTTCAGAGCAGTGTGAAGAGATGTCTTCATCAACCTCACTTTTCACTGCTAATAATTTAAACATTGACCCAACAGGTTCCTCTGGTCTTTGAAGTAGATCCTCCTGTTCATCTTTAATCTGTGGAGGCTCCAGGACCAGACTGAGGCTCTTCTCTTGCTGTTCTTCTTTAATCTGTAGAGGTTCTAGTTTCACCTGGACCAGACTGAGGCTCCTCTCCTGCTTTTCTTCTTTAATCTGTAGAGGTACTAGTTTCACCGGGACCGGACTGAGGCTCCTCTCCTGCTGTTCTTCTTTAATCTGTGGAGAATCTAGTTTCACCTTGACCAGACTGAGGCTCCCCTCTTGCTGTTCTTCTTTAATCTGTGGAGGTTCTAGTTTCACCAGGACCAGACTGAGGCCCCTCTCCTGTTGTTCAGGGGAAACCTCCTCCTTACACACAGGGAGGTCTGTGAAATCTAGGAGAGGGAAGGTAACATCAGCAATCATTGTGCTTTCTGATTGGATTGGATTGATTTTCCTACTTACCTACTTATTTGTTTTGTAATAATGTCTAGCGTTTTAATTCTATTCTATTTATATATCTATTGATGATGATGGGCGTTTTCCCAAATGTTACATCACGGCTTATGCCCCAAGCAGGCAAGCGGTCAATTACATTTTAATGTGGCCAACGGCCGCATTACCTGGTCGAGGTGACAGCCATTAAATAACGCCACGCCACTATAGAGTCGATCGACAACAACGGGAGGTAAGAAAGAATCCATCACGACCGCGAAGGGCCGTCAAACACAGGATTCTTTTTTTATTATTAGGCGGGATAATTTAGATCGCGAGTTATTAACGTTTTAAGATTTCTGTTGTCGTCGGCTAAACAGGCAGGGAACATTTTCGATGACGTGTCACTGTTGTGCAACACAGAGGATTGCGCAACGAGCGCATCTAGGCTGCGGAGCGATGCGATCCGTTTTCATATGATTAATTTGACGGAGCACATGGCTGTGCACTTGAACTTGATGGTGATTTACGTCATGGGCCTTTAAACTGGAAACCATCGGACAGGTAAGCTTTACATACCATGTGCACGTGCGCACACAGCCACGCACACACAGGACTTTAAAAAAAAAAAAAATACAAGACGGAAAATGATTTTCATGCATGTTTTTCCAACGGCGGTTTTTCCATACATTAATGACACTAATATCCAGGTACGATTTTTGGGGGCTGGTATTGGTAAAATCACGTTTCCCTTATATTATGTAGAAAAAAACCACTCCCTCTCTGGCTGAGAGTGGAGTGGGAAGAAATTGCCTCATTAGGTGATGGGTGGGGCTACTAATTCACCACACCTGTGGTAGGACTATAAAGGCCCAGGTGTAACCCTCAGAGAAAACATTTGGTCTCATTTGGTTTAGAAATGTTGAAGGGTGAATTGGTAGAAACCTGATTCTGTCCACCTTGATGCGTTAATATAAGTAAGTCTCTTCTCTGTTTAAACTGTATCTTCTCTTGCACTGAGATCCTGTAACGTTATTTATTCATTCATGCATCCCTGTAATGTTATGATTGTTGATTTGTAGTATGTCTATTTGATGTTTAGCCAAGTTAGTTTACGCCCTATAGTTACTACTTCTCTTTTCCTGTTCAGTTCAACCATCATCATGTCTATCATTCATTCACCATCCTCAATAAATATTCCATGGAAACCACAAGCCGACTATGGTCCTGGTGCTCTAACGCTGGTGTAAGGGTGATATTCAACCAGCAAATCCCCTTATTACACTATACACTATACTATACTTTTCAATTAAGTTCTGACCACCTTAGGATTGCAGTTTGCAAACACGATGGGTCATTGATTCGTGTGCATCCTCTCTTGTTATTGAAACACCCGGTAGCACTTAGTGTGTTGCAGAGCACCTGACGTCCGAGCCGGTTCTTTCAAATCCATATGTAAGCAATATTACACGAGAGGGTGTGGGTTAACGTGATTATTGCCACGACAGGGATGTGGTCAGGAACGAGACGAAGTCGAGTTCCGCAAGCATCATGTCTGCCTTCCCTGTCAATAATTCCATCCTACCTGTTGCATGTTGTTTTATGTAATCAACTTATTAGAACTCCAGTCACTTCCATTATCCCTGTGATTTCATATTTTGGACGCTGCCATGATCCATATGGAGAAACTTCCATAACTTCAGTGGTAAATTAAATCTGTGCTACTTTAAGTCAGAATAGCAGGGGGAAATTGAATTGAGCACAACAGACTTAGTTGTGCACTGGTGTTGCGTGCAGTAAATAGCAGATATACAAGCTCACAGTGCGTAGCATTCACGACACGCTGTGAGGTTGCAGATCTGCTATTTACTCCCCAACACTTTGGTGTCGCCGTGTCGGGTTACATAGGTTACATTCAGCAGCGCGTGGTGCATTCTGAACAGCTGATCGATGTAAACATTATTTGAGTGGGAATGGATGCTTGGTAGTTTGGAGTTTGGAGAGATAACTTGACTACTAGTAGCAAGCTGCTTTTGTTTTTGCTTAAATGTAAGTCGCTCTGGATCAAGAGTGTCTGCTAAATGGCCCAGGCCGTAGCGTAACGGTCTGGGCACCGGACTGGTGATCCAGTCGCGGTGTGCCGCGGGTTCGACTCCCGAACCCGACACGGCCTTTACCGCATGTCATCCCCCCATCTCTCTCCCGTTTCCTGTCAGCATACTGTCTGTCCCTTAAAAAATCAATAAAAGGCGAAAGCCGCAAAAAAAAAAAAAAAAAAAGAGTGTCTGCTAAATGCCTAAATTGTAAATTGCAGCAAGTATATGCTGCGTTTTGATGACTTCATGTCATTCACACCGCTAGCTACATACACCCACCAACCCCCTTATTATTATTTTTGCCGATCTGAACTGATCTCATAAATGGCCCATATAATATATATTTAGGGGAAAAGGGGCTTTAGAGGTTTCGGATGGATGGATGGATGGATGGATTCATAACGTTCTTTTTTTGTGAGGTAGTAGTTAGTGATCTCCACTGTCTTTTCAGACGTCATAGCAAAGAGCTTAGCAGGACTGTTATTGTATAAATATAATATATTTATTTATTATTTATTTTATTTATTTATATATATGGTTTTACCAGTTGTATCGATTTCATTTCTGTTATTGCCGAGATTGTTTTTTATTTGCTCTATTTTCATGTCTTCCTTTAAGCAACGATAAACCGGGTTGTTATAAATATATGTGCGTAAACACATATACTATCAAGTTATATGGGTAAAAACCAAAGGGGGTAGGGGCCTAATAAGTTTAATACTTCACCCTACTCCTTTTCGGACATTGTTAGATTATTTTCCCTTTTGTTTCAGTGATTTAATGTATTTGATTTCAAATAATGTTCGAAATAAACTCATTCATTCATTCATAAAACATCTCATAGAATTTACTCTGTTACATTTTCATAAAATATATTCCAAGATGTGATTTTAACATTAGATTTTTAGGTGATCTTATAGTGATTTTAACATTTAGAACTCCAAAACCAAAATTAATTTAATGTGTTTAGTTCCTTTTAATCTACTTCATCCTCGTTTGTTTTATATAAATGAATCTGCAATTCAAAAATACTGAGATAAGACTAAGATAAGACTAAGATAAAAAATAATAAATAATGCCATACATCGCTCTGCAAACAACTGCCTCAATTTGATATTTAAAGAATGTGTCCACTAGAGCAAAAGCGAAAACATCCACCATAAATAGCAGATCTACAAGCTCCCAATGTGTCAAGTTGAGACTTGTAGTTGTGTGCTTGTAGATCGGCTATGTTAGGTTTGGGTGTAGTCCATATATTAGGTTTGGTGGTCCAAGTATAAAGGGTTTAAGTGGTTAAACTGAAGTGACATTGATAAATTCCAAATATTAAAGTATTCTGCAGCACCACTGGACTTGGACTGTGAGCTCATAATACATATCTACTATTTAATCATATCTCTGTCTGTCTGTATCTGTCTGGGTGAAAGCCCCACCGACTTCAAATTTGAACCACACGTTGCAGAACCGCCCCCAAAAGGCCTCTGTCCGGGCTCTGGACCGGGCCCCTGCCCAGCGTCAATATATGGAGCTGGCCTGTTCTAACTTCAACTACACTCCAATAAATGGGCATGCCTGACACAGAACTCCATATATAGGAATACATGGACACAGACAGCCTAATTTCTGGGTGGGGCATTCATTTCCAACTTGCATCATTCCAAGTAGGCCAGTGCCCAACGGGCCCTGCCGTAGAGGCCCCACGGGAACCTCTCTAGTTCAATAAAATAACCAATGACCAGCATCTAATCTGGTCAACAACAACCAAATGGACAAAAGTTGTTTAACAACCATACATATTCAAGTCGTATTTTCCTATGCCCAGCTTTCTGGGTTTGTGTGAACACAGCCATAGCTGTGTTGGTTTAGAAAGTTACAAATAGGCTATTGCAGGTAATCCTTTTCTTTCTTTCAATGTTGAGGGTAAAATGCTCTTAGACTGGATGTGATGCTGCATAGAGCCCACTGTTGTTATTGATGTGCCGTTATGTTTTGCTTTGCTGTGTCTATTGTACATGTAGGCCTACAACTCTCAGCAGAGTGGAAGGGGAGAGAAATGTATTCCATTGGATTTATAATTTAATTATTGTACACCCTCAATATAAATATATAAGAGTGTTAATCAAAAGTTAACTGAACTTGGAAACGCAACATCAGTGCTTATGTAGTGAGTTGAGCTTTCCTAGACATGTGATGTGACTCCCCAATCACCCATATTCAGGACAGCTGTGACACCTGGCTGCTGACTGAATAAAGGGGAGCCACACCCGGCCATCAGAGTAGCTGGCTGGCTTGTTGTGGTTGCCTGGTGGTGTGTTGGGTCTAGGTGCAACAAGAGACTCATTGATGGTATGCAGTATGCACGGTTTCATGTGTTTTGATAAATGTATGTTTTGAGCAAAATATGAATGTTCCTTAACTCTTGCAGGGCAGGCATGGACAGTGGGAATCCCAGCTTACCTGGGATAGGCTGCTTCTTCCCCCCACATGTCGTAGGCTTAAGGCCTTGTCTGCCCATCAACTGCTGATGGTTCAGTGGCATGGCGCCTCGAGTCATGGCCTCGTATGCCGACTGCATGCGGCGCACTTCGGCTCCGGTTCGGTGTCATGCGGCTTTTATGGACCAGAGCATGACGTCATGGCCTAGTGTGGCCCTCTTAATTTGAGGTAAAGAGCTGCCTATTGTATTTGTATGTTTTAAATTGTAAAGTATTGGTTATTAATATTGTCCTTTTGTTTTATTAGGAGGAGCTCTTTACCACTGCTGTTTTTGTCCTCTTTAATTTGTTTATGATTTTGTTTTGTTTTGTTTTTACTTCGCTTATCGTTTGGTGCAAACCTACTTACTGTTCAACGTTGTCTCAGCCTTAATGCCCCTTTTCTTTGGATAACTGCTTGATTGAACATAACGTAGTATTAGTATCAGTCTATACTGTATAGTACCAGTAGCTATAGGGGTGCTGTGGTTGTAGTCCCGACAGGTGGTGGGTCACGTTGTCTTGGGGTTTAGTTATAGTGCATGCTATTTGTTTAATGTGTTTAATGTGCTGTGTATAATTGTTTTCTCTTGTTTTGCAGTGTTGTGAAGTGTGCGCTCTTTGGTGGCGGTGACCTTTCCCCTCCTTCCCCTCACTCCCTGCCTTCCTCCTGTCGGTACGGACACATGGGCGCCCCCTGGCTACTGGTATACAGGTTTTAAGATATTAGGCTATTGCATTTTTAGATCATTTTAGAGATTGACCCCTTTTGATTAAAGTCAGTTTTAATGAACATTTTGTATTACACATAATTCAATAAAACAATATATATTTCAACTGGAACTGCAGTCTCTGCTCCCCTCATCTTTGCCCAGTGGGCTCACAACTTGTATTGTAGGCTACATATAACATATATTCTCTGGGTGAAATTCCCAGAGTGGCGTAGTCTGGTGGTTCTGTTTCCGGGCCTTAGTGCCCAGGTTACACTTAGTTTATTGATTCTACCACCATTTGCTGTTGCAACTGTTATTATTATTACATTGATCTGCATTACAAAATAAACTGTCAAATTAAAGTCTGACACAACTGATACAAAACGACAGTCCACAGAATTAGCGTGTCGACTACTGTCACGTGACAGTGTATTTCAACAGATCTTACGATAGTTTTAGGCTACTATAAAATAGTATACTTACTTTAGCAGAGAAACAGCAGCGAGGAACTTAGCTTAGCAGAGCTAGCACGACTGTTGTTGTGACTGTGAGCAGTGTTGCCAGATTGTGTGAAAGTTTGAGTGAAGCCCTGGCTGCTCAAAGCTCTATCTGGGTTGTCCTCTTTGTGTCTCAGGTTGAAAAGGACAGACTGTCCCTCAAAACGACCAACTGGTTCAAATTCAACTTTAGCCAGTAATGGACGGACCCCCGGCGGCGAACACACGTACATAGTCCATAATGGCACTAGCGCTGCTGCTGGAGCGTGCACGTACCATAAATGGTCACTAGGGGGAGCCATGATACAGCGTAATGCTATGCAGCATAGGAGTTGTATTATAGCAAATACATTACACCAGTGGTCCTTGAGGGGATTAGCAGAACCCAATGCTACTGAAGTTTCTGACATTTGTTCGACCCAGTGCATTGGGTCCTGTTGCATCACTACCATGCCACCTGGTACGCAGCCATTCATAAAACATAAACAACATGTTTAGCGCCTGACTGCGCTCTTTGACGACATTTTTTCGTGTGAGCGTTTCTGAATATGAAGTATAAGTACCCATACATGCCGCTGCGAATATCTCCTGTGGCGCGGAAGCCGTTAAGTATTTTTAATCTTTGTTTGACCGATTTGGTCGCTTTGATTCTTCTCTTCCTTCCTTGTTTATTGACACCTCATTGTACCGCCTATCTGGCTAGCTAGTGGCGCTATAGCTATGACAGAGCAGATCAGAGGCAGGGACGTAGCCGCACAAGCCAACCGCACACCGGGAGGCGGTACAATAAACGGTAAACAAACAAGAAGAAATAAAGCGACCAAATCGGTCAAACAAAGATTAAAAATACTTAACGGCTTCCGCGCCACAGGAGATATTCGCAGCGGGATGTATAGGTACTTAAAGTTCCCGAATTCAGAATAAAGCAAACAAAAAAAGGACGTCAAACGGCGCAGATTCTATCTTAGAGAGCATGTCTACTTCCGCGTTCCGGAATTCCCATACGAAAATATAGTCATGACCAGGGACCCAACATAAAACTCATAAAAATTTCAGAAAAGCTTTATGTAGGGTCCCGAAAGGGGCTAGGTGGTCCCCATGCAGCTAACTGATGGAGAGTTGGTAACCAGATGGAATATATTTAACTGAATAATAAAAGGGAGCAAATTAGACCCTGGCAACTACCGCACTATTAGCTCCATCTCAAAAGTGATGGAAAATTGGCTATGAACAGGTTGAAACAGTGGCCAGGCAGGAATTAATTATTAGCTGGGCCTGGGACCACCTGGGTGGTCACACTGCAATTTATTTTCACATTCATTAATTCATTATCGCTTTTGCCTTCAATTTCCTGAAAATATTATTGTTGCCCAGTATTGATTGATTGTAGAATGTATTAACAGTTTTGGAGAATTACAGTATCCTACATTTCAAGCACAACTCAATACAAGACTGTTAACTGTGGACGACACCATAAAGCATTACACTTGTTTACAATAGAGCGTCGCAGTCTCGTCCCCTACCAGGGCCCAGAAAATGATTCCCCGTTCATTTTCCTCATTGGCATTACAAAAAATATTTATTTAAAGACGCCTCGCACAAAGCCAACTCGAGTTGTGACAAATCATGACAACAAACACAATTTTGCTGTTGGGAGTCAGGTTCGGTGAGGCCTGGTCGTGCTGTGTCCCCCCCGCACTAGTGCGTGCAAGTGCACATCTTTTTTCCAAATCACCCAAATCACTGAATGCTGCAGTATTTTGGGATATTGAAATGCCAGATGATTATTTTGATAAATATGTGCAGTAATAAAACGCTGCTGACTGAGCTAGCAACATTAAACCAATCAACCAATCAAACTGCCCTCCCACTCTGGGCGTTTTGGTGTAGAGCACATCAAAGCCTTCTACAAAAACCTTGGTGTTTGTAAAGATGATTTTAAAATGACAATGGTAACAACCGAGGAGGTACTTAAAAAACTGAGTGCCCTCCAAGGCTCCAACCCCACAAGGCCACTGGCCATGACAATATTCCCTCCAAATTTCTCAGAGACTCAGCCTTTTCCATAGCTCCAGTCATCACCCACATAGTTAACCTCTCCATCAAACAGGGACAGGTCCCCCAAGATTTTAAACTGGCCAAAGTAACCCCCTTGTACAAAAAAGGGAGTAAATTAGAACCCGGCAACTACCGCCCTATTTCTATTCTAAGCTCCATCTCGAAAGTGATGGAAAAAATAGTCTATGAACAGGTTGAAAAGTATCTTGCCTCTAATAAATTGCTGTACGAGTTCCAATCTGGTTTCAGAACATCCCACTCCACTGACACATGCCTCCTCTATTTGAGCGATCACATCAAACACGAGGTGGATGCTGGAAAATACTGCGGCATGGTCATGCTGGACCTCCAAAAGGCTTTTGACACCGTGAACCACTCCATACTGGTTAACAAGCTTAAAGCTATTGGTTTTGATAGCACATCAGTGAGCTGGATGCAATCCTACCTGCAGGGGAGAGAACAGATGGTGGAGGTGAACGGAACACTGTCCCCTCCCCTCCCAGTGAGCTGTGGCATCCCACAAGGAAGCATACTAGGGCCTTTACTGTTCCTAATTTATGTTAACGACATGACTTCAGCTTGTGACTGCAACTTGTTCCTGTTCGCAGATGACTCAGCACTGCTGGTCTCGGACAGGAACAAACTGCAGGTTGAAAAGACCCTCAGCTCTGAACTCGGTAGAATCTGCACCTGGCTCGCTGATAACAAACTATCCTTACACCTGGGAAAAACTGAATCCATCCTCTTCGGATCAAATAGTAAACTCAGCAAGGCAGATGGCTTCTTGGTTAGAGTGGGTGACAATATTATCACACGAAAAGATGAAATTACCTACCTAGGTTCCATCCTGGAGGCCAATCTTTCCGGTGATAAAATGGCCACCAACGTAATCAAAAAAGTCAATCAAAGAACAAGATTCCTTTACAGGATCTCCTCACTGGTCAGCAAAAACACCTTGAAGACCTTAACAGGAGCCCTCGTACAAGGTTTCTTTGACTATGCATCCACCTCTTGGTACCACAGCACCTCAAAGGCCCTTAAAACAAGGCTCCAGACCTCCCAAAACAAACTGGTCAGGCTCCTACTTGGCCTCACCCCCCAAACCCACCTCACCCCTGCCCACTTTGACAGGCTGGGATGGCTTAGGGTCGACGACAGAGTACAGCATCTTGCAATGGGTCTGGTCCACAAGATTCGATACACCACCAAGATACCCATGTACCTGTCTAAATACTTCCTTAATGTAAACGAAGTCCACACCCACAACACCAGAGGGAGTGCAACAAACCATGTACAACCCAGATTCGGCACAAACAAGGGACTAAATTATTTTCGCTCCTATGCCACCAAAATGTGGAACGCCCTACCAACAGTCATTAAGACATGTGAATCCCTTGACTCCTTCAAAACCGCTCTCAAAGGGCACCTACGGATGGCTGCAATTCGAAACTGGCCTCTGTAAAATCTGAATCCCCCCCCCCCCCCCCCCCCCCCCCATTTTCCCTCACTGTATATTGTATCTTTTCCCTTTTTTGCTTCCCATATGATGAATTCCTGTTCTGTACTTTAGCTACATAGAAATGTCTATTTGTATGTCTCTAAATGTCTGTATGTCTTTAAATGTTTTGATGAATTGAACAATGTGGACCCTGTTGTAAACAAGTGTAATGCTTAATTGGGTCGTCCACTCACAGTTGACAGTCTTTGTATTGAGTTTGTGCTTAAAATGTACTGTAAATTCTACAAACTGTTAATAAATATTTCAATAAATCAATCAAAAACGTGTCCTGTACCTCGTGTTTCACAGTGCACCCTTGCCTGGGGAATGTGCCGACCGAGATACCCCTAGGTCTGAGGCCGGTAACACTACCAGTGGAATATCTATCTAATGAAACTATAAGTGTATACACTATAGACTAGAGTGTTATGTCTACATAAAGTGCTATTTAAGTTACATAAGTTGAGCCTATGCATACGCCTGTAGGAGTGCTACGGCCGTTCTGATTGCATAGTTTTGAAGCCAGAAGAACTAAATACATTTACTCAAGTACTGTACTTAAGTACAATTTAGAGGTATCTTTTTACTTTATTTCCAATTTGAAATACTTTTACTCGCTACATCTCAGAAGCATATTATATTATACATAGTCTGTTTTCAAAACTTTCAGTATTTTGATGCCAATACATTTGCACTTTTACTCAAGTAACATTTGCAACAGTATAGGTCATTTAGTTGTAACAGAGTATCTTTGCTCTGGAGAGGGACGTCTGGAGCTCTCTGGTGGATCTGTTGCCCCCGCGGCCGACTACGGATAAGCAGTCAGTTGAAGATGGATGAATGGAGTACTGTATAACTTTACATTGTGGTATTGCTACTTCTACTTAATGTAAAATAGGCCTACCGGAGTACTTCTTCCACCACTGTTTATGACCGTGCATGTGTACAAAATGACAACTCTGAAATTTGAATTAAGAATCAACTTTATTTTCACTTCACTGGTTTACGGTAAAGATGTGACTTTATTGGCAGTTCACTGGTTTACAAAGATGTAACTTTATTGCCACATTACTGGTTTACAGAGAAGTTGGTGAAACATAATTATGTTGCATAAAGCTCCATATATGGTGTTGTTGTTGTTATTCATAAATGGAGGAGAAATAACAGGAGGTGAGCAGGAGAATCATAACAACTCAAACAATAAAGATGCATAAAAAATAAAGATGCAAAAAATTATAAAAGTGCAATAAAATACAGTTTTTTTCAATAAAAGTAAAAACAGTTACTTTTCATCATGGTTTCAATATTTGAGAACATAATGGATACTGAGAAGAAAATACTTATCTCTGACTCTTGTCAACTTACCACAATCAAGTTATTGAAACATCTGACATATAGAGTTAATATATAACATTGGTTATGTCATCCACATACGTCTTTTAAACATGTTTTACATAAACACATAGCCTATAGTTACGTCGTCAACCAATCCCTGATTGGCTGAACAACGCCACCAACACAAGGAGGCGGTCCAAAGGGTCAAAGGGACCCTTTGGATCGGTGCTACCCTCTACCGTCCGGGCGGACAGGTGCTACCCTCTATCTCAGACAGGGCGATCATTTTGCGGGATTCAGATGGGTCTGCGAAGGTGCTGCTGGTCTGAGGCGTCTCTTCAGCGAATGCCTTCTCCAGAACCTTTAGGACGGACCTGCTGCGGAACACGTCTTTGAAATCCTGACCCATGAACACGTACAGCAGCGGGTTCACGCAGCTGTTGACAAGTGCCAGGGCATAGGTGATGGGGATCCCGAATCTGATCACAATATTCAGCGCACTGCCTTTGGACACCGGGTGATTCACAGCAAACATCAGCCATATGATGTGATAGGGGAGCCAACACAGGAAGAACACGGCGATAACGGTCGCTATGATTTTGAAGGAGCGACCCGATTGGCTGGCCAGCAAGCGATTGTTCCTGAGCCGGTAGACGATGACGGAATAGCAGGAGACGATGGCGGAGAAAGGAACCACAAATGCCACAACAAAGTTAGTGGTGACCGTGGGGAGGTCAGGATAGTCCCAGCAGAGATATCCGAAATCCTTATAGAACACGTAAGGGGAGCTGAGAGCCAACGACAGCACCCAGACACCCAAACTCACCCAGGAGGCCTTTCTGACGGTGCGGTGGTTCTGGGTCCATACTGGACACACCATGCACACGCATCTGTCCACGCTGATGACCACCAGTATGAAGATGCTGGCGTGTACGTTCATGTAGAAAACTATGATGTCCATCATGCAAACGAACCAGCCGAAATACCAGCGGCCGTTCAAAACTCTCGTTGTGATGCCCAGGGGTAGGAAAGCTGTGACCAGGAGGTCGGCCACGGCCAGGTTGAGGTACCAGACGGTGCTGACGGTTTTCTTCATCCTGAAGCCCGTCGCCCAGATGACCACGCCGTTCCCCAACACGCCGAGCACCAAGACCACGCTGTAGATGACCACGGACATGGTGTGGATGGATTTCATGATTCTATCGAGGGCATCCTCACCGCCTCCTGAGCTGCCCGCAGACTGATCCGTCTCGTTAACAGCAGGTGTGGTCATGTTCTCCATCGTCCTGAAACCTAAAATAACAAAACAATGAATATGAGGTACATGCTTTGATTTAACATGCATGTGTGTGTGTGTGTGTGTGTGTGTGTGTGTGTGTGTGTGTGTGTGTTCGCCTTTTTTCCGAATCCGAAATATGATGTACATCATACTTAATGACCCAGATTGCGTCTCACTTTGTCCTTTACTACCTTAAACAAAGTCCATAGACTTGGCTGGCAAAGCATTACCCTGAACAAACATTAAAAGTCCATAGACTTGGCTGGCCTATAATTCCGGAAGCCAAGTAAAAAATATACTATATATACTGAAAATGTGTACAACACAAAATGTGTGTGTCATAACATGAGCTGTGATTGTAATGTATCCGAGTATGTTGTGTTTGTCAAATTGATCACCTACAGTTGATTTTGTTGACAAAAATGTATTTTGGCGGTGCCTTGATGGCGTCATAATACACAATTTTACACTTGCACGATTTGTGCTTTACGGTTGCATGCTGAGAATAGCAGATCTACAAGCTCACAACGCGCCGCGTGAACTAGTAAATCTCTTCTCCTCTAGTTCCTCCCTAACATTTTAGTCTAGTTTATATCTGTTGTCAATATGTAGGCTTAGTTTTAGTCATCGTTAATATCTATGGTGATACTGGACACAAAACATAGTTCCATGTGACAGAGCTCTAAGTTGAACGAAAGTTGCTAGAATGGGCCAACAATACAAATGACGCTACTTTTGTCTTTTTAATGCGTGGCCACCAGACCTCCACCAAATGACCAGAACCATACTCAATATTCACCAAAACCAGACCAGAACTCCCACCACAGGACTCAGGCATACCTTTACAACCACTATGTTAATTAATTCCTACAGCTTTAAGTTCAAACATCTGAAGTAACGCTTTAAGTAGAAGTATCAATACTGCAATGTAGTAATACTCTGTTATAAGTAAATGTCGGGAATTCAATATTTACTTGAGTAATAGTACAAAAATATTGGTATAATAATGTGCTTTACAGTATGAAAAGTAAAAGTACTCATTATGCAGACTGTTCCATTTCACACATTTTGAAATGTATACAAACTATAGCAGTTTGGAGTTGGTGAAATGGGTCTAAATGTTGGTCTGACGGGCCAGACGAATGTCGAGGGAGGCGCCTGGAGCAGCGCGCGGCGGCGCTGCCTGTGAGAACGCAGTGGACGACAGCAAAGGGTATAAAGTCACATGACGTGAGGTCATCGCCATGTTGGCTTGTGGTGGACGATAACAGATCGGTAACTCTGAGAGTTGAACACTCTTAGAGTTAAAGGGTGTCTTTGCAAACATTTGAGAAGCACTAATGTAGGTGTGTGTGTGTGTGTGTGTGTGTGTGCGCGTGCGTGCGTGCGTGTTGCCTTTTTTGGAACAGTCCTAAAAGTGTATTATTATTATATTTATTATTATTATTTAGACTGGTTGGTCCTTGATCAAATTAAATAGGTATCATTTTGGGGGTCCTTGGCACCAAAGAGTCTGAGAACTATACCGATTAAGTATGTCAGGTATTAATGCCTTAAACAGCTCCCTTGGAGGAGCAAGTTACGGCCGGGTTCTTTTGCAGGGTCGTTACACTATTCTCGATATCATAAAAAAGGCAATAAAATAAAAGCATAGTCACCTGTTTCAAAGTGTTGAAGAGACGTCAGCCAGAGAAGAGTCTTGGTGGAAGTGTGGCCAGTGGACAGTGGGGAGACGACTTTATACACAAGTGTGTGCGCGAGCGAGTGCATGTGTGTTGTTGTTGATTATGTTCTTCGTATGTCAGTTGATACTATCAATGATAAGGGCTACCAACTGAACCCTATAGCAGAAGCTTGATCACGTCATCCTGCAAAATACCTAACCGACACAGACGTCGCTGATGACATACCGCGCTTATCAGTCAATCATTGTAATACGCTCAGGCTCTCCTTCAGTCTCTTGAGCAGGCCTCCAACTGTGTTAATTGGTCTTTATCTCAACGAGACGAAAACTGAATCAGGAAATATATGCAAATCCAACAATAGCCACATTATAAAAACACTTAACAACACTCCTCTGAAACAGGTTGATGACTACAAGTATTTGGGTTCATATATATCTTCGTCCCAAAAGGACTGCTCAGCCTGCAATGACATGCATGCATGCATGCATGCATGCATGCATGCATGCGCGCGCGCGCGTGTGTGTGTGTGTGTGTGTGTGTGTGTGTGTGTGTGTGTACGTGCGCAACATGTCGCACCTCCTCGCAACCGCCATTGATCTCCATCGTCGCAAGGACTTCCACGCTGCAATGAGTTGCGAAAGCAAGCCTTGTTTTGCAATATAATTGTAACCATTTGAATGACTCTAAAAACAGCTTTCTATTGGAGTGAAAACCTTCTAAAATGTAATAGGGCTGTCAATCGATTCAAATATTTAATGGCGATTAATCGCATGATCAAGGTCCATAATTTATTTTACATTTGAGCCACATGCCACCATTTGATGAGATTTAGCCTCGCAGACCCAAACTAAAGAATATGTCTTGTGTGCCTTTATTGAAAGTTACAGTGAAGATGGGCAGTGAAGCAAAGGTCGTCATTTTTTTATTCTCCTCCTGGTGCTGCGGCCATCTTGGATCCTATGCACAATATAAACAGAAGGGTGGAGCCGAGAAAGGCCGTTATTGAGAGGTGGTAGACACATTTTTCTCACATTCCCTAACTGTGGGCATTAGAAGCCGTCGGGTTACACTACGGCCCGCAGGCTTGTGTCCCGTCCATCATGTGACACCATGTTCTTGTTCCATCCAAGTAACATTGTTCGAAAAACTCACTGTTTGATATAGCAGACCCCGTCTGTTCAACTTTATTTTCACTTCACTGGTTTACGGTAAAGATGTGACTTTATTGTCAGTTCACTGGTTTACAAAGATGTAACTTTATTGTCACATTACTGGTTTACAGTGTAGAGAAGTTGGTGAAACATAATTATGTTGCATAAAGCTCCATATATGGTGTTGTTGTTATTCATAAATGGAGGAGAAATAACAGGAGGTGAGCAGGAGAATCATAACAAAGATGCATAAAAATAAAGATGCAAATGCAATAAAGATACATACAGATAAATACAATGCAAAATACAGTTCTTTTCAATAAAATAAAATGTAGTTACTTTTCATCATGGTTTCAATCTTTGAGAACATAATGGATACTGAGAAGAAAATACTTGCATATTAAAGGAGTAGTTCAACCCTAAATGACCTTTTTTCTACCAATTACTCACACACGATGGAGACTTGAATTCCTGCGCTTTGCACACAAGTAAGTTGCCCATGATCGGCCTACTTGTGCCCGAGCAGAGTGTGCAACTTATCTCTGACTCTTGTCAACTTACCCCAATCAAGTTATTGAAACATCTGACATATAGAGTTAATATATAACATTGGTTATGTCATCCACATACGTCTTTTAAACATGTTTTACATAAACACATATAGTTACGTCGTCAACCAATCCCTGATTGGCTGAACAACGCCACCAACACAAGGAGGCGATCCAAAGGGTCAAAGGGACCCTTTGGATCGGTGCTACCCTCTACCGTCCGGCCGGACAGGTGCTACCCTCTATCTCAGACAGGGCGATCATTTTGCGGGTTTCAGATGGGTCTGCGGAAGTGCTGCTGGTCTGAGGCGTCTCTTCAGCGAATGCCTTCTCCAGAACCTTTAGGACGGACCTGCTGCGGAACACGTCCTTGTAACCCTGACCCATGAACACGTACAGCAGCGGGTTCACGCAGCTGTTGACAAGTGTCAGGGTGTAGGTGATGGGGATCCCGAATCTGATCACAATATTCAGCGCACTGCCTTTGGACACCGGCTGATTCACAGCAAACATCAGCCATATGATGTGATAGGGGAGCCAGCACAGGAAGAACACGGCGATAACGGTCGCTATGATTTTGAAGGAGCGACCCGATTGGCTGGCCAGCAAGCGATTGTTCCTGAGCCGGTAGACGATGACGGAATAGCAGGAGACGATGGCGGCGAAAGGAACCACGAATGCCACAACAAAGTTAGTGGTGACCGTGGGGAGGTCACGATAGTCCCAGCAGAGATATTTGAAATCCTTATAGAACACGTAAGGAGAGCTGAGAGCCAACGACAGCACCCAGACACCCAAACTCACCCAGGAGGCATTTCTGACGGTGCGGTGGTTCTGGGTCCATACTGGACACACCATGCACACGCATCTGTCCACGCTGATGACCACCAGTATGAAGATGCTGGCGTGTATGTTCATGTAGAAAACTATGATGTTCATCATGCAAACGAACCAGCCGAAAGGCCAGCGGCCGCCCAGAGCTCTCGTCGTGATGCTCAGGGGCAGGAACGCCGTGACCAGGAAGTCGGCCACGGCCAGGTTGAGGTACCAGACGGTGCTGACGGTTTTCTTCATCCTGAAGCCCGTCGCCCAGATGACCACGCCGTTCCCCAACACGCCGAGCACCAAGACCACGCTGTAGATGACCACGGACATGGTGTGGATGGATTTCATGATTCTATCGAGGGCATCCTCACCGCCTCCTGAGCTGCCCGCAGACTGATCCGTCTCGTTAACGTGATAAACAGCAGGTGTGGTCATGTTCTCCATCGTCCTGGAACCTAAAATAACAAAACAATGAATATGAGGTACATGCTTTGATTTAACATGCATGTGTGTGTGTGTGTGTGCGTGTGCGTGTGTGTGTGTGTGTGTGTGTGTGTGTTCGCCTTTTTCCGAATCCGAAATATGATGTACATCATACTTAATGACCCAGATTGCGTCTCACTTTGTCCTTTACTACCCTAAACAAAGTCCATAGACTTGGCTGGCAAAGCATCACCCTAAACAAACATTAAAAGTCCATATACTTGGCTGGCAAAGCATTACCCTGAACAAACATTAAAAGTCCATAGACTTGGCTGGCCTATAATTCCGGAAGCCAAGTAAAAAATATACTATATATACTGAAAATGTGTACAACACATGTATCTGAGTATGTTGTGTTTGTCAAATTGATCACCTACAGTTGATTTTGTCTACAAAATTGTATTTTGGCGGTGCCTTGATGGCGTCATAATACGCAATTTTACACATGGTTGCACGCTGAGAATAGCAGATCTACAAGCTCACAACACGCCGCACGAGCTAGTGAACATAAAATGTCTACTGGATCTCTTCTCCTCTAGTTCCTCCCTAACATTTTAGTCTAGTTTATATCTGTTGACAAAATTGTCAATATATGTAGGCCTAGTTTTAGTCATCGTAGCTTAGTTTTTATTTATTTTTCGTCAGAGAAAAAAGTCGACAAACATTTTTTTGTCATAGTTTTTGTCAATGAAATCAACCCTGTCCAAACATTGTTATCGAGTAAAATAATTAATAATCTGATGACCGGTAGATTCATAATGAATTAATAATCTGATGACTGATGCAGCCTCCAGTGGAGAAGAGATCCTGTAGAACTAAAAGACAAATCATTTAAAAAAAGATTGGCTGTTTTCAGCGTGCAACCAAGTGTAAAATAAGCCATTACAACGCCATGTCGTAAGATTCAGTCGTCTAAATATAATATATAGGCTACACAGTGGGTTGTTTCTTAAAGGGTTACTTCAAAGGACAACTTTAGTATTTTTCAACCAAGGTTCATGTTTTAGGTTGTTATTACAGAAAGTAAAAGATGTGTGTAAATCTTTTGAGGCGAGCAATGAGGTATCTATACCTGGTGATACTGGACACAAAAAAAATATTTCCATGTGACAGAGGACAACTAAAGTTGCTCTACATGAGAGAAGTAGGGCAACAATACAATGACTCTAGTTTTGTGAATTCATTTATTTGTTAATGTGTGGTTAATGTGTTTGTTATGTACCTGGCCTAGGGGGTGCCAAGATACACAACAAAAAACAGGGGAGACGCAGTTTACAAAAGAAATAGAATTCATTAACTAAACAAAAATAAGTAAATGTAAGGAATAAATCATGATTGAACATGAAGTGTGGAGATCAGTAGTCAGTGGTGTAGTGCGTGTATGCATGAGTGAGATGTATGTGTGTGCGTGTTGTATGTATTAACAGAAATGTTGAGAAGTGTGCAGGAGGCAAATGAAAGGAACAGATCTCGGGAAGGACTGGCTCCAAAACTGTGGAATGCACTTCCCATTGCAGTCAGAACTGCAGCATCACTCCCAATCTTCCGCCGTAGTCTGAAAACCCACCTTTTCAGACTCCATCATGGCCCATAGCACTTACCCCACCCCCCTTAGATAGCATTTCTGTAGACTTAGATAGCATCTGATACAGACTTATAGCATGTTATGTAGACAGCACTATAATTGCATTTTATATAGTTGTAGGAGCCGATCTACTATAGGCCATTACATCATGTATGTGCCATCATGCCATGTCTAACATTCCTGTTAGTGTGCTTTGTCACCCTCTACAGACAGGGCAGAGAGGACATAAATGACCTGGCCATCAGAGGGCCAGGTGTTGTTGATTGGAGGTTCACAGTTTTTTACGTCTGGTTTTTGTTCTACACCTCCTATATTCTCAGTTACAGTTATATGCTAAAAGTATCTTTATTTTTGTTTTCAACTTGGATCAAATAAACCTTTTGAGTTCAACTTTAAACTCTTCGTCTGGACATTCCTCTTTTCCCTTTTTTGGTCAAGTTTGCTGCACAAAGCCAGTCAGTTGGAAAAAGGTACTCTCAGTCAACCACCGCAAAGAACAAAAGGTCTCTATAATAGTCATAGCACGCCATAGTACATATGTATAGCATAGTAGTATATATATATATATATATAGTTTATATGTATAGTCTCATAATATAGATATTCCACTGTTACTTTCTTAGCTTACGCATGTTTTATGATGTATTCCCATGCTTTTTGTTCTTGCTTAATGTAAATCGCTCTGGATTAAGAGCGTCTGCTAAATGCTTAAATTGTAAATTGAAGCAGGCATTTATAGGGCGTCGACACCCGGGCCCAGGTGCGAGCCACTTAGGCTGATCATCATGTCTAGCTCTGCTCCCCAATCCTATAGACCGATTCCGTACCGGTTTCATGGTCGCAGCCTACGTATTTCCTGTAGGCGGACTCGACATAGCTGCGGGAGCAAAACCCTCACCAGGCGCACCTCTTCCACTACAGTGAACGGCAGAGTGACTGATGTTAGTTTGCCTCAAACTTTACTCCTTTACCTGATTTTTTACTAACACTAACATTACAAAGATGCCCAGAACATCGAGATGAACCTTTGTAGTTTATGGCTGCTCCAACAGTAGTGGCAACATAAAAATAAAATAAAAACGGAATGTCTAATATCCACCGCGATGGCGGAGACCAGAGCCATTGAGTAATGGTTGAGACAAAGCAGTGAAAGATACATAACGCCAGTCTTACCCAATACCAAATATTTCTGTTTTATTAACACAAGGCTGCTGTACTTTATACCTCATACTTTAAATGCTTAGTATGATGTATAAAATACAGCAGCCTTGTGTTCATAAAACAGAAAGATTGGGTATTGGGTAAGACTGAAATTATGTATCTTGCAGGATTCTTCACTGCTTTGTCTCAACCATTACTCAATGGCTCTGGTCTCAGCCATCGCGGTGGATATTAGACATTCCGTTTTATTTTATTTGTTATGTTGCCACTACTGTTGGAGCAGCCATAAACTACACAGGTTCATCTCGATGTTCTGGGCATCTTTGTAATGTTAGTGTTAGTAAAAAAGCAGGTAAAGGAGTAAAGTTTGAGGCAAACTAACATCAGTCACTCTGCCGTTCACTGTAGTGGAAGAGATGCGCCTGGTGAGGGTTTTACCCCCGCAGCTACGTCGAGTCCGCCTACAGGAAATACGTAGGCTGCGACCATGAAACCGGTACGGAATCGGTCTATTGGATACAAAGAACAGAGGTTACTATAGGGCAAACAGTAAACACAACATATACCTAAACCAGACAAGCTAAGAGTAATATACATATAACACACAATATAGGGAACCGTCACACCATGCAGACCCCCAAATAAACAGAAATACTTATTATTCACCTAAACCAGACCATAACTCCCACCACAGGACTCAGGCAATCAATGCATACCTTTACAACCACTATGTTAATGAAAATGATTTCCTACAGCTTTGAGTCAAAACACCTGAAGTAGAAGTATCAATACTGCAATGTAGTAATACTCTGTTATAAGTAAATGTCGGGAATTCAATATTTACTTGAGTAATAGTACAAAAATATTGGTATAAAAATGTGCTTAAAGTACGAAAAGTAAAAATACTCATTATGCAGACTGTTCCATTTCACACGTTTTGAAATGTATACAAACTATAGTTTGGAGTTGGTGAAATGGGTCTGAATGTTGGTCTGACGGGCCAGACGAATATCGAGGGAGGCGCCTGGAGCCGCACGCAGCGGCGCTGCCTGTGAGAACGCAGTGGACTGGAGCCGCGCGCTCAGCGGCGCTGCGTGTGAGAACGCAGTGGACGACTGCAAAGGGTATAAAGTCAGTGACGTGTGAGGTCATCGCCATGTTGGGTTGTGGTGGACCATAACAGATCGGTAACTCTGAGTGTGTTCAAATGGAAGGTTGAACACTCTAAAGGCTCATACATAGTCTGGATTACTGCTTTGGATTACTACAACATGACGTCACGAGCCGTGGTGAAGAGCAAACCACTGCCACCGCTCCAGCCCTTCACCACCGCTCAACGTTATTTCAGCTCCAGGGTCAGCTCACCACCGGCGCGGTGGTCACCTCACCACCGAAAATCCAGACTATGAATAGGCCTTTAGAGTTAAAGGGTGTCTTTGCAAACATTTGAGAAGCACTAATGTAGGTGTGTGTGTGTTGCCTTTTTTGGAACAGTCCTGAAAGTGTATTATTATTATATTTATTATTGTTATTATTATTATTATTATTATTTAGACTGGGTGGTCCTTGATCAAATTAAATATCGTTTTTGGGGTCCTTGGCACCAAAGAGTCTGAGAACTATACCGATTATATGTAATTCTGTCGAATGATTTAGAAAGCTTTTTGATGAATCGGCCAGGTATCAATGCCTTAAACAGCTCCCTTTGATGAGCAAGTTACGGCCGGGTTATTTTGCAGGGTTGTTACACTATTCTCGATATCATAAAAAAGGCAATACAATAAAAGCATAGTCACCTGTTTCAAAGTGTTGAAGAGACGTCAGCCAGAGAAGAGTCTTGGTGGAAGTGTGGAGACGACTTTATACACAAGTGCGTGCGTGCGTTTGTATGTGTGTCCTACAAAGGACTGTATATAGCCAGGCATGCTATTGCCAAAGATGTGTCACCTATGTTTCATTCTTACGTAGTGTTTCACAAAACATCCTGTGTGAAACCAGAAATGTTTCAATGCAATGACCCAACCGCGTTTGCAAATATAACTGCAAATACACCAGATGTCATAATTAGATTAGAACAGCAGAGATGTTTTTCTAATGGAAGTTGGCTGTGCTTTTGATTCAAGTTTAGAGGAAGCTTTCCTTACAAAACAAGTAAAATATCAACCATTAGTACAGACCATTATACAACTGGGCTATACGTGTCAGCTCATTGTTTTTATATTTGGCAGCCGGGCCATGTCCACAGGCTAGTGGTCAGAGGCTTGAGGATTATAGGGTTGTCAAAGTGTAAGGCAAAGCAGCTTGCAACATACTGTTCAATCTCCTCCATTATAGGTCTATTTGGAGGAGAAGGTGCTTTTTGTACCCATGATTTACTTTCGGTGTTGGTAATATGACAGACTGAAGTGACCAATGTTTGCTGTGAATAAGTTCATGTGTTCAATTCAATTCAATTCAATTCAATTTTATTATAGTGTCAAATCACAACAAGTTGTCTCAAGACACTTTACAACCAACAAAGATCCACCCAGAGCAAGCAATATTGCGACAATGGTAACGAAAAACTCCCCTTTAGGAAGAAACATGTGTTGCCTATATTCTATCGACACTTTTCCTGGGCTGTGTGTGCTCCAGTTCCTGCTGATTTCATTGGATATCATTGGTCATCTGACCAGTTTTATGTGTGTGTGTGTGTGTGTGTGTGTGTGTGTGTGTGTGTGTGTGTGTGTGTGTGTGTGTGTGCATGGGTGCGCAACATGTCGCACCTCCTCGCAACCACCATTGATCTCCATCGTCCGTACTTCTGTGCTGCAATGAGTTGCAAAAGCAAGCCTTGTTTTGCAATATAATTGTTGTAACCATTTGAATGACTCTAAAAACAGCTTTCTGTTGGAGTGAAAACCTTCTAAAATATAATAGGGCTGTCAATCGATTCAAATATTTAATGGCGATTAATCGCATGATCAAGGTCCATTATTCATTCTACATTTGAGCCACATGCCACCATTTGATGAGATTTAGCCTCGCAGACCCAAACTAAAGAATATGTCTTGTGTGCCTTTATTGAAAGTTACAGTGAAGATGGACAGTGAAGCAAAGGTCGTCATTGTTTTATTCAAGCCTTAATTTTTTATAGTCGATTATCCTTTCATTTTTTATACTCTAATATCCCTTTGAATATGGAATATTTGTTTGCAGCACTACATTCAGCAGCAGCAGCAGCAGACAACGTTGTCTTGTATTTGTATGCAGCAGCAGCAGTCAACAACAGTGGAGCAACAATCAGCAAACGGCGGATATGAAAAGGGGAGTTCAGAGCTTCGGCTTCGGGGAAGCACACGATCGAGGTGTGGAAATTAGAACGAGCGGGCGGGCGAGAGCCACTGAAATGGACGAGAAGTTATCTGTGATCTAATGACGCCCATTTGGAGAGAGAGAGAGAGGAGGAGGAGGGGTGAGAGAAAGAGAGAGAGAAGGGGGAGGGGAGAGAGAGGGAGGGGTCGACATATGCCCTTACTGGGCTGCATTCAAGACATTGCCTTGTGTCTGACACCTGACTTGTGTCTGAACAGCTTTGATGGATGTGTTCTGCGTGTTGTCCAAAGTTCACACAAATCGGTACACATGATCTCGTGATCGATACGGATTTGTCTGATTCTAGTTTTGCCCATAACCCCTCCCTCTGCGCTGCGTGTGAGAACTCTCACAGGCAGCGCCGCTGCGCGCAGCTCCAGGCGCCTCCCTCGACATTCGTTTGGCCCGTCAGACCAACATTCAGACCCATTTCACCAACTCCAAACTATAGTTTGTATACATTTCAAAACGTGTGAAATGGAACAGTCTGCATGATGAGTATTTTTACTTTTCGTACTTTAAGCACATTTTTATACCAATATTTTTGTACTACTACTCAATTAAATATTGAATTCCCGACATTGTGTGTTATATGTAACATCATATTTCGGATTCGGAAAAAGGCGAACACACACACACACACACACACACACACACACACACACACACACACACACACACACACACACACACACACACACACACACACACACACACACACACACACACACACACACACACACACACACACACACACACACACATGTTAAATCAAAGCATGTACCTCATATTCATTGTTTTGTTATTTTAGGTTCCAGGACGATGGAGAACATGACCACACCTGCTGTTCATCAAGTTAACGAGACGGATCAGTCTGCGGGCAGCTCAGGAGGCGGTGAGGATGCCCTCGATAGAATCATGAAATCCATCCACACCATGTCCGTGGTCATCTACAGCCTGGTCTTGGTGCTCGGCGTGTTGGGGAACGGCGTGGTCGACATATGCCCTTACTGGGCTGCATTCAAGACATTGCCTTGTGTCTGACACCTGACTTGTGTCTGAACAGCTTTGATGGATGTGTTCTGCCCCCCCCCCCCCACCCCCCCTCTCCCCCCATCAAACAAAATGTTTGGTCAAACCACTGGGCTTCGATTGGAAATGCATTGGAGCGGCATTTAAACACAGACACAAGACAAACGCAAAGGCGGGTGTCTTGAATGCAGCTCAGTAAGGGCATATGTCGACCCCACCCCAACTCATCAGAATGCTGCGGGGGTAAGAGATTCTGGGAATCTCGCCGTCGCGGCATTCAGCCGCATGGGTGGAGCTTAATTTCCTTCCACCAGCTCTCTAAAAACCAGGAAGAGACTCCTGCTCTGAGCGGAAAACTGCCGCGCCTATAGACCCCTAAGTGTGGAAACACCCTTTCCGGGAATCTGGCCGTAGCGGCTTTCTGCTGCCCATCTCTCCACCCATCTAGCTTAATTTCCATCCACCAGCTGTCTAAAAACCAGGAAGAGACGCCTGGCACGAGTGGCTTTTTGGCCGCCCCTTGATGCCCAAGTGTGCTTACACCCTGTGAGTACAAAGCTTTTGACCACGGTCACATTATTATTGCGTCATCAATATCTGTGAAATATAATCGGGATTCTTTTTTAGACCGGTTCGATACCGATATGGCATTTGTCGTGGCCCCAACTTTTTTGATATTGTTGATTTTGTCCAAAGATCACACAAATCGGTAGTCCTACACATGATCTCGTGATCAATACGGATTTGTCTGATTCTAGTTTTGCCCATAACCTCTCTCTCTCTCTCTCTCTCTCTCTCTCTCTCTCTCTCTCTCTCTCTCTCTCTCTCTCTCTCTCTCTCTCTCTCTCTCTCTCTCTCTCTCTCTCTCTCTCTCTCTCTCTCTCTCTCTCTCACTCTCCATATGGGCGTCATTAAATCACAGATAACTTCTCGTCCATTTCAGTGGCTCTCGCCCGCCCGCTTGTTCTAATTTCCACACCTCGATCGTACGCTTCCCCGAAGCCGAAGCTCTGAACTTCCCTTTTTATATCCGCCGTTTGCTGATTGTTGCTCCACTGTTGTTGACTGCTGCTGCTGCTGCATACAAATACAAGACAATGTTGTCTGCTGCAGAATGTAGTGCTGCAAACAAATATTCCACATTCAAAGGGATATTAGAGTATAAACATTTTAAGGATAATCGACTATAAAAAATTAAGGCTTGAATAAAAAATGACGACCTTTGCTTCACTGTAACTTTCAATAAAGGCACACAAGACATATTCTTTAGTTTGGGTCTGTGAGGCTAAATCTCATCAAATGGTGGCATGTGGCTCAAATGTAGAATAAACAATGGACCTTGATCATGCGATTAATCACGATTAAATACAGTATTTGAAACGATTGACAGCCCTATTATATTTTAGAAGGTTTTCACTCCAACAGAAAGCTGTTTTTAGAGTCATTCAAATGGTTACAATTATATTGCAAAACAAGGCTTGCTTTCTGTGTGTTTCTGTGTGCAGGCCGGCCTAATAAGGCCAGACCGCACCGATGCAACTCATTGCAGCACGGAAGTGACTGACATGTGCACGCACTTGTGTATAAAGTTGTTTCCCCACTGTCTACTGGCCACACTTCCACCAAGACTCTTCTCTGGCTGACGTCTCTTCAACACTTTGAAACAGGTGACTATGCTTTTATTTTATTGCCTTTTTTATGATATCGAGAATAGTGTAACGACCCTGCAAAAGAACCCGGCCGTAACTTGCTCCTCCAAGGGAGCTGTTTAAGGCATTAATACCTGACATACTTAATCGGTATAGTTCTCAGACTCTTTGGTGCCAAGGACCCCAAAATGATACCTATTTAATTTGATCAAGGACCACCCAGTCTAAATAATAATAATAAATATAATAATAATAATACACTTTCAGGACTGTTCCAAAAAAGGCAACACACACACACACACACACACACACACACACACACACACACACACATGCATGTTAAATCAAAGCATGTACCTCATATTAATTGTTTTGTTATTTTAGGTTTCAGGACGATGGAGAACATGACCACACCTGCTGTTTATCACGTTAACAATACAATCAACATCATGTCCGCAGTCATCTACAGCGTGGTCTTGGTGCTCGGCGTGGTGGGGAACGGCGTGGTCATCTGGGCGACGGGCTTCAGGATGAAGAAAACCGTCAGCACCGTCTGGTACCTCAACCTGGCCGTGGCCGACTTCCTGGTCATGGCGATCTTGCCCCTGAGCATCACGACGAGAGTTCTGAACGGCCGCTGGGCTTTCGGCTGGTTCGTTTGCATGATGGACATCATAGTTTTCTACATGAACGCACGCGCCAGCATCCTTATATTGGTGGTCATCAGCGTGGACAGATGCGTGTGCATGGTGTGTCCAGTATGGACCCAGAACCACCGCACCGTCAGAAAGGCCTCCTGGGTGAGTTTGGGTGTCTGGGTGCTGTCGTTGGCTCTCAGCTCCCCTTACGTGTTCTATAAGGATTTCAAATATCTCTGCTGGGACTATCCTGACCTCCCCACGGTCACCACTAACTTTGTTGTGGCATTCGTGGTTCCTTTCGCCGCCATCGTCTCCTGCTATTCCGTCATCGTCTACCGGCTCAGGAACAATCGCTTGCTGGCCAGCCAATCAGGTCGCTCCTTCAAAATCATAGCGACCGTTATCGCCGTGTTCTTCCTGTGCTGGCTCCCCTATCACATCATATGGCTGATGTTTGCTGTGAATCAGCCGGTGTCCAAAGGCAGTGTGCTGAATATTGTGATCAGATTCGGGATCCCCATCACCTACGCCCTGACACTTGTCAACAGCTGCGTGAACCCGCTGCTGTACGTGTTCATGGGTCAGGATTTCAAGGACGTGTTCCGCAGCAGGTCCGTCCTAAAGGTTCTGGAGAAGGCATTCGCTGAAGAGACGCCTCAGACCAGCAGCACCGTCGCAGACCCATCTGAAAACCCGCAAAATGATCGCCCTGTCTGAGATAGAGGGTAGCACCTGTCCGCCCGGACGGTAGAGGGTAGCACCGATCCAAAGGGTCCCTTTGACCCTTTGGACCGCCTCCTTGTGTTGGTGGCGTTGTTCAGCCAATCAGGGATTGGTTGACGACGTAACTATATGTGTTTATGTAAAACATGTTTAAAAGACGTATGTGGATGACATAACCAATGATATATATTAACTCTATATGTCAGATGTTTCAATAACTTGATTGGGGTAAGTTGACAAGAGTCAGAGATAAGTTGCACGCTCTGCTCGGGCACAAGTAGGCCATTCATGGGCAACTTACTTGTGTGCAAAGCGCAGGAATTCAAGTCTCCATCGTGTTTGAGTAATTGGTAGAAAAAAGGTAATTTAGGGTTGAACTACTCCTTTAATATGCAAGTATTTTCTTCTCAGTATCCATTATGTTCTCAAAGATTGAAACCATGATGAAAAGTAACTGTCTTTACATTTTATTTTATTGAAAAAAACTGTATTTTGCATTGTATTTATCTGTATGTATCTTTATTTAATTTGCATCTTTATTTTTTATGCATCTTTGTTGTTATGATTCCCCTGCTCACCTCCTGTTATTTCTCCTCCATTTATGAATAACAACAACACCATATATGGAGCTTTATGCAACATAATTATGTTTCACCAACTTCTCTACACTGTAAACCAGTAATGTGACAATAAAGTTACATCTTTGTAAACCAGTGAACTGACAATAAAGTCACATCTTTACCGTAAACCAGTGAAGTGAAAATAAAGTTGAACAGACGGGGTCTGCTATATCAAATATGGTGTCACATGATGGGCGGGACACAAGCCCGTGGGCCGTAGTGTAACCCCACGGCTTCTAATGCCCACAGTCTCTGCTAATAGTTAGGGAATGTGAGCAAATTCCCTAACTATTAGCAGAGACTGTGGGCATTAGAAGCCGTCGGGCTACACTACGGCCCGCAGGCTTGTGTCCCGCCCATCATGTGACAAGTAACATTGTCCGAAAACACTCACTGTTTCATATAGCAGACCCCCCGTCTGTTTGTTTGTAGATAGCAAAGCAAACAGAGGCTTCCTCCGTTTATACATTTTAACATGCTTGAGAGGTAGACGGTGATCTATAGATTGTCATCTGCTTGTCATGTATGGTAAACATGTCGGCCCCACACTGTCGGCCCTCCGGCTCTGTGATCTGACAGTACACAACCCATCTGGGAGCACATATCTGACCCAGTATCAGTGGCAAGAAATCTTTTTTGAGGGGCGCTACGCGCTAGCCCCTCCTATACAGGTTTAATGTTTGTCTTTTAGTTCAATGTTTGTTTTGTAAACACATTGAAGGGAAAGTTATACGTCATAATGTGGCATTTACGTATTATTGTCTCTTATTGTTAATGGCGTTTAATGTTTGTACCGTTTGTTTTACATCACCATTACATCACCTAATCAACATAAGTTAGACTTTAATATATTAGCGCCCCTCACTTCACACGGGTGTGATTCTTTGAGGGGCACTAGCCACTCCTATAATTATGCCCAGCTTTGTCTGTTTGTGAGAACACAAACAAACACGATGATTTGATTGGCTGAGCAAAGTCCATATTGAGGATAAAAAGTGGGGGAAGAAAAGTGATTGGCCGGAATGATATTTGTGATGATTTGATTGGCTGAGCACGGAATGTGATGTATGATGAGAGCGCACCTCACTTCACACAAGTGTCATTTTAAAAATACTTTGTAAAGGTATCAACACCGCAATATAGATCTTTCTGGAATTCAAAAATCTAATAGAGTAAAAGTACAAAAGTTTTGGTATTGTTATTTTGAAAAACATGTTTGAATAGTTCAACTAGCCAATCTACATTGACACGTTGTGAGCTTGTAGACTGGCCATTTTAACAAAAATGGGTTAAAAAAAAAAAAAAAGGCAAAGAAGTTTAGGGATAAGGGGTTTAGCGGTGACGAAAATGGAGCCCTAAGTGTCTCGGTCAAGGACTGGGGGGAGGAAGCAACCGACCAAACAACCGCTCAGGGACTCTACGACAGACTGGGAGGAGGAACCAACCGACCAATCAACCGCTCAGGGACTCTACGACAGACTGGGAGGAGGAACCAACCGACCAATCAACCGCTCAGGGACTCTACGACAGACTGGGAGGAGGAACCAACCGACCAAACAACCGCTCAGGGACTCTACGACAGACTGGGAGGAGGAACCAACCGACCAAACAACCGGGGACATTCAATTCCCAGACGTCCTCTCCACCCATTCAGCTCTTACACACACACACACACACACACACACACACACACACACACACACACACACACACACACACACACACACACACACACACACACACACACACACACACACACACACACACACACAAAAAGATCTCTAACAAAACTCAAGCCAAGGTCAAGGTGGCCTTTATTATCCTGTTTATGAACTACAGAAGGTCAAGCCAACGAGGCTCCATAGATAGCAGTACACAAAGACAGGCACCTCCAGCAAACAATGACTAGACTGCATGCAGACGTGAGAAAACAGCTGCAGACACATTACAGCGTACAGTAAGCAAGGCACTCAGAGATGCCCCTACCCTTCAAACTTCCAAAACCACCCTCAAAACCCACCTCTTCAAAATTGCCTTCCCTAGCTAACCCTTTTCACTGTCTTTTAATGTTCTTTAGCTTTTAGTGTTTTTTTTCTAATAAAGTTGTTTTTATTTGTTGTTACCTCTGTAAAGCCCCCCCCCCCATTTAAAGCGTCTTTGTGTACTCAGAAAAGCGCTATATAAGTTTCAGATATTATTATTATTAGTGAAACTAGTTGTACAGACATGTTGAAGCTACCGTGCAACAACTTTATTAGTCAAATAAACTACAACTAGAACAGGCCACTCTTTGTTTTTTTAAACATATATTTTTTATCCCGCAATTTTGTAACCCATTTTTCACCCCTGTGTCAATCATCTAATGTGATCCTGGGCTCTACACACCCTCCACCAACCTAGTCCCCATATATGGGGGACAAGGGTAGAGCAACGGACTTGAACTCATGCTTCCTTCATGCCTGAGTGTCCAAGTTGCTCCTTTACACCTGACAGGGGGGAGTTTCCCTGGTTGGACGTAGTCACATAGCGCGTGGAAGGAACACGTTATTCCAACCAGTTCCTTTTCCCAACAGGCCACTCTTATGATATTGTTATTGACTAATATACATTTATTATTTTATTGGAAAAAGTAGACATTATAGCTAATGCTTTGGACACTTTATTTTAAATCTATGCGGAAAACCCTGCATGTTTACAAACATTACTGTATAGTTTTGTTATTTCCTACCGTAGTGCACGGTCTCTCCAGGAGGGGGGAGCAGAGAGCAGCAATGTGTTCTGCTTTAGTAAAAAGGATGGAGACAGAGTGAGAAAAGAAAGAAAGAAAGAAAGTTACTATGTTTACCCAGGGTAACTGGACTAAGCTCAATATCTTGTTTACAGCCAGGCCCTGCTCATAGAACATTTCATGGTAGGGGTTCAATGCCTTGTCCAAGGGCACTTCAGCGGTGGTAATTTTAACGTGCCGGTCCGGGGATACGAACTATAGCGACCTTCCGATATCAAGACCGGCTTCGCAAACCGCTCGGCCACCGCTGCCCAAGAGAGAACACTCGTGCATGCGTGCGTGCGTGCGTGCGTGCATGCGAGAGAGAGAGAGAGAGAGAGAGAGAGATA